>NC_048231.1:23510777-23869512 GCF_002007445.2 Ailuropoda melanoleuca | reverse complement strand
GGGGCCCTGCTGACACCTTGATTTCAGACCTCCAGCCTCCAGAACCGCTAGACAATAAACGTATGCTGTTGAAGTCAAGTAGTGGGCGACTTTGTTAAGGGCAGCCCTAGGAAACCAATACTGGGGGCAGATATTTATTCCTGGGGAAAGAGGGTCATACCATGAGTCAGATTCTTCCAGGGATCCTTGATCCAGAAGGAATGAGGAAGCGCAGTTGTATGTACGAGCAGCCTGGAGAACTGCCTACACACATATTTCAATCATGACATTTTTATGTCAGCAAGTCTTTCTGAGGCTTCGCTCCAATTATCTCAGTCTATCTGTAAGGGCTAAGTTGTTTGTGCCAATTACAAATAATTAATCTTATAATAAGTACTTTTTCCAAGTTATAGAAAGCAGCAGGCCTCTGAAGAGGATTGCAGATATTTAACAATTAAGCCAGTTGTTTTATGTAGATTATACAGTTAACACGTATTCATGTTAGAAAATTGGTAAAATATAGAAAAAATTAGAACATTAAAAACCATTGTCAATAGAGCTCTTAACCACTGTTTACATATTTGCATCTTGAATTATTTTCTTTGGTGTAGGGCTGGGTTCTTTTATTCAACAGAGCCATCCTGCTGGGGTTGGTTCTCTGCAGAAAAATGGTCTGAGGAGAAAAGTCTGGCTTTTCAGGGGACTCTAGGCTTGGGCGTGCCGGTCCCATAGCCTTGGGAAGGATGGAGTGAACCAGCCAGCAGGCCTCTCTAGGGATTGCGCAGATTAAGAGAAACAAAGGAAGTTTAGAAGCTCTAGCTATGAGAAAGATGGAGAGAGAAAGAGACATTAAGAAAACATCTATGGATTTTTTCCATGCCATGGATGGTGTGATATTTTGGGCTACTTCTTTTTTCCCCCCTTAAGATTTATGTATTTATTTACTTACTTGAGAGAGAGAGTGAGGGAGAGAGAGTACAAGCCTGGGGAGGGGCAGACTCCCCGCTGAGCAGGGAGCCCCATGCGGGGCTCCATCCCAAGACCCTGGGATCATGACCCAAGCTGAAGGCAGATGGTTAACCAATTGAACCACCCAAGTGCCCTATTTTGGGCCACTTCGTAAGGAAACTATAGTAAAGACCATTTTACACACATGCTTGCCCTCATTTCTGCTTGTTTACTTGATATAAGTCCCTAAAGGGGATCCACCGAGTCAAAGAGTATACCTTTACGTACTCGATGCCTGTTTTCAAGCTGATTTCCAAAAATATTGTTCCAAATTACACACTAGCCTTGTGTAAAAGTGCTGTTCCTACAGTGCTTTAATCAGCTTTGAGAATTCTTTCTTCAATGTGTTCCAATTTAAGAGCAAAAAATAGAATTTCATTGCTTGAATTTGCATTTTTAATTATTAGTACCTCAGAATCTTCTATTCTTGCTAGCCATTTTTATTTATTTTTATGAGGAATGTTTGTTCATCTTCCTTTCTGATTTTGCTCTCTTGGTCTACAATGCTTTATTCTTCCTGTGTCACATTTTCTGAAAGTACAGAAGAAGGCACTCCCGCGCGACCATCAAACCCTATGGAAATGCATGTGAACAATATCACTCCCTTCCATTCCCACTCCTTGAAGAGAATTGACATGTCTCCTATGTGCACATCAACATATGCAGGCTTATAAACAGGTCTCTATTTTGTTGTTATTTTGGCTGGCAAGTTGACTACACACGTTGCTCTGTAGCTTGTTTTTTAAACTTGATGTTGCAGATTGAAACACCTTAGGTCAAAGACCATGAACATGTCTTTCTTTTTAAAAGCTGCATGTTATTTCATGAAGTGAATATGCTAAAATGTCCACATCACTTCTCTTCTCATGGATAGTCAAAGTATTTCTAGTTTACATGTTCATCTGTTTGTTGTCATAATACAAAATTCTGGAGAAAAACAAATTTACATGTCCACACGCACATATAACATACACATACATGCACGTGTGGACATATCCTCATGCACTGGTGCTTTCGGTTCTGTAGATAAAGATGGGAACCCATCTCATCCAAAAGCCGAGTGAAGGTGGTAACAGAAAGCCCCAGAGGGCATATCCATTCCTGTACACAAATGGTAAGCTAACTTCACACATTTGCAGAAATGTGGCATTTTTTATAATCACTAAAATTCACTGTTCATGTTCCACAAGAAAACTTTTAAAAGGCTAAATTATTCAGTTCAAAGGTGGTATGGACTTTGATTTCTTACTCGGGTGTTGGTGTCTGACATAAAGGATCTCTCATCTTTTGAGATAAGAAGTTCAAACACACAAGTGGCAGGAAGTAGGACAGAAGGAATTCAAGTTTCTCTTAGTGTGGAGAGGTCTAGAGTTTTGGCCTTCCTTAGCACTCTGAAATGCTGCAAAGTGAAGTAAATAAACAGAGTCTATCGAAAGTTAATTCCATCTCCATTTATTTAGCATTTAAATTACAGTGGCAGGCAAGATTCCCAATTAGAAAAATGCACTTCCAATCAGAGGATAAAGGAAGGGCAGTATTTTAAATGTTGATTTTAAGTTAAGTCAATGTGCCTATAGCCTGAGTAGTTTGAACTTGAACAACTTTAAACATTGCAAGTGGCCATTGAGGGAAAATATCGGTGGTGTCTCACAGCAGATCTAAATGGAAGGAAGGAGCCCAGCTTCACCGCACAGCTGAGTCATTCACCCTCGAGGGCCTTCGAGCTGCCCTTCTTTCCTACAAATGTGCTTTGGCATCACCCCAGGATCTCGTGCAAATACATGTGACCCGAAATCTGATTCGGTAAGTCTGAGGGGATACTTAATATGCATAGTTTCAAAAGGCTTCTCAGACTGTTGTTAGGAGCAATTCTGAATTGAGAACCACAACCGAAAATATGTTTTCAGAAGGAAGTTTTCTGGATTATCTGAATCAGAATCATCCAAGGGATATGTTAAAAATATAAACTTCCAGACTTGTGTTCAATCTGAAAGGAATGAGGCTTGAGAGTCGGCACTTTTTACAAGCCCCAAAGGTTGTTCTGTACACCGAGGTTTCCGAAACACTGAACTTCACCTGCCAAGAATAGCATTCAAGGAGCTTGGGTTCATTGTTCTTGACCAACTGCAAATGAGTGAAGTTTTAGTCATAAAGGCACTACCAAGTGCAAACACTGGTTGTAAGATTTTACAACCTGATATAGTCAGTCAAAGTCAATAACAGATACATTTTCACAGAAAATGCTGCTTGAACATTGCTGGGTGTGGGTACCAGTTTTTCCTAACTGGTGACTTTTCCTGCTAGTGGTCCAGCTGTGTTAATTTAACTCCTATCAGCATAGCCACTGGGCATCTTGGTTAAGATTCCTTCTGTTGCAAGTGCAACCAAAGCTAGTGAAAGTTAATTTAAGGGATTAATTTAAACGGTTTCAGAGGAAGAATTTATCATGAGATATGTTTCTCTTATAAAACCAAAAGGCATGCAGGAAAGCCAAAGCTGAAGAAAGAATTTGAAGCAAAATTGGTTAAGTCCACCTGATCTCTGATTGCCTGCTCCTTTCTGCTCTCAGCTTTACGTTTTCTTTCTGCAGACTGGGCTCTTCTCCAAGCACATGGGGGAAGATGGCCATCCAGTAGTCTCCAGATTCTGGCCCCTTGGGTACTACCTCTAGTTCCCAGGGTCAAACACTGGGAGAGAGAATCTTTTAGGAGAAGTATGAGTAAAGATTCTACCCTTGGTCTAATCAAATGTCTATGAAGACTAGAAGAGAACTACGCCTGCTGGGGCCACTCTTGGCCATTCCCAAAGCTTGGGGGGTGGGTTGAATTTCTGAACTAGAGCTTTGGAAACAATAAGGCATATATGGCGAAGACCCAAAACGGTGTGGTCAAACTGAATACAAGTTTACAAATACGTACATATGCACACACAATTACTGCTTATATAACATAGATGTGGTCTTGTGCTTTCAAAAATGTCTGGCTCTAGGGATTTGTAAACCCTCTTTGCCATATGCCTAGAAGGCTAGATAGTGATATCAGGCCCATTGTTTATAGTTCATGTTGTGGTTTTAATTTTGATTGCTTCCTTGACCTAAAAAAAAAAAAAATTGTCCAGCAAGTACAATTAACTTAATGCCCAGCCTGTAGTATGAATTTAAAGCAATTTGTTGAAAAACATGGTTAAAGAAGATCCCAAATTTTATTTAAAACACTTTATGTCTGCTTAAGATTTTTTTGGCTTTGTTTTGTTTTTTGTTTGTTTTGTTTTGTTTTTGTTTTTTATTTTTTATTTTTACCACAAGATATTCTCTGTAGCTGCCAACACTGGCATTACCATTACCTCTTCTTGAAGTCTGAGTGGTGGTAGGTTGAATCTTTATGTGCTTTATTTGGTTCCTCAGTGAACCCTTGGAGCTTACCTACCTTTCCTTCTCACTCTGAGAGCTTCTGAGAGCCCACTTGGAGCATTCTGGCATGTTCTCATGGACATCCTGCCTACTCCACATAATTTCCGGAACTCGTCTTTGTCTTTCTTAAGGATTTTTGTTCTCATTAACCATTGGCCCTATAATCACACTTCCTAGCCTTCCCAGTCTTCTGGGATAGTTACTTATAAACTTTGTAAATGACCTAGAGAATATTTGGAACATAAATTCAGAAGCTCTGGGGACGCCTGGGTGGCACAGCGGTTAAGCGTCTGCCTTCGGCTCAGGGCGTGATCCCGGCGTTCTGGGATCAAGCCTCACATCAGGCTCTTCCACTATGAGCCTGCTTCTTCCTCTCCCACTCCCCCTGCTTGTGTTCCCTCTCTCACTGGCTGTCTCTATCTCTGTCGAATAAATAAATTAAATTTTTTTAAAAAAAATTCAGAAGCTCTGGAGAGGTGTGTGGCAGTCTGCATTTCTACCAGTCTCCCAGAAAATGCACTTAGTGCTCCATGGTCTACATTTGAGTAGCAAAGTTTTAAAGACTCTCTTCCAAATTTAGCTGTTTTTCTTCAAATTAAAAAAAAATCTCATAGTCTATAAATTTTCTGTGGGGATAAGCCAACAGTGCTGGCAGTGTCAATCCAAGTCAGTGAATTCCTTTGCCCATGTCGCTGTGACTCACCAGTGAATCCTACTGTTTCTTCTCTTAATGCATTGTGTTGAATTTTTTATACTACCCCACCCCCAGGAATTTTTCTTAATTAGTGGGAAGAAATAGCTTCTTCATAATGTATTGCTGGGAAGTCTCTGACCTCTGAAAAAAGAACTTGATTTCTGGATTTTCCACATATCTCCCTCTTAGTTATTTGGGACTAAAAGGGTTTGAATGCATGGTTGTGTGTAGAGCGCAGACGGCCTCTGACTGGCAAAGGAGCAGCCCAGTGATGAAATTCTTCTCACTCCCAGCACCTTATGAACTTTACAGCTGCACAAACAGGTGACACGTGGCATTAAGCACAGAAGAGGGATTCTCAGCTGCAGTGTTGAGATGCCCTGCATATCAAAGGGAAGTGTTAGGTGTGCTCTGATTAATTTGTTAGTACTAGCAGTAAAAGACACCAAACTTGCGAATAGTTTATTTTTAAATCCGTGACACTGTTAAATCACTGTTAATCCACTGTTAAATCAGTGGATTCTAGTTTAGGAATCTGACTGTATGGTGATGTCATGTTAATTCCTATAGTCATTTGCTTTCTAACGGCATTTTTTTTTTTTTTGAGAATTTAGTAAAAGTAGAATCTTATCCTGGACTCTGGCATCATGCACATAAGATTATCATCATTTTGTCTCTCTGTTGCAGAAGAGTAAATATAACTGGTGTTTCACAGGTGCCAAGCAGGTTTATTTTCTCCACTAAGATTTCTAATAATTTAGATTCTGTTTGGAAAATGTGTTAGCCTACAACTGCTTGTGTAGACCAAAAAGGAAAGTAGCTTCTTTGCCTCTAAAAATACACCCTTCCTACTTTGGGGGCTATTACCAGAGGGGCGATTTCTTATAATTTGAGTTTGCTCTGCCTAAATAGCCTAGTTCACCATGACCACGCTGACCTTCTCTGCTCATAGGATCAGCCTATGACCTTGTGCTTTATGTCAGGCTCTGTTCCAGTCTCAGCTCATCCCCAAGACAACTCTTTCCTTCTTTTTCACTCTTTTAAACCACTTTGATCTCCCCCATTACTGAATTTATAAAGTCCTTTTAACTGATATTTCCCAGCAGATGCTCAGTTGTTCTCTACTTGTCCTATGTTTGCTAATCTTAGTTTTCCAAATAGATTATAAGTACCCTGAGGATGTAATCAGGTAATGGATTTGTTCTGTAATGTGCTAGGCTCAGAATTAAAACATGCTGGAAAATCCATAGCTTATCATTTATTTTATGAATATCAAATGACTGGAATCCCATATTTGAAAATAAATAAACAGAACACATAGCTTAATTTTCAATTCAGAGATGGTGAGCTAATTAGAAATGAAATTAATATATGTGTGGGACTTCTTGGTGTCTTGTTCACAGTTACATTCAATTGAAGTTAATTCAGTTCTTCTCTAGTTTGTTTATTGTCTTTGGTAGACAGTGAGATCATTCAAATCTAGTGATTTTAAACATATGGGAAGGGGGGAAAATTAAAAAAAAAATAAAATGAGAGAGGGAAATAAGCCGTAAAAGACTCTTAAGGATAGAGAACAAACTGAGGGTTGATGGAGGGTGGGGGATGGTCCAGATGAGTGATGGGGATTAAGGAGGGCACGTGTGATGATCACTGGGTGTTGTATGTAACTGATGAATCTACTCCAGCAACCAATATTGCACTGCATGTTAACTACCTAAAATTTAAGTTAAAAAAAGAAGAATTTCTAAAATCATTTCTCAAGGCAGAACAAAGAATTCAATGATGCAAAAATATAATTGCAACTTCTACCCATTTTTTTCTTTTTCCCCATGAAGATTATAGCTAAAATAAAATAGTTGTGTTTTTGTGTTTTTTTGACAGAAACTAAAGGTCCTTTATTCCTTTATCCCTCTTCAATGATTTTAAATAATGCATAAAGAAGAAAATGGAAAATGAGCTTTCTCAATATATGGAAGAGTATGTATATTTTCAATTATAGGACTCAGATTCTCAAATGACCCCTGAGAAATAGTTTCACAGTGTTACAACCCCTGACATCTCTTTTAAAGGAAACCTGAGTGGGATAAGCCAAAAAGGAGGAGAAGCACCGTCACTTTGAATGAAAAATGTCACACACGTGACTTCTAAATTATTACACCAGATACTTTTTTTTTTTTTGGTGTGTTATATTTTGCCCTCCTTTTCTCTCCCCTCCTCCTCTGTCTATGTTGGTTAATCTTTGCTCCATCAGTGAAGCCATGGCATTGGAGCTGTGATTGAATGTTGACTGTTGGCACATGGCAAAAGATAGCTTTTCACCCAGTCCCTGTGATGAAATTGAGCATAGTTTACCAGAGCAGGGTCAAAGTAACTTTGATCATGTTCTTAGCATACACTAAACTATTGTCAAAACAAAGGAGGTTTGGAATGTTGTGCATGCAAACAACATTAAGTAGAGTGTATCTTTTCACTTCACATTTAAATTTATGTAAGGTGTATCTTTGGAGTTACACTTGAAGGAAACCTGGGCTGTCCAGCATTAAGTGCTGCTTTGGGACAATTAACTAATTGGAAATGGTCAAGCAGTCAAAACATACATTTTGAACAAAGCCCAAGTGTCTCAATTCAGAGTTTGTTTTCTAGATGACAGAATATTTCACTTAACTTGAAATTTGTGTGTCTGTATAAAGGTATTTCCACTCTTAAACTAACACTGTTTAAGTTCACAAGAATCCTCTTAGGGGATAGGGAATGGTGAGCAGTGCAGTTGAACTCCCAGGGACATTTAGGCTGTTTTCCTTTACAAAAAGATCCTTTACTTCTAATATATCTACCAAAATACACAAATGTCTTGCTCTGTGATGAAGCGCTTTGTAAAATGAATTTCTAGAGAGCTGTTAGTTTTATTGTTTGCTTTCCTTCCACAAAATCATGTGTGCGCAGAAAGTTGAACCTTGTAGAAATGAAGGCTTCATTTTGATTAATTTTATGATACAGATAACAGATGAAGGTAATTTATGCCTGTGAGTGTATGCACATGCATACATTAGTATTTAATTCAAGGTAAAAGATTCCAATATTTAAATGTTACTGAATGTTATGGAATAACCTCTGCCCAAATGCTGGCTCTCCTCTTGCACACCTCTCCTACCTGGATTCCAATTTTTATATCTGGATGGAGTCAGTGTGATTTTCAGAGAATTTTAGAAAAGGAGAAAAATGGACAATGGAGAGTGCTACAAAGAGGAAGTGGAAGCAAATTTCGAGTCAGGTTTAGGGTGAAGTCTTTTCCAAGGTAACCCTGGGAAGAACTTAAAGCTGAGTGTCGCCTAAAACCAAACTTTCATGTTTGTGAGGGAAAAAGATGGAAACAATTTAATAAGGTCCTGGAGATCACAGTGAATTCTAAAATACTGGAGTCAACTCCAGAGTGAGCAAACTGAAAGGACTGAACATTAGTGGGAGGTAAGGGAGGAGAGCTGTGCATATCAGGCCTTCCTAAGCCAGTCTCTGTTCAAGTTGTTCCATATTCATTATCCCTTTCAATTCTTTCCTTGGTTTTATAAAGTAGGCATTATCTCTGTTTTACAGATGAAAACACTGGGATTAATTACAATTAAGTGAAAACTAAAATTTATTGGTATGCTTAGATATGACAGGCAAACAAAAAATAAAAGTACAAATGACATGCAAAGCTTCAGTCTTACAAATAGAATATTAAACACACACACACACACACACACACACACACACACACACACACCACTATTGACAACGTCATTTTATTTTAGGATCAGTCTGTTTCTTGAGTTGCTGCTTACCAAGGTGAGTTGACAAGCCAATAACAACTGGTTATAATTCTCCCTTTGTTATGGTATTAAAGGGCCATGTTTGGGTCATACATTACTTTAATATCTGATAACTGGAAAACAGTTCCTAAATAATTAACTCTTAAGATATTACATATCTCTTAAAGATTTTCTTATGAAGAATTTTGTTTACTATATCTCTTTAACCTATAGTGAAGGACTTAAAAAGGTAGGAAGAGGAATGTTCTCTTGGCATCTATCTTCCCTCCTATGTGCACACATAAGAAATGGGAAATGGAGAAATGGAGGTGTAAGTCAAAATGATAAATGTAATAATTAACATCTATAGCTTGTCTTATGCCTGCACTATTCTAAGCACTTTACATGTATTTACTTAATACTCAGAAAACCCTGTGAGGTAGGTACCATCCTACCTTATAATACCATAGTTTAGCAGATGAGACATTAAGGCACGATGAGTTTCAACATTTGCCAAAGTTCATAGAACTAGTAACTAGCAGAGTTATGGTTTAAACCCAAATAATATGACACCAGAATCTGTGTTTCTAACTGTTATGTTATGACATGTAGCTTCTCTAAATATATAGTATTCTTTCCCCCGGCCAAACCGTCAATGGCCATAGATTTTATTAACATTAAAATATGTTTTATTTTATTATTTAGATGAAAAAGAGAATGACAGAATTCTCAACAGATGGTAAATAGTAAAATACTCTATCTTGTAATCATAGGCTCTGAAAAGGGAGACTGTATTTCCTACCTTATTTGAGTTACATTATGCTACCTCTCAAAAGACCAAGCTATTCTTCAATCTTTCCTTTTATATCACTTAGTTATGTTTAATAATTTATATGGCTTTAGCAAAGTAGTGATCAACTCATTTGTAGGCATTTTTTGAGCATCTCCTATTTCAGAGTTGTAATTCTATATATGGATATAAAAAGAGATGTTAGAAAGGAAAAACAATGGTTTACCAAAAAAAAAAAATCAAATCTCCAAAAACATTGAGAACAATTAGATGCTTTTATTCTAAAAATTCAAGGTAACGTATCTGCCCAAAGTTAAAAACAACAAAAAAAGCAAGAAAATAAAAAAAAGTAAGACCCTCTTAGAGCCATAATAAACTATGTGGTAAATAAGTGAGGCAAATAGTAGGAGCTCTCTGGGCTATGGTGAGGGGAGAGAAGATCAGTGAGAGTATCACTCATGTCATGGCTCATTCAAAGCCTTAAAAAGAGATAGTCAAAATTAAATAAAACTTTTTTGTTGTTGTTGTTGATTGATAGAATATAAGTCATGAGATAATGAAGGGTTGAGTAGTGCAAGGATCATAACTATCGTCAAACCAGACAATCGCAGTCATCCAGCCATGCAATCTAGTAACTCATCGTTTCTATGTCAAAGTCATACTAATTGTCAGGTTACAGTTTTACTGTACAAGTCTTTTTAGTTTTAAAAAGTATGATTTGTCATCATTATAATCACATAGTTTTATTCTATACATACATCCTGTTGCTTTGATTTATTAGATAGTTGCATCCCCATATCTCACTGGTTAACAGGAACTTCTGTTAGCAAAACAGCTTATCTATTTAACCCTATTACGGAAGACATAAGCAAGACCTATTTGAACTAGAAAGGGCCCTCACTGAAACCAGGGGACATTTCATGGAACCAGCAATCCTGGCAAAATCTGATGGCTTTATCTCCTGTACACACTAGAAGCCCAGTGAAATGCCTTTGAAATTGGGTGAATGGATCACATTCAGAACTAGAGTGAACAACAATCTCTGTTTGCCTCAGACTGAAATGTTTCCCAGGACAGGGTACTTTCAGTGCTGAAACGGAGGAAATTTCAGGCAAGTAAGGATGAGTAGTCATGTTACAGGATATACAAGTTGGTCCACCAAACCTATGTGTGGTCAAAGCACATTAGTGCTGATAATGGGTCCTTAGCATAACACGTGGATCCTTGAATAACGGAGAACCACAGTTCCTTTCCAATTCCCTCAGGATTGTTCAGGCATTAGGGTTTACCACAGTTTGGAATTAGGAAGGAGGGAAAGGGTTCTATGTGTTCATGGACTTGATCAGGTAGAAGTGGGGATAGAAGAGAGGGGGTTATAAATGGCCAATGTTTGTCTGATAAACAACATCAACTCGTGTGATTTTACTACTGCTAGCTCCCTGTGAGGATGTTTTAGAATATGAGAACTGGGGGCGCCTGGGTGGCACAGCGGTTAAGCGTTTGCCTTCGGCTTAGGGCGTGATCCCGGCGTTATGGGATCGAGCCCCACATCAGGCTCTTCTGCTATGAGCCTGCTTCTTCCTCTCCCACTCCCCCTGCTTGTGTTCCCTCTCTCGATGGCTGTCTCTATCTCTGTTGAATAAATAAATAAAATCTTTAAAAAAAAAAGAATATGAGAACTGACATCAAGATATAGGAATCAGAGCACATATAATCACAAGCCTGTATTATTGTTAAAAATTCAGCTTTTAGTAGAATTTTTAAACTGTCCAATGATTGAGACCTGAGACCAATTATCCGATGTGTCACATGCCGTGAACGTGGTTCTTTGACCCCACTGGGACAGCAGAATGCCCAGGCACTTCGTCTCAGCTGAGTGGCTGCATCAACTCTTGAGTGGCAATAAATGTCAAATTAAGAATCTGCTTTCTTGAACTTTATAAATTTATCTCCCCTGGAAAATGGTTCTGTTACCATCATGGAGCTCAATAAATCCAGTCCCGTGATGTGCTAATATTTGTTGTTGATATTAGTACTGTTAGCATGATATGAGAGGCTAATATTATTATGAAAGTCATCATGTTAGATTCCCCAAACAAAGAACAAGACATCACTGCAAGCAAGAGATGGGCTCATTCCTCAAAATGGCCATTGCTTATTGTGAGTGACCACATTAAAATGTCTGTATTTTTTTCAATGTCAATGCTTATGCCTCAAAGAAGGTGAGAATAGAGCTAAATATTCCCACAGTAAGTTAGGAAAAGCTGATTCTTATAAGGTTTCACAGTAGCAAAAATTACTGCATTAATTCATCTCCCTTTAACAGCCTAAAACATTTATTCCATGGGATGGTTGTAAAGTGGTAGTGTGAGCATTTTTGAGGTTGGGATTCCAAGGTTCGAGGAAATGAGGTTACAGTCAAGGTGACTTATTTCTGCAGAATTACTAGAAGTCATGTCACTTGAATACATAAATGGTGTCATTTATTATATAATATATATTTACACTTTGGTCTTGTCTGTAACCAAGTTACAGTAACCTCATTCCAGAGCCAGATTTATTATTAATTCACTTCTATGTAAAAGTACTGACTGTAAAATTAAGTGGGTCATTACTAGGAGTATTTGACAGCCTTTTGCTAAATTCAAAAAGACCACATGGCAATATACTTCCTGCTAGACAGCTGTCCCCATAAAAAATCTGCTCTCACAAGAAGCATCCTTGTTGACCAGCTGAATGACCCACTTGTGTCTGGGCAGAAATCCATTCATTCTGAGACTGATACATTGCTAGGAGGCAAGAGAAAAAAATGCTCTTTCTACCCATACTTTACAAATAATAAAAGAATAGGTATAAAAAATTGGCTTCATTAGTTTAAACTGGTCATTCTTAATCAATACAATAATGACACAAACAAAAAGCAAGTTACCAACATTCCCTTGAATATTTCATGCGATAGCTTCTATTTTTTTTTTTTTTTTTTTTTTTTTTTTTTTTTTTTTTTTAGTTTATTTCTCCATGAAACTGATGTGGGAAGAGCTTTGCTTTTGCTGGTTTCTTTGTGAAAATAACAGAGCTATAGGAATTCCCTTCTATTTTTGTAGATTAGCTCTCTTTCTTACAGAACCTTTCTTTGCTCTCAAGGTAAATTAACCTTAAATAGAACCGATGTCAAATAAATGGATAAAAAGAGAAAATGTCAGCCTCTTCTTTTTTGTGAAAACAGGAAATGCGCACTTCAGAAAAAGACAGACAAGGCTAAAAGAGTTGCTGTCAGAATCCTTCACTCTCTTAGAGCAACTGTGTGGTTTGCCCTTAAAAATCGAGTGAAGTGTTCCTAATGCAGAGTTATAGCAGTCCTGCTCAATAAAGTCTTTTAATAGTAGAGTAAAATGTAAAAAATAACTAAATTATCTTTTCAAGATATAATCCATCAGCCTATTGCCTTTTTTTATTTTTCAAAGATTTTATTTATTTTATTTTAGAGAGAGAGAGAACGTGTGTGCATGTGAGGGAGGGGCAGAGAGAGAGAGGGAGAGAGAGAATCTCGAGCAGACTCTGTGCTGTCCTGAGCACAGAGCCCAATAAGGGGCTCGATCCCACCGCCCTGAGATCATGACCTGAGCCACAGCCAAGAGTCAGACAATCAACTGACTGAACCACCCAGGTGTCCCAGCCTATTGTCTTTTAAGAATTTTATTTTACACACCAGTTCCTTTTCCTATGCATACAATGTTACTTTAGTTTAAAGGGCTCGGTGAGGAAAAACAAATGAGATGATAACAGTGAAGTAAAAAGGTAACATGATAGTGACCTAACTTCAAATAATGATTCCATCAGTTACTAGGAGTTGACACTTTGTATGTCATTTACACCCTTTACCTAGTCTTCATGCACACGTAATTAGTTTTTCATAGCCTGTCTTATATTGCAGTTTTGGAAGTCTCCTAACCACGAGGTGGCCTCTGTGTTAAAGCCAAGAACAATAGTTTATATTTTTGCATAAAAAAACCCTTATCTTTGTCTCAGTAAGATTGTGTTTGCTTGTAAATTGTTTGTTGAATGAATAGCAGAACACCATCAATGGTTGGCTTTTAGTTCTGGCACAAGGTGTAGGGAGGAATAGATGTGGAGGTTTTCATATGTTGTTTAATACCCCCAAATAATGTAATAACTGTCTTGTGAAATATAAACCATTAAAAAATCCAAACCTCCACGTAACAAAACACTCATGTACTTAAGAAATTGTAAGGGGGTCCTAGACCATTGTTTAAATCAAATCGGTGGCAAAGAAAAAATTAAATAACAACCCAAATGGGTTGCCAAAGGAAAAGAGTTCAGAGAAAAAGATAAATGAATGCCTTTGGAGTGGGAGGAATGTTGTAGAATGGAGTACCCTCCCCCTTTTGGGGGAGAATACATACAGGCAGGAGCAATCATCAACATATTTTTGTCCAAGTGAGAAGGAGGCAAGATAAAGGGTTGAGGGGGAGGATGTTCAGATCTGAGTAAAGATGACTTCTTTTAATGTTCCTTTTGGCCATGTTTCAGGAGGCACCTCTTTGTCTTGTGGGGCTCAGTTTTCTGTGTTTTCTGAGCAAGTTTTCTAGCCAGTTGCTCTTTGTCAGGCCCTAAAAATCACTGTAATGAAGCAAACTCCTTCATCTCGTGAGGTTTCTTGAGTTCTCCATGGAAAACTCAACACATATAAGTAAATATAGCTTAGAGTGAGAATCACAAATGTTAGCTGCTTTCCTGGGAATGCATCCTAACTAACTGGAGCGTGTCCTTTCAAAGGTGTCAGGAGCTCAGTTCTTGGGTAGTTCTTGTCCCTCGAGCCTCTGCAGAGCATTCCTGCTTGTGATTACCAGCAAGAGTGAATGTGCAGAAAATCAGGTTGTCTCCTTAAACCACTTTCTTCTTGTGGCTCCCTAATTACTGCATTAGATTTGAAGATGAAGCCATGGAAACAAGGGGGCAAAGGGAACCAGGTACGCGCAGAGCCCACAGAGTAAAACTAAGGAGCTCCCGCTTCCCTCTCGGCGGGACATTTATAGGGTGGCCCTGAATACATTGATTAACATTCTACATTTTTGTTGGGAGAATTTGCAAAACCATCAACAGAAACTGGAAAGTGAATACTATTCTTGTGAATTTTTTTTTTCATTCTTCCTTTTTCCCCTCTCCCCCTCCCATCTTCCAAACTCCCTTTGACTTTCCATATGCTTTGATTTGAATCAAGTGACTAAAACATTTCTCCAGATTTTACAAAAGACAACGTATTACTTCTTCATCCGGTGGCCTTTGCCAACTATTATAACACCATTGAATTTAAGCCTCCACCTAAATTTGATTTTTAGATACCTTATTCTTTTCTGTCTGTACCTCGACATACATTTTTCAGTATCAGTGTTATTACTCTGAAAGTGCCCCTATGTGTTAATCACATTACTCCCCCCAGACTCAGCTATCTAACCAAGTATAAGTAACAAGTGTTTACCCAGGCAGCAAAAGTATCTGTCATTCTGTTTTTCCATCTCTAACACAGTGTGAGGGGAGGACAGCTATATTTCCAGTGTTAAAACTTCTGTAGTCATCTGGGTAATGTTAGAATCCCTGAGTTAATATACGGACCTGTAGTTTTCTTCTTTCAACTCAATAAGATATTTGGCAGGTATTAAATGGGCCTTTTAAAGGTTATTTTAAATCTTGATTACTTTTTAAAAGTGTATGGGTGTGTGTGTCGTGGACTCAAAAAATTGAGTTCAAAAATGAACTCTATAAATTAATAACTATAATTTGGAAAATACTTTCTCTAAAAATTTGAATTCCTAATATATAAATATGAAAACAGTCCATCTTCCCCCTTTTAAAATTAATATGGGTATATGATGGGGCACTTGGGTGGCTCAGTTAGTTAAGCATCCAACTCTTGATTTTGGCTCAGGTCATGATCTCAGGGTTTTGAGATTCAGCCCTGCATTGGGCTCCGTGCTGGGCATAGAGCCTGCTTAAGATTCTCTCTCTCTCCCTCTGCTCCTCTCCTGCCTCATTCCCCCTCTTTAAAAAAAAAAAAAAAAAAGAGGGGCGCCTGGGTGGCGCAGTCGTTGGGTGTCTGCCTTCGGCTCAGGGCATGATCCGGCGTTATGGGACTGAGCCCCACATCAGGCTCCTCTGCTATGAGCCTGCTTCTTCCTCTCCCACTCCCCCTGCTTGTGTTCCCTCTCTTGCTGGCTGTCTCTATCTCTGTCAAATATATAAAGTAAAAAAAAAAATCGATATGGGTATATATGAATATATATGGGTATTCTTGTAGATGTTATAAAATACCATAATTTTGATTTATTTTTATTATCTTTCAGTCATCAAAGATAGGTTTTAAGTTACATCAACAATAATTATATTAAAAATTGCATAAGATAAATATTCTTTCTAAGGCTTTCTGTAGTAATTTATAACTTTATAGATAGATATCTACTTAACATAGATTCAGATTTATTTTTTTATAGCACAGTAATTTTTCTAGACTTGTCATATATGGCCATATATGTCTTTTAAAATTATAAAAAGCATCACTTCCTAAAATTAATCACTAATTTTACCTTCACAGACAATATAAGGCAATTGGTGTAGTTTATTTCTAATTATCCTTTCTCTTTGGCTAGTTACTACTGTCTAGTATTTTAGCTCCATCTTTTCTTAAATCCCACTAGAATTACTCATTGTTTTTATTTTCACATTATTTTAGTGTTAATGCTTATTTTGATTTACCTACTTGTTTACCAGTTCACTTGGTCATCCCTTCCCTGTGTATCATACTCCCTTGTTCTGTATCACGTTTCTTTTTTAGAATCCCCTTTAGTGCTTGATTCACTGAGTATCTCTGAGTGATAAATGTTGATTTTTGTTTGCTCAATATTATCTTTTAGTTCCATTCTTTATTAATGTTTGAGGACTTCTGGTGACAATTTAATATATTTGCAGGTAGATCTAAGATCGAAGTAAAAGTGGGGTCAGAGTTAAAAAGCAGGATGTGATTGTTACATTTTCTGACCTATAAAGATAGAAGTAACATGATTAAAACACAGCGGACAAAGAAGAAAGGGAAAATACAAGAAGAAACTCATTGGTTGCTGTGTAGGTCATAGGTGGTGTTGGGGAGATTTTATTTAAAATGGTAAAAACAAATACTAGAAGTCTAAGGAAAGTAACAAAGACACAACACATTATAAAATCTATTATTAAAAATTTACCACTAGAAAAGCTATGCAAACTTTCCTAAATATAAAATATATCCAAAAGAAAGCAAAAGGAACAGAGATCACAAAGAAATGCAGTAAATGCAGTAAATATAAAATGCGTACTATATGTTTAAAAAAAGAGATTTCAGACAAAATAAAATTGCATGTAAATATATTTGTAAGCTTACATGAAATCAATAATGTTCTAAGGAAAAGGTCTATGAAGGAGACAGATAAAGTTATCACAGAACTCCACCTCCAAAAAAATACACTGAGTCTAGATGGGTTCACAGAGGAATTTTAACAAACTTTTTAAGAAAATATAGCCCAGTATACTTTAAGATAGCTCCAGAGTATAGGGAAAGAAAGAAAATTCCCCATTTTTCAAATAAAGTAAGTATATCTTTGAAACCTAACTCTGCTAAAACACACACACACACACACACACACACACACACACACACACTAAAAAGAAAACCAGAGACCAAACTTACTTATAAATATCAATGTGACATATTAAATAATCTCTTAGAAAACAAAATCTAACATCACACTAAAATCTATAATAACAGAGGGGTTTTTTTCTAACATTCCAAAAATATTTCAGTATTAGGAAATTCATAATCTATCACATCAACTGGTGTGCAAAGAAAAAAATTATTCTCTTCATAGACATTAAACAGGGCTTTGACGAAATTCATTAGCAAGTCATGAGAAAACACTCCTGAAAATAGAACAGATACTTTCTTAAGATGATTTTTGTATTCCTACATACACACGTGTGTGTGTGTGCACATATGGGGTCACACAAAGTGTGTGTGTGTGTGTGTGTACAGACACACACACACGTATAAATCAGAGACCAGTGAGATGGTTGAAAATAGTTGACCGTTGCAGTAGGGGTGAGATAAGAGAGAGTGTCTTCCCTGAACATATCTTTTTATTTTTATTTTATTTCATTTTTTTAAAAGATTTTATTTATTTATTTGACAGAGACAGAGACAGCCAGCGAGAGAGGGAACACAAGCAGGGGGAGTGGGAGAGGAAGAAGCAGGCTCCAGCAGAGGAGCCTGATGTGGGGCTCGATCCCAGAACACCGGGATCACACCCTGAGCTGAAGGCAGACGCTTAACCGCTGTGCCACCCAGGCACCCCTGAACATATCTTTTTAAATCATTTTGAATTTTGAACGATGAAAATGCTTTACATAATCACAAAATAAAACTAAGTCATAAATTCTGAAAGAAGCATCTTAAAATTGAATCCATGCACAAACAATAGCTGTGGGAGCCTATTTGAGATTAAGATGCCCCTCAACTCCTACTTACTCTCGGTGCACATTTATTGCTGGGATTCCCTGTTCAGTTCTTGTACCTGAATCTATCTCCAAACGTGGCTATATATTTAAGATTTTAAAAATATTGCATCTAACAAATTATTTCAGCTAATGGGGCTCCTGGCTGACTCAGCTGGTAGAGCATGTGACTCTTGATCTCAGGGTTGTTAGTTCAAGCCCCATGTTGGGTGTAGAGCTTCCTTAAAAATATTTCATCTATGTTCTATGTCTTTTTTTTAAAAAGAGGGTCTTTATTAAATCATTCTACCAATTGCCTAAATTCGAAACCTTTGATCAATATTCTTAATTAAATTTCTCCCAGTAAAAATGGTAAAAAACACAAGTAGATGTGTGTTCTTTGGCCAACAGACAATTATATTTTAATTTATATTCCTGAAATAGGTATCAGGTCAGTCTCTCAAACACACATTCTTCAAACTGTTCAGTGGGAAACTATTGTATCTACATTCCTCCCAACATTACTAGCAACTAGCGTCTAGTTCATCCTTTGGAAAGTGTTCTGTTAAAAATTATAAAATTAATAAATACTAGTCATAGTCTGATGTATTTCTATTACTAAGAACAAGACAAAATGTAACTATCCTGTGCAGCAACAGTGGTTAATTACCTGCACCTTTGCTCCTTGGGGCTTGATATGAGTTATGACCTTCAATTACTTAGAATAGTCCAGCCCAGTGCTAACGTCCTTACAAAACCAGTGTATAAGATAACCTTTTCCTCAGCAACCCATAGATAGAACATACAATAGCCATAGTCCTTGGCTCAATACCAGGCTGTCTTGGACTTTTGTGTACCCATATTGCTGTGGAGATTAGAAGGATATGTGACAGATCATCCATATTAGGTTGGGTTGGCTCAAATCATCGATATGTTGATTTATTAGTTCTACCTAATTATATTTCCTGAAGGATTATGCTATATTTCTTGGTGCTTGTTTTAGACTTTACTGAGACTATAGTGACTGGACAGCAGAATGAAACTCATCCTCCCCAGCTACACATTCCTAAACTTACAAAACCAGGTAATTCAACATAAACAATATAAACAACACAAACAACATTCACTGCGTAATTCAACACACACAACACTAAGCAGCTAATGCTGACTGAGCATCTCCTATGGGCGGGCGCTGTTTTAAAGATGCTACATGAAGAGATGCATTGGATTCCCCCAATTACGGGATCTGGATACCATTGTTTGCATAATTCTACACTTTCTCAAATTTCATGATTCTCAAGTGGCCATGTAATTTGGAAACCAAATCAATCTGAATATTTGTTTTTAGTGAGAAAAAGAGGTAAGGAGGAGTTACTCATTTTTCCATATCGTGAATTGGCATGAATGTCCACGCTACTTACTTTCTATTCACAAAGGCACGTTCCGCACCTTGATGCAGGTGGGGGATGGCACAAGGGAGATTTGGACTGATGAACACATGGCCTTGTATTTGGAAGTCAGTGTTTGCTGTCGTTCCTGTGATCAAACCAGATGAGCAAACGTCACTCTTAACTTCCCGAGACAAACCGCATGCTTCAGCCTGCTTGCTATGTCCTGGACTTGTTACTGGAAAAATCACTTTGGAATGACTGTGGCAGTTGTTAGAGGAGCTCCTTACAAGGTATCACAGATGATTTGTGCCTTCGACATTTATAACAAAAATTCCCTCCTCCCTGAAAGATCTCACGACTGACGTCCTTGAGCAATTTTGAACTCAATCCTGCAGACTTGAGAGAGGCTGATTTAGCATCCAAAACGTGGGTTCTTCTTCTGAACACCATTGAGGGCCATCGTTGATAAACAGGGTCAGTGGTTGCCACAGGATATAATCACATGCCGGGGAGGCGTTTTTCACAGATCCCTCTGCCTTCTCTTCTAGATGTATCCGAGGCCTAATTTTTAGTTTTTTTGTTTCTGTGCCTTCTTGGAGTCGACACTGGCAGTTATGCCGGAATGTATGGGGTTTAATGATGTTCAGAATTGTTTCAGGGCCAAAAGCCAGAGAGAATAATCCTTGACCTGGATGCACTGATGATCCTGGACTCCTGAAAAGAAAAGGGAGGATATTGATTTTTAGCATACTTTCTGTTTTACACCCAATTCTCATGCATTGTCAGTTTGAAAATACCATATTTATTTTTGAATGGCTAAATGTTTGTCGATATTTATACCTCCCCAAATACACTGGTATATACTGACATCTGTCTGGAAGAAACTGGGAGTTTTAGGTACTTTTTACATACTTTGGAGACAAATGTGAATATATAGCCTGAGGCTAACAGTTTTGAACAGGAGAACAATGGTATTTGAAGATTGATCCAATTACTGATAAAAAAGGATGTTCAGAGAGATTATTACTTGATAAGCAGTTTGTGCACATTAAAATTAATTGGTTTTTTTTTTTAATTTTCTGAAGAGTATTATAACTACTTGAGATTGCCAGGCTATATTCTGGCACTTTTAAAAATATATCTGAATGTATCGATACGGAATATGTGTTATCAGTAGCAACATTTTTCACTGGAATTTCCTGAAGACATTTAATATCATATTTTTAAAATAAAAATATTGCTACTTCATTTCACACTTTCAGTACAATTTTAATAGAAGTATTGTTTGCCTAGAACACAAGAATACATGTGATACAGTGATACAGAAAAATTATTAATCAAATCATATTGCCAGCAATGAACCTAGGATGGCAGCATTGTTTTGAGAAGCTCAAATAAAGTGTTAAGTGGAATTTTGCAATTTTGTTTTTACAATATTAATGCAAAAATCAAACCACTGTTTCATGCTTTTCTTGGTGGGGTACAGGCCTTGTCTTTGCACAAAATGACCTTAATTGCTAGTTGTGTTACATGGTGAAAAATTACTACATAAATACACACACGTATAGATACATGTGTAGGTCTATACATACATTTATACTAATTCCATAAATGTAAGTATGTTTAGAAAAAGGTGTCTGGAGAAAATCACAAACTATTGACAGTTGCTCATGGGTGGTGACACTTTTTGAAATCTGTTTCACAGATTTTTATATTATTCTGGAGTTCTATAATGATTATATATCACACTGAGACTAGCTTTGCTTTTAGATTTTAAGGGGAGTTTGCATAGAAGGCAAGCCTCATTTTCATTAGTGGGATATAAAAAGAGAAGATTTTTGCTCAACTTGAATATGTAAACATTTAAGAATACAGAAGAAATAATCACATGTGCCCTTATAATGTTTACTCAATGCTTGAGTAATGTATATAAAATCACATCTTATTTGATGTAATTTGGATTTCTTTCTATTGTTTCAGATCACAGAATAATTTTTTCAGCTTCTTAATGTGAGTCCTGGCCACCAGCATCTTCATCAATGCTAGGATTACTTTATGACTTTGTTTTTCCCATTGCTCCAAGCATACCCTGTCTCTTTTATTTATTTATTTTTTGAGCTACAGCACTTCTAAAACTGTGTATGACATTGCTGCTGAGAGTGTTGTCCAAGCCTCCAAATCCTCCCCGGCAGGGTGTTCTGCAATCTCCCCATTCACCATGCGCTTGTGTATTTGTAACCTGCTCCGTGTAAGCCCTTATTGTATTTCTTTGTATAGCTTGTAAAAGAAACATGATTAGTTGACATGTCATGTGGAAGTCACCCTCACAAGAACTGCTACTAGATAGGAAAGCAGCTCCGAATCTTCAGCCTCCACACGTGTATGGTATGTGTGTGCATCTACACAGATGGATGGGTTGTTCAGATGAACCACATAAACCTACCACACTCATTTTCTGGCATTTTTCTCCAAATGACCTGTTGTTGTCTAAAAGAAAGCAATTAAGAAAGAATTGTGCTCTAAAACCACAGTGTAAAATGACTCCCTTATATTTTAAGAGTACTTTTAGGAAAAAAGAAGACACTTTATCTTCAATTTCTGCATAGTGCAATACAAACATTATTTTTAATCTGTCATGTGCATATGTTGTATTGATTGAGAATATTCAAACTTGTTCTTGAAGATAAAAGAAACAGATGGGTCTGATGAAACTCCTAAGAGGGGTTAGCTGTTGACTAGTGCATATGTGTGAAAGTAGAAAGGGATGAAAGGACAAAGTGAGTCCCGATATACATGCAACACTAAAGAGACTTAATCCACGAGACTCGAAATGTAAGAGACACTGACTGTTCATCAGGCATTAACTATACACGAGGTATGTAAGCACTGAATATTTATGACACACTAAATTTACATAAGGCACATGAGACACACAATAATCAGGGAAGTCTTAATTAAGCCTCCCCCTGGTGACAACCTTTTGGGTACCAAGTGTCCTCTCCCCGAGAAGCACATAAAATCCAGAGCTGCTCAGCCAGCTAATTGGTGAGCTACAGCTGTGCCCAGGCAGACTCACCCCTGCAAACCTCAGCTAGAATGTATGTGGCTTTGGTCCCAAGCACCCTCGGCACTATGAGAGAAAGGACATCTGACCAGTACGTATCCCAGGATTTGTATGACCCTTCTGCTCTGCGGGTGCAGACTTAGCCCATCTCTCTTTCTCTCTCTCTCTCTCACTTTTTTGAGATTCTTGCAGCATGCATTTCAAATGGATTTAATAAACCATACAGTGCAAGCGTTTTCATTCACTCCGTTGAACGTTTCTGTCCTGTATCTCTAAGATGGCTTGCCCGACACTTTTCGTGGACACTACTGTTGTATCAAGGTCATTTCCTCTGTGACAAAATTAATTAGTGCTCCAATTCAAGCTTTATTATCATTTAAAAAAAACACTTATTATATTTTTATAAGAGAAATATCAAAAACAGGGCTTCACTGCAATGTTTTTACACATTTGAAAAGAAAAGCAGCGTTTGGTCTACAGTTTTTTGCTTCCATTGAAAAGTAACCCTTAGAGTAAGGAAAATTCTGGCTGTGTAGGATATGTGCTATGTGTGTGTGTGTTTCTAGAGGCTGAGGGCTGGAGAGAAGATCCATAGGAAATCACCTTATAAAAATGTCCATTCAAATATAACAAATCCAAGAGACAATTGTACATTTTGAGACAGGAACTTGAAAATTGAGAGAGATGGTGGTGATCCTAAAACAAGAAACGAGCCTCTCCTATTTGAAGGGCCTGTCAGTAGGATTTAAATTTACAATTAGAGAATTCCTCTTTGACTTTTATTAGGGCTTTCTGAGAAGACTAATTGAGATTCCCTTGAGGAAATTTTCTTCAGGGAGTGTCTCCACCTCAGTGACACCCTACATCAAAGGTGCTGGAATCCGCCCTCATGATTGGATTGAACAAGAGCCTTTGTTGTCTGAAAGCTGAGGTGGCGAACTTGGAATATTAACCTTTCAGGCAACACAGAACGGAAAATTCTACTTTCATTTCTTCTAAACATGTAATTAGACTTCTCATCTTTACCTAAGCTGGCCTGACAACATGCCAGTGTACAGAATCAGAAAAACAAAAAACTTTATAAATTAATATCTTCTTATAGACTTTGGATTTCAATGAATTTCCTAAAAGTCTTAGGAAGAAACCTTCTGTCACAAGAATTCTATATCTGCAGATTTCTAAATCTAGATTCTCCTGTACGTTTACAAAAGGATGTTTTATAAAATTCTCTCCTACTCACATCCTTACCTTCACTCCAATTGATACTGTCCTAATTCAATAAACAGGATCTCTAATGAAAATAAGGAAAAAAATGTTAAATATTTTTATTGTTTTATTCTATGTCTATGGCTGTCCAACATTAAAATTTTTCATAACTTGAGAAATCTTATATGAATAAAATGTGCATTTGGAAAATGTAGAATATAAAATGAAAACAAATTACTGTCCTTATCCGTAAGACTTTATTTTTTTTTAAAGATTTTATTTATTTATTTGACAGAGATAGAGACAGCCAGCGAGAGAGGGAACACAAGCAGGGGGAGTGGGAGAGGAAGAAGCAGGCTCATAGTGGAAGAGCCTGTTGTGGGGCTCGATCCCATAACGCCGGGATCACGCCCTGAGCCGAAGGCAGAAGCTTAACCGCTGTGCCACCCAGGCGCCCCATCCGTAAGACTTTAAAAGAGTAATCTGCGTCTATTTATAGACTTTTGTACTGGAAGCGTGTGTATACTTTATATATATTTGTCTTTATTTTATTTTTGAAGAATGTATATATTATCTTGTAAGCTGCTTTTTAAAACTGACATATTACTTTTTAAAAAGATTAATTAATTAATTTATTTATTTGAGAGAGAGAGAGCATGAGCAGGGTCGGGGTGGGGGGAAAGGGCAGAGAAAGAGGGAGAAGCAGTGCTCGACATCCCAGGACCCCGAGATCATGACCAAGCCAAAGGCAGATGCTTAACCGACTGAGTTACCCAGGCGCTCCTAAATTTGATATATTATTAATATACTTTCATATTAAGAACATTGTCATCAATTTTAATGTATAAATATAATTCTCTTTTGCATGTGTGTGTGCATATTATATATATCAATAATTTATATAAATACTATCTTGAAAAATAGCCACCACTTTGCAAAATTCTGCAACTATCTATTTGTATCATAGTTGGTGTGAATTGCTACTCTTTGTGCTCAAGTATCTACTGTATTTGATGGCCCTATCTCAAACCCATTTTCAGTAATTCTACGTTTTCATTATTAAATAACAATATACAATATAACAAATATCTTTAAGGAGGAGATCCTTGGACACAATTGTAATAATTTGCTTAAAACAAATTACTGCAATTGGTATCTTTGGGCTAGGGGGAAATAGTGAACCATTTGATACATATTAATCAGTTTCTTTTTGTAAGGGAGAAATGTATTTCACTTCCTAATATGTGTGACATTACCTTATCTTTGAATCTTCATTGATATATTATTGTCATTAAAATAAATTTTTATCAGCTTAAAAGATAGAAAATATACTGTTTTAATTTATTTCCTTATTCTTTAGTTTAAATTCCTTATGTGGTTATTTGTAATTTTTATGTTTTATTTGATGAATTTTTCTTTTATAAACATTGGCCATTTGTTTATCAGAGCATTTTTTAAAAATTCATTTTTCTATTGATTCCTAAAAGCCGTTGACTCTGAAATGTGTCTACTATATATGTTAAAATATTTTTCAAATATCTATTTATTTCTAATGTTTTAAATTTTTATGCAGTTCAATCTATACACTTTTTAAAAAGTTTTCACATAAATTCCAGTTAGTTAACATACAGTGTAATATTAGTTTCAAGTGTACAGTGTAGTGATTCCACACTTTTGTACAACACCTGGTGTTCATCACAGGTGTGCTCCCTTAATTCCCTTCATCTGTTTTACCCATTCCCCAACTCACATTCAATTTATACACTTTTAATCTGTGTATCCCTCCTTTTCTGCACATCAGTATATAAACTTATTGTCACTTTTTAAATCAAAATATTCCTTAAGCCACTCTGTAAATTTCTATTAGCCTATTCCTTGAATGGTCTCTTGTGATCCAGCCTGAATCAACATTCCTAGCCTTGTTCTTGCCTACAAGTTTCAGTAAAATTATTAAGGAACTGTGACTCCAAGATTTATTTTTCTTCACACTTGTCTCTCTGCCTAAAATGTATTCATATCTCAAACACGGCTGTATAAATTCTACTCTTCCTTCAAGTTCCTCAGTAGTATCCCTTAGGCGATTATTCTTGCTAAGAATCTAATTCATAGTTAATTGTTCTATGACATTTACTTTTTGTTTTGTAATTTCCTCAATTATGGGGGATACCCCACGAAGTCTTCCATCATGTTTAATTGTGTCTAACTTTATTTCCGCTATTGTTATTTTTTAATTTACTAGTTATATTAAACTATTACTTTGTTGTTGTTGTTGTTAGTTTATAAACTGTGAGGTCAGGAGTTTTTTCTTCATATACTTCTCTGCTTCATAGTTAAGAAAAGAATGCTTGTGGCTAAGCATCCTCACAATTTTAAGAAAAATAGAATAAATACATCCATTAAATAGGTTTAACCCAGAAAACGACTATCTGAGAATTCAAATCATGAACAGAGTTCCTGAATAATGGTTGAGCATTTGATGAATTCTTCAAGACCAGGTAAAATCACTTAGTGTGTATACTATTCTTTTGCTATTTTTTATCTTCTGCTAATTATTTTTGCCACTTTAGTTTTAGGTTTCTGCGTTAATTTGGGCACACGACATACAATCATACAATCATATATCTACGAGGAACTTCGTCATCCAGATGGTCATCTGAGATAATTATTATTACCTCTGTTTTTGAGATTAGAAAACTGAGGTTCAGAAAAATTAAGTGACTTGCTTTGCAGAGCCAGGAATCTAATCTCTGTGACCATATCTATCGTTTTTCATGTACGAGGCTGCCTGCCTTGGCGGACCTGCATTTAAGTTGCTCAGGAGGGGCTCTTTGCATAAAATATTGTAACTATAACTTTCCATTCATTTGAATATATCTTGAGGGTCTTCCCTGAGACCCTATTCTAGAAATGATCTTAACTGACTAGGTGAGCTGGAGTTGAATAAAGAACTTATGAGTTCAGATCCATCCACAAAGATAATTTAGAGGCATCACAGAAAAAATATCATGATAATGAATTCTCTGGCTGTGAATGGCCCTTATTTTCTTCTCTGGTGGAGTTTCAGTTCACTTTGCCCTGAATAGGCACAGTCTTAGGGAGTAACTGAAGGTATAACTGTCCCTTGGGCTTTAAGTCACTCTTATTGATATTTCAATGATTGGAGGATTATAAGTGAAAACACCCAACAGGCATACCCCTGAAATGACCTGCTTTTGGTAGCTCTGAATATTGCACTTCCCCAATTGGAAATCCATTAAACTGACAGTGAGGTAAGTGCATGCTGAGAGAAAATGATATGAAAGCTAACAAGATAATAAACAGAATAAGAAGGGTCCCGAAGGCCTGTTGTGATGCCACTGGAGCTGCTGAGTATGGGGTTTTTTGTGTTCGATTTCATCTGAGACAGTAGAAAGAATGGCATTCATTGTTGACTATCCTAGTTTCCAACTAATATATTAGTGGCAACAATCTAGAATTTCTGGATGAAATTTGTTATTGCTTCTCTATTTCCTATGGTTAAGCTAAGTAGTTCTGAAAACTGACTGGTCAACAGAAATACTTGTGATGGTTCATCAAAATAATTCTGATTTCCAACCCAGCTTATTAAATCCTGAGACAAAATAATGAGAGCTTTATCATCAACATTTAAATATATGCATATAAATATATATACACATGTATACATACACATGTATATGCAATTAATTCTATAAATGAGCTTCTGCCCTTTATGCATAGTCAAAATTGGGGAGGGAAAAGCCTGTAAAAGGACTTTAAGTATATACGGCTTTTTAGCTTCATTCAGTAATTTCGGAGCATATACCAAAAGAAAGCCACTTCAGTTATAAAAATTTCAAGCAACTTACAGACGAGCTAGGAAGACAAACAGATGTTCCCTTTACAAAAACACATGATGAGTTCTACAATCAAGGCATGAGTCAAATCAAAGCTGAGGCAACACACAGGTGGTAAATGGTTCTGTATTTTATTTATTTATTTTAAACATTTTATTTATATATTTATTTGAGAGAGGGGGCCAGAGAGAGAGAGCACAAGCAGGGGGAGCAGCAGAAGGAGAGGGAGAAGCCAATGCGGGGCTCGATCCTAGGACTCTGGGATCATGACCTGAGCCAAAGGCAAACATTTAACTGACTGAGCCACCCAGGCCTTCCACTGGTTCTGTATTTTAAACCGATGTAGCTTGAATAGTTCTCCTGTACCAGAGATATAGATTTCTGGGAAAAAAGCCTCCACATGTTATAAGGAAAGCTAATTTCTCAGCACTCAACTTCCCTTACATTATGCTTCATTAACATTTAAAAGTTTTCCACAGAGGGGTTTCAAATATAGACATTTAAATATCTCAACTTTTGATTGATCTTTAAACAGTTCATCTTCCATCAGCAATGATATGTTTGGTTTCAATAAAGACAAACAAAACAACATGACAAGATGTGCAAACATAGGAACTTCCTTGGACTGCATAATTTTCCAGATAGATGATGTTCAGGGCAGCTTCCCCTGCTTGGAAGGGCATCCTTGGAAGATGCCCACAGAGCTTTGGAGCTTCTAACGCAACAGCCAAAGAAAGAAGATGCAAGGGGGAAGAAGGAAAAAGCAGAAGTTAGAGAAGTTAGAGATAGTTATTCTCACATTTCTCTTTCTCTTCCCCCACTCCCCCGTGCTCTCATGTATACACTTGCACTCACTTGCTTTCTCTCTCCATAAAGGTGGGAAATCTTCCCAGGAACTTCCAGCAGGCTTTGTCCAGTCTCGTTTGTACTAGGGGATCGTGTGCTCATATCACTAGAAAGAGGAAATTGGATAACCAGAGTCATCAAAGTAAATCCCTATGGCTGCGGAGGGGAAGAGAAGGAGAGTGAGTCGCTATCTTTGAGTATATTATTGTTAGTTTAACTTGAACAGGATTAGATTGCTCTTATGAGCAGAAATGTCTTTGGATAGGCAAGCAAAAGTTTGGATTAATAAATCCCAAAGTATTGGGTGGCTCAGTCGGTTAAACATCTGCCTTCGGCTCAGGTCATGATTCCAGGGTTCTGGGATAAGGCTCCTTGCTCAGGGGGGACCTTGCTTCTCCCTCTACCTGCTGCTGCCCCTGCTTGTGCTCTCTCTCTCTCTCTGACAGTTAAATAAATAAAATCTTTAAAAAAATAAATCTCAAAGTATTTGACTTTGGATTGATCTTTGTCAAAGGGAAAGTGACTTAGTAAATCCAAATACCAGATATAAAAGATAAAGTCTTTATAGAACTATGTGATGTTGTAGCTGATAACTAGCTTTATACTTGTAATTTTAGGTTGACAAAACTTACTTCCCTTAGAATATGTCAAGAATTAGTCAGGAGACATAGCTTACAATCCTGCTGCACAGAAAAATGGTCAAGAAAGTGTTGTATAAGTTATTAGCATTTCTAATCCATGGCAGCTCTAAGGAAGTTGACCATCCACATGACGGTAGATGTTAACAGTACTTAAAAGAAAGAAAGAAAGAAAAAAAAAGGAACCTCAGAAAATATAGGATACCCTGCCTGTCAACATTAATATAAGCTAGAAATTTTAATGAGGACATCTTCAAAATAAAATAATCCTGCTTAGAAAATTTCATATATATGAAGAAGATACAGGTAATAAATGACTTTTTTTTTTTCTTACTTTGCTTATTGTTTAATTTCCTTCACATAACACCTACTCACATTCCACTAATTTGACAGCCTGGGCTGACACTAATCTTTCAACTAATTCTACACAGGCATGAACCTGTCCACTGAAGTTAGTAGGAGTCCTCAGTGTGGATCAGGCAGGAGCGAGACCTATTAAATCCTGAGCATCATACTAGTGAGGGTTAAAGAGGATTGCTGGAGACGCTCAAAAAAGAAGACACCGGGAGTGGGTGGCCGAACTGTGATTTATTATTAGTAATAAACTTGGCCAAGAGGCCAGCAAGCCCTAGAATTAATCTTACCTAAGAGATCACAGCGACAGTGTTCTCAGAGCTGGTTCTCAGCAAAGCCAAAGACTTCCTGAAGAGTCAAAGCCAGGTGTGTGCCACACATGGCTACCGAAAAGTAGGTCAGGGGATCAAATGCCAGATTTAGAAGAGTGAGACTGTGCTAGGAAGGGAGAGGTGTGTGGCTTGGGAAAGGACCGTGTCTGTGCATTATGAATGATTAGCTGTGAAAACATTTTAATATTTGTATGATAAATCTCAAATGAGGATACATGTCCGTGGAATATCATCGAATGTCAAGACGGCATTGATGGGTTTTTGTAGAGCGCTTGCTCTCTGCCTACTGCTGCAGTGGAGATGTTAGCATCCTCTTCGTCCCACGTGCTAGGGTATTAGTCTATGTTCAGCCGCACGCAAAACCAACATGAGAGAGACAGAAGGAGAAGCTTGCTTTTACGTGAGCAAACACTGATACACTTTGGAACTCAGGATGACAATTTGTTCCCTGTCAGCACTTCACTGGCAACTTGAAAGTTTCTGCGTGTTGATCTTGGCAAGGAGTGAGCCAACCAAAGCTAAAACAATAGACTGAAATGCGTAATGCATTATCATTCATTGTGTTACTGTATTTGTTTTTCCCTTGAAGTAGCCAAAGCTGGTGCAAAGGCTGGGGCAGTTTAAGCACTTGTTAAACTGTCTGCACGGTGACAGTTGCTGAAAAGCTTGAAATATATATATATATATATTTTTTTCAACTATTCTACTAGTTTCTGCCTAAGACAAACTAAGTTTAGCTGAGCTTTGCTATCAGGTGACTGCTAGGGTTGAATCAAATCAATTATGAAGAGCTGTGAGTATCATGTATACTTCCCAAATTTATTTAAATTAAAAATTCTAACTGATATGGAATTGCATAGATATTAGTTTAATTCTATATATTGAGCAAAACTTCCCTAGAGAATACAAGAAACAATTTATAAATAAATTGTCATTTTTAGGTTGAAAGCTCCCAATTCAATCTTTTTTATTCTGAAAATCATTAATCAGATACATCCTTACTATACGAGGTTCTTTCATGAACATAATTAAATATCTTAATCCATTTAAAAGGAAAAGTATTGCGTAAAATGAATAGAACATTTGCTATTTAAAATGCAAATACAGTCGAGCGTGATTTTTCAGCCTTTGAAAAGAATTCACATTTTTAACTTATATTTTTTCAGCGTAAAATGTATGAAAATTAAATTGATGCTGCACTGGTTATTTATGTTGTGAACGGGTTTTAAAAGAAAGCAAGATTATATAAAAATAGGGGCCCTGTCTTTTCCCTTTAATTTATTTGAAAAAATATTTTAAACACAAATTGAGTCCTTAAGTACTTAAGCATTAAAAGTCCCCATTGACTTCTATGAGGTATGAACTTACTCAGACTGTTAGCTATGTTAATAGTAAAATGCTAAAAAAAAATAACGCTGAATCAAAGTTATGATTTAATAGGTATGTAAGTCAGGAAAATGCAGTATGTTTAAATCTATAAAAGCAAGATTTCCTAGGTTGAGGCTACTTACAAAAAGGACTAAGTTCAAAGTTACCTTTTTTCTTTTCTGGAACTTATCATAATTAACTAAAAACTCACAAGAAACATTTTTGGCAGCGGTTGAAGCCTATTTTTCATATATTCATCACACATAATGAGCTAAGGGATTTTTCTCAAATGTTGCGATTAACATTCACCTTTTCGTGAACCTTATGCTTAGAAAAATATCAAAAAGAATAATTTCAGGAAATGACAAAAACACAACAATAGGTATTTAAAGCCCCAGTTGTGGGGATCTTAATTGTATCAACAATGTGATCATCAGTGAGCATTATTTCTCTGGGGACACTAATGCTGCCTAATGGACCATAAGAAGGCTTTCAAGGAGCCCAACCTACTTATCAGCTTGGAGAAACTCTTGCTGGGAATCATTGCCTAATAGATACAGCTTCTCCTTTGCCAGTAACTTGATTTTTCAACACGTCTTTCTAACAGACAGTGCCTTCAAAAATATGCAGCTGGATCCGGTGTGGAGGGTCAAGAATAGTGACTGCAATGCCATTATCAAATGCCGCTGTGCCTGGAATCTACCATTCAATAAACATTATTTACTTTTGGTTCAGCCTCATCCTTTCTAGACATGCACAGAAGAGAAATAAATATTAACTCCTCTAACATTTTAGCATAAATCTACTTGTAACCTTTTCCTTCATTAAACAAAAGGGTCTGGGAAATGCTGGTGCCACTGAGGAGCGAAGAGGAACAGGTGTTGGGAAAAGATGGTGAAAATGCATTGAAAATAGGGAAGAGTGGCTCTGCAGGTGCACTTTCCATATTTCACTGTTTTGCAAACAGCTAATTCATAATAGAAAGACAGAATAGTGCACACCTGTATCATGACCTGGTAGGAGAGGGATTGCACAGCTGTGTATTCATGGGACTGATGTTACTGAGCTTATGAAATAACAAGGTGACATAATAAAAAAAATAGCTAAATGTTGACTGTCATTGGTTCTAACTTTTTGAAATGTGATCTGGCTGTACTTATAAGAACTAGAAATACATGGGGCCAAATAATGTTTGGACATTGCATGATATAATTGTTTTTTACATTTTTCTCTTTCTGTATTTTCTCTCTTGCTCCGGTCCTATTTAAGCAGATAATTGACTCTTTTTCCTGTCTTAAAGAAAGGTTGTATGGTTGAGTAAAAAGCACAAGTTTGTTAGAACATAGAACCACCTTGCTTTTTTGCAACCTGTTATTTTTTTTTTTCCAAAGATTTTATTTATTTATTTGACAGAGAGAGAGACAGCCAGCAAGAGAGGGAACAGAAGCAGGGGGAGTGGGAGAGGAAGAAGCAGGCTCCCAGCAGAAGAGCCTGACATGGGGCTCCATGCCAGAACGCTGGAATCACGCCCTGAGCCGAAGGCAGATGCTTAACGACTGAGCCACCCAGGCGCCCCTGCAACCTGTTATTTTTAATGCTTAAACCCATTGGAAAGATCATGTAAAATTTCTTAGAAATAGAAGGAAATAGAAAGAGAAAGAGACTACAAAAGATCCACCCCAGCTAGAGGATGACAACACTGGAGGTCTCAGAGGTGGTGGAGAGCCAGCCCCTCCTCCCTGGCATTTCCTCAGAACCCTGACAAGTCCCCAAGCAAAGATATTACAGGAGCAGCTGACTTGTACTCTGTGTCTGATTGCTGCCTGCTCCTCCCTTCTCAACACCCCTCCAAATCTACAAAGGAGTTCCTCTAACTGTAGAGAAAATACATTGGGTCTCGTGTATATTGTGCAGTGTGGCATGCTGACACTAAATGCGGGTGGCTCCTGAAGTATTCCAGCCCTCTTAGGGCTGTTCCTGAGAGCCAATGGGAAGACAGATTTCTCTAGAAAAAGAAGCTGACACTGTTACCTAAGGTGATTGGTTCTAATTGCTAAAGGGAAATAAAGTTAAGCTGTGTTGTACAAGTATTCAATTATATAAAATGCAAAATAATAACTTCTCGAGTTCCATTTTAGTTTTATATTTATCACTTATTTATTCTCTTTTTAAATTTTAAAAGACTTTATTTTCGCAGGAGGCCATTTTGTGCGGTGGTGTGGGAGAAATTTGTGCTTTTCAAGCAGTCTAATAGTGAGAGCAGGAAAGATGAGCAAGATGACTAGAGTAGAAGGATAATCCTAAAGTAATATTTTTATATCATGCATGAATTTCTCCGGATTTTTTATTCTATTTCAGCTTTATTGAGGTATAATCAATAAAGTTGTAAGATATTCAAAGGGTACCTCTTGGTGATTATATAGGTGTACGTGGTACTCGAGCTGCTATACCCAGGACAGTATCAAGCTGTAGCATTGACAGCATTCATCTTTCCACATTTCCATGCCTACTCTCTAGGGGGGAGGTTTTGCTCCATGATTTCAGCAGGGACCCCCACAGTATAGAGGAACAATAGATGGCAATTCTATTGGACACACAATAGCAGAGATATCCATCTTACTTAGCAAAAATTTTGAGGAGCCTTCATTCTGTGAAGGATATCAATGCCACCTTAGTGCAAATATCTTCAGAGGTTGTCTTTTACATTTGTTTGTGGAAAGCTTTTTCTCCTCAATTCATCAAATCTACCAATTTTTTCTTCCTTTCGGCCTTGACAGGGAAGCTTTGTTTATGAAGTCTTTCCTTACCACAAAACTGTAGATATACTGGTTTCTCTACTCCTTTAATACCTTTCTAAATCATCACATTTTGGAATTATTTTTAATTACCAGGTAAGGCATAAAGCAGGCATCTTCATTCCACCACCACTGGCCTGCCCTTCATTGATAGAAACGCAAAAGAGTAAAAATGAACTTGGAGCTATTTTGTTTGTAAAATGATAGCATCAGTCAAAGCCACATCAGAAAGACCCTCCAAACCAAAGAACTGGGTGTCCACTTGGTTGCATCAAAATATCCCATATCCTTGTAGGACTACCACAAGAAATACAAAGATTCACATTTTCTGCACTCTGTGAGATAAAAGTGCTTTCTACTTCGGCCAGTTTGAATTGTAGGTGAAGAAATTGCTGTTGTGGGCAAAGAAGGAGCTGTAATGAAAATGGAAGCACAAGAAATAGATTGCTCTGGATATACCCAGCATGGGGTGTGTGTGTGTGTGTGTGTGTGTGTGTGTGTGTGTGTGTGTCTCCTTCTGCCTTTCAAGCACAATGCAGTGTTGACATTACTCAGCTTGGATGTGACAACCTCAACCAGTCCCATACTTTTTGTCCATCCTACCAGGACATCATATATCTGAACAATGATGGGGCAACATGGTAAATTATTTTGTTGTTCAGGTTGCCGACTTTTTCTTTTTTCTTTTTAGTACTTGAGAAACAAGAAATTTTATATTTTTAAAAGCTTGACTTAGTGTCTGACCCACAAAAGTCCCTCTAGTCTCAGTTACTAGATGTTTTTCTTCCACAAAGAAAGAAAAGTAAGTGGTTTGCTCCTACCTATAACTTCTATCAATAACACAGTAACACAAACTTCTTTACATCTTAATAATTGCCAGGCTAGATTAACAAGCTGCTAATGTTTTGATTTACAAATTGGAGGCCCATTTGGTTTTCTTGGCCTTCAAGAAGATTTAGCTGTCTCCTCTATTCCCTGAAAGTAAATGATTGTTTATTCATTCCCTTGATTAGAAGGCTGCCCTCCAGCCAGATAAAAGAGGTTCCATAATAAATGTGAGACTCCCATGTTTTGTTTTGCTTTCTGGATTTAGTACTAAACATTAAAAGGAATTGGAGATTGATTTTTGTTCAGGGACTAGTGCCAGATAAAACAAGGAGTGAGCAACCAAATTAGTTTGTAGACACGAGCTCCTTTATAATGAAGGGAGGATTTGGGTTTTAATGTAGCAGCAACTGGGTTATTCCAGGTGTGTGTGATGGAGTGTGTGTGTGTGTGTGAGATGGTGTGTGTGATGGTGTGTGTGTGTGTGTGTGTGTGTGTTCCCATCTCAGCAGGACGTCTTCATTCATTCCCTCTGATATTCTGTTGGTAGCTGTTGTTGTCAAAGATCAAAACTAAATGCACCTCACCCACTCCTTTAGTCTTTGAACCAAAAATCCTCAGTTGAATTTTTTTTTATTGAGACCAGTTCTACATAAATACTGCGGGGATTAAAGCACACACGTGCACACATACAGGATGAAAGAAAATACTTCCATATTTGCATTATTTATGGGCATGCAAACACTTTTTTTTTCTTTTATTTTCTTTCCTCTCTCCCACCTTTTGGAGGGCTGTAGGGCTCCCTTTGCTCCATAAATTTGTCATTTGGCATTGTGTCACAAATCAATTTCTTCCAATTCATCTCATCTCCTCTCGCCTTGGGGACGATCTTGTGTCTCCTTTGACTTGAAATGGAGCTGCTCTGCTTTCTGAGTTACTGACAAATTGGCCAATAATGGGAGTAATGGATGCAGCACTCTCTTGCCTCCCTCCAGGCAATTTACATGTTGGTCTAAAGTGCCTCTTCTTTAGAATTCTGGGCTCAGAGGGCACCCAGTTGCAGCTCCTAATGGAGCTGCTAGTCCAAGTGGCTCAAGTCAATGGATCAATAAATAAAATTATCTCAGCTGCTAAGTGTATGTGCTTCACTTTGATCCATGGAGACAAGAAAGGAATGGGATAGACTAGGAAGGGAAAAGGGGGGGAGGGGTTAATATAACAAGAATTGGTATTTGGGTTCACATTCTCCTCTATTTCTAACCCATAAATTGCCAACTGGATGCATGCTTACAAGTTGTGACATTAAAAGCTGATGTGAGCTTTACAATATATTCAACATAAAAACAAGGAGTGAAGGGAGTGTTCTGTGTTGTCAGGTGTATTTGCTGAGTTGTGTCCATTTGCTTGTTAATTCAGCCAATCATGCCAAAAGTTTGGCTTGTTTTTAGCACAAGGGAGGTTGGTGTCTACATTTGTTTCCCTCATGGAAATCCATCTCCAAATCTCCCAGACCTAGTGCTTTCACCATATTTTCTCTTGACTCATACGAGAATGTGTCTTTCTGAGATTACTCACAATACACTAGGCACAATGTATTTCTGGTATAAGATGTATACAGAGAGAGGAAAATGCTCAGAGTAGAAATTCAATTATTCTTTTACTCATTCATTTGTTCACAGCATAACAGAAAACAGTGATAAATTGGGGGCCATGGTAGACACTAAGAGATTGGTTTCCTTTGTATTTTTTTTTCCATTTTTAAGAAAGGGTAGCGTCCACATTGCTGTAGAGCAACCCATAATGTATCCATCTCAAGTTCCTCATGAGCCTTCATGTTTCACATCTTATTACTTTATTGCAGACATTTATGACCCACTCCCCTGAAGGCCAGGATTCATTCACTTCTTTACTCATTCCATAAATATTTATGGAAACTCTACTGTGTTCCTCATGCTACAAACAAGACTAAGGTTACAGTGGGTAACAAAAGGCAGACACCCCAGTGGGTTACAAAAGGAGGTAGCTTGGAACCAGTGTGATAATACTTGGGAACATCTCTACTTGTATAGAACAATGGCAGGAATCAGAAATCCAAAGATGAATGAAATTCATACCCTGCCATGATGGTTAACGGTAGTTGTTACATACAGCTATGTAAAGGAATAATGACTTAAAAATAAATGTGATGGGGAGGCTGGGTGGCTCAGTCAGTTAAGCGTCAGACTCTTGATCTCAGCTAGGTCTTGAACTCAAGGTTGTTGAGTTCAAGCCCTGCTTTGGGTTGCATTTTAGGTGTGGAGCTTACTTTAAAAATGAATGAATGAAGCTGTAAACCATAATCACAAGGTATACTAAGAACAACATTTAACCCAGATTGTCCTATTTTTCATGTATGCCTAAATCCAGCTTGATATTTATTTTCCCTAAATTTTCTTCCCTCTTTCTTTTCTGATTTCTCTGTCTTCTGGAAACACACGTATTGATGAACCCACATGATCCCATTTTACTAATTCTTTGCAAATTGTCACTTTAATGCTTTTGCATAAACTGCTGAAATTATCATTTATGTCTCCTCATTAATAAATTATGGGGACAGGTTTATGAGTACATGATTCCTGAAAGTTTATGAGGCTCTTTGTTATATTATGAAAATACATTTTTCCTAACTTATTCCTTCCTTATTGTTTGAATCCCCTTTTCCCATCCAGTAGTTGGTCGGTCAATGGGGGGGTGGGGGGCGTTTTACATATGATTATTTTCTAAAAATCTTGATGTTTTTTGGGCTAGAGATGTTACAGCTAGATCTCAAGAAGTCATGCTTTCTTAAAAATATTCGCCAAAATGCCTTCTGGAGAAGCTAAATATAATTATGTTGGATCAAATTATTTGTTTTCTTCCTTCATCTATTATTATTATTATTATTATTTTGTTATTAATTTGTAGGATGTGATATGTCTTCTGGCATGCAGAGATGTATTAGAAAGTTTTAGGGAAATAAGATTTACATACCTCTTGTCAGACTCTTTCCCCATAAGATAATTGTCACTGTGGTGAATCTCCTCTATGAAATCGTAAGTTACAATTCTCTGGGGAAAGACATATTGTACATGTGGGTCATGGTTAATAGGGCATGATTCACACCCATTAATGGAACTCATCCAAGGCCAGTAAAGAGCCATTGTTAACAAATGTACTATAGGAACTTTCAAAAAGGTCAATTTCTTGGTAGTCTCAAGTGATATGTGATTTCTCGTTTACCTCCTCAGAAATTTTCCTTGCCATGACATAGAAACTTAGAACATGTGTGCTGATTTGATTGGGTTTTTTTGAAGCTGCTTACTCAGTTAAATGTAAGAAATTGAATCTTGAAAGGAAAAAAATAATAAAATAGAATGAAGATAGAAAAGGAGGAAAGGAGGGAAGAGACTGGAAGAGCAGAATGGTTCAGCTGAGTTTATTTATTTATTTATTTTTAAAGATTGATTGATTGATTTTGTTTATTTGAGGGAGAGAAGGAGAGAGAGAGAGGGAGCACAAGCAGGGAGATCAGCAGAGGGAGAGGGAGAAGCAGGCTCCCCACTGAGCAAGGAGCGCATTGGCTCGATCCCAACACCCTGGTATCATGACCTGAGCCACAGGCAGATGCTTAACCGACTGAGCCACCCAGGCACCCCCAGTTCAGTTGTATTTAAATAGTGGTACAGCATTCATACAACAGTGGGGTGGGCCCTGTCTATGTGACTCTTAGACTGAGTTCTATAAGAAGAGGTTTCCATTTTGAGCTGAAGAGAAGAGGACTTGTCTGATGCATTGGCCCCTGCCCCCTACCAAGATACATTAAAGTTTTGTTCCTGTGGAACAAAGAATTAGTGACATCCCCTACTGTGGTTCTGCTGAGGATGTGTCAACACTGCTCTGTAATCACAAGGCAGCCAAGAGGAGTCTTGTCAGAGGGAGAGAGAGGGAGAGAGAACGCGAGGAAATTCATATCTCATCACTGAGGAACCTGAAGACATCCGTCCAGGCAGAGCTGGGGCATGCGGGCTGAGGTGCTTAGAGCAGCTGGTGTCATAGTAAGACAGTGTAAGACACTGCAATTTGACTATTGATTTGATGTGAACCGTTTGTTCCCACAGACTAGCAGTCTTAGGAATATATGTATACATGAGAAAATAGGAAAACTATATTGCCAAGTGCTAAGTTCAAGGATGTAATGATGCAGTTATAATTATTGGTTTAATGAAACAAGCAGCTTGCATTTTGACACACATTATTTGGCATCTGGGTGGATGCCAGATAAACTTGGCACCCTTTCTTCCCTTTATCCCTTAGCCATCTTTACAAAGACTAGAAGTTTCCTTTTCAGATAATAAAAGCCATGGTGTGAATCCTTGCCTCTTCTACCCTTGAAATAACAGCATTACAGCATTTATGTTAAAGGTAACATTGTAGAAGATAATTTGATATACTGTATATCCCAACTAATAATCCGCACCTAGGATCTGTGGGTGGTTACTTACTGTTGTTGTTATGGTTGCTGTTTTCTAAAGGAACATAAACCTTCAATCATTAAGATCATGAAAGCTGCATTGTAATTTTTTTCCCAGTTAAAGATAAAGGAAAGATATATTTTTTGAAATAACCATGGACCTCCAATTCTCATTTGACATTAAATTATAAAACTCATTCCAGAAGGAGGGAATTTCATCATTCCAACTGAAGCTCATGGATCACTGGGTCCTTTGCTAACCCTAATTAATAATCAAGAGGGTGTGACCGTTTGCAGAGACACCATGCAATACCTTCATTTGAGAAACAAAACAGAACCCACAGTGTTTCAGTGCCTCTACAGAAACTGTCTGCACCTTTCTCTAGCACACTTCCTCGTTCGTAGCTTTGCTTTTCCAAAGGCAAACCGCATTTGGAAAGCTGGTGACCCATTCACTTTTATATATTCGTATATAAGTCCCCAAAGAACTGTTATGTTTAACTGTTATTGCAGATTGTATTTTACAGTTGCCCAAGGTTGTGTTAAAAAGGGTGTTTTTGCTCTTTGACTTGAGCACGTTATCTGTAATATGCTATTTTACTGATTCACAAATGCCTCACAAGCTGAGAGTTTTACTATCCATGTCACCAATAAACCATATTCCTTATCAGACTTCATTATGCGTTCAAGTTCTGGACTAGAGATCTGGCTAAAACTGAGGCAAGAGAAATATCTATTAAGTGACTTTGTTTTTGTAACCTTGAGTTATATGCTATATGGAAACCTACTCCCTTTTATTTGACAAGCTCCTGTAGATTGTCCAAGCAACTAACTCAGTTTTCATTAAAGTTAAAAATATAGAGATTTAACTCTTTCCCTTGTAAGTTTGGATCAGAGAAGCCAAACTGTGAAAATAAACTATTTGCCATAGATATGTATCTATGGTAAAAACATATATTTATATCTCATACCAAATTGATCTGATAAAGAAGAGATATTTATGGTATAAATATGGTATGGTATGATATACATTACTAACACATATTCATTTATGTTTGTAAAGTTCTTGATAATTACACTGAGCTTTGAACTATACATAGTTGGTCAATATAAGAATTCTATGAGAGATAAATAGAGCCTAAATCTTTACCTTCGTTTTGCACTTAATAGAACAAAAAGATTCAGAGAGAAATGATAACACTCTCGTAGATATAAGTTTAATAAATGATGGGGCTCAAGGCCAAATACTGGCCATCTGACTTCTTAGAGATTTTTTCACATTCGTTAAGTTGTGGATTCAGGAATCTTGGCAAACATATGGTCTCTGTCCTTTGTGAGGCCAAAAGTTATACACTTAAGAAGAAACTTTACACTTAACAAAGCCTCAAGGCAAACTTTGTATTTTATGAAATTTCATGAAGAATTATAATCACTTTTTTGGAAGGAGAAGTACTTCCAATAACATTTAGCACATACTAAGTGTTAGTGAACTTACATGAAATGCATAATTGTAAATAAACTTACAGGTGATCCCGCGAGTGGCCACATTGAGCTGATCGCTCCTCAGAGCTGAGTAGGCATCAAGGGCTGAGCTTGATATATTTTAGAGCCCTGAATCCACCTCCTGGGGCCTGGGATCCTTGACGCCATCACTACTCGGAATTCCCAGCCCCCAAAATACCAGAACAATTTAGGTGCACACATTTGTGTAAAATGATATGATAAGTGGAATTTAAATGTCGAAAAGGAGACATCTAGGAATGGTGACAGGAAAAAATTGTTCATGTTCATGATTGTAAGTATCATAATAGTGAGATATCTGCAATCAACCTTGAAACCTTAGAGGTTTCTTGGTCTCCCACAAATCCACTCTGTTTCTCAGCTTACGGGTCCTATCCATACTCACTTTTGTTCCAAAGCCTCCCTAATTTAGGAACTTGTCCATACATTACCACTGACAGTTTTCAGTACAACCCAAGTCCTGTTCATTCAATCCAACCTGCATACAGCTGCATATTTCTCAGATAAATATTTTTATATTACTCCCTAGAAATTGATTCTTTATTACGATTATTGATAAATGAGTTTCTTTCCCAATATTTCTTACGTCATGGTACACATAGAAAATGCTAGTTATACAGCCTGATAGGGTAAACATGAAACTTAGTAAAGGAATGCATTCTTTTATATTACATAATTAAAGAAACACAAAATAAAAGGAATATGGGAAATACTAAATTTTGAATTTTTACACAATTCCAGAAAGGTATTTTCAAAACTTTAAATAAGAAAATTGAGTTAGCTTCTGTGGATATTATTTTTTTCAAATTTTAACCTGAAAATTGATCAAGACTGTCAACGATTCCTCTAATTTTTAAAAATGTCTTTTTCAACAGGAAATTTTATTCACACACGTAAGTGGTAGCAAATGGAAAAGATAATTTATTATTTTTTTATGCCTATTGAAAGAAAATCTATCTGTAACACTAACAAAATCTCAGAATTGTCAATCTTAATACTCCAAATGTGTATTCGTTCCGTACATCTATCACTCTTCTTTTTATGTGATTAACAAAGAAAATGCTGACATTTCTTATTGTAAGGAAGATGGGTTTAAAACTTAGTCATTTCGTATCATGATTTCAAAATACTGATCAAATTTTTTGATAAAATATTTTGCAGGATTCAAATTTAAAGATTAATTAAAGAATACCAGTGAGCATTTTAACCATACTCTCCCAATGTTCAGTTTTTGCTTAATTACATAAACTATATCAACACATGGTAATATGTTTCATGTAGGACTTGTGATTACAAATACATTTGTTCAAGGTGTTCAAAAATTTCACTTCAATTAGCTCCTTTGACAAACCAATAATTATTCTCCAACACTCTGCAAAATATAATTATCCACAATAATTACACACAAATTAAGAAAATAAATTTCTTAGCTCGTAAACTTTTGACAAAAACTTTTACATGGGAAAAGCCCTTTGTATGAAAGAAGAGAAAGTGATATTTTCATCCAAAGAAGTTCTCTGCACAAAGCTGAAGAAATATAGTGACCCAAATCCTATTAAAATCACCTACTTTTATTTTATTTTTTCACCTACTTTTAATATCGCTTAATATAAATCTGAATCTACAGGCATACCATGTCACATAAGGTCTTTCCTAAATTAAACAATGCATTACTCAAACTCTAGACTTTTCAGAACAAATATTAGTCAATGCAATCGTATAATTTGTCTTCAAAGGCAAGACGCTTTTGTGAGCAAATGGGCATTATGAACAATTAAGCTATGGAAAGAAGTATAAACAAGAAATATTGTGGGCCAAGTTAATTTTAATTTACTGATATGACTAATATTTACTAATAAGGCTAATACTACCAATACTAATTTACTTAATCCTCAAAACTGCCTATGATGTAAGACATACTGCCCTTTCCATTTTAAAAATTAGGGTTCTAAGGTGGAATATTTAAGTGGTTTGCTGTAGATCAATCAAGAAATAAATGGCAGAGCCAAGGTCTGCAGAGGTGATGCTGAGATTTGGGTGCTCAGTATGGGTCTTAGAGCTGGCACTTGACTTTGTATTCCCGCCTATGTACAAATGGCACATAGAGTTCTAGGATGATTTCGTACAGTCCTCTATTTAAAAACGTTTGTTTGCACTTGGATATTTGTCCTAAGTAGTTTGTTTTGATATTTTCATGAAGAAAAGATTTTGGATGGTCTTTTCGGATGGTCTTTATGTCGTTGGATGCATCAGCAATGCATTACTCAAATGGTATCTCTTCTGTCTCTTTGCTTCACTGGTCCCAAACACGAGCTTGGGACATTTGTTTATGCAACGTGGTATAACAAGCCACTCTGTAACGTGTGAAGCATTTTGGATTCCTCAATTACTTGTGTGATCTTGTGACTAACTACTTCTAGTAGGATCCCTACTGCTGGAAGTAATCCCACGAGGATAATTTGTTTCTCATTTTGTACTTTCAAACACTTCAAAGAGTGAAAAACTCCTTTCTGCCCCATATAGATATTTCATTCAGCAGGGTGTCAATGTAGTTAACTTAGCAATATTGTTTATTTAAAAAAAATACCACTGGAAAATAAAAGGTTTAGGCCAGGGTAGAAAAATACAGGGAAATATGATAGCAAATATAAGATAATCTTCATTATATTACCTAATTAATGATAAACTTTTTAAGACTATGCTATCTTATATATTAGATAACTTTATAGCTTTAGTTGAATAGTTGTTTGTCTTGGTACTAAAATAGGGATTTATGATAATATTTCAAATACATACATATACACACACTTAAGGGAGTTACTGGCCTCTATGGCTTCAGAACATTGATTTTTCAGCATATGTATTTGACAGATATCTTTGGCCCCTTACGTCACATTCCTGTGGCACAGTCTGGGGTTCGGCTGCAATTGCCGGAGACAGTTCCGTGTGGAACTTGGACATGCCTCACTCAGGCAGGGTCACTCTTTAAGTAGGACATGTTATCTTTTTGCTTCCTGCTTTAGGGCCTTCACCCAAACAAAGAAAGTCATCTAATGCAAACCTAAATCCAGCCGTAAAGCCCAGGAGGATGGGACGCCTGGGTGGCTCAGTCAGTTAAGTATCTGCCTTCAGCACAGGTTGTGACTCCGGGGTCCTGGGATCCAGCCCCCATCAGGGCTCTCTGCTCAGTGGGAGCCTGCTTATCCCTCTGCCTGCTGCTTCCCCTGCTTGAGTGCTCCTTTTCTCTCTCTCTCTCTCACAAATAAAAAAATTTTGAAAAAAAAAAAAAATTCACCCAGGGGTCATCTGCAACCAACGGGAATTGCGAGGAGGTGGAGAGATGCCTTGGTCACCCTTTCCAAACAGGCTGCTGTGGGCTGCCCAGAGATCCTGCGGGAGCCACATCCTTGCAGCCGCACAGGCAGTGGGAACAATGTGATCTCCTACTGGCTAGTCTCTTTCCCTAGGTTACCTGAGCATTCCCTCACCCTGCCTCCTCCAACCACCTCCCTGACAAGCTATGTGTGCTATGGTCTTTTTTTCAAACACTGCTTTTTGAGGGTATCCAAAGAAGGCAATACAAACTATATATGCACTATAGAGAACAAACTGATGGCTTGTCCCCAGAGGGCAGTGGGATGGGTGAAACAGGTGATGGGATGGAGAGGTACCCTTGTGATGAGCATCAGATGTTGTATGTAAGTGTTGAGTCACTAAATTTTACACCTGAAACTAAAATTGCACTGTAGGTAATTTAAATAAGAACAAAAACAAAAACCGAAGGCAATATACTGTAGATCATTTTAAGAATATTTTGAATTAATTTGCAACAACAATTTTTAAATGTTAAGCATGAGATCAACAAAATATAAACTTGAAATACTACTTCCAACTAAATTTCTGGAAAATATACAACATAAAAGTATGACTCATATACATGTATGATCAAAATGTTTTAATAATCAATTTCTAAATTTTGAAATACTGTCAGTCATTATTTCTTTTTAAATATGAATTTATTTTCCCTAAAACACTAATTTATTATGAAATTTTAGCAAGAATCAGCATTTAGCTGATTTTTAACATCAAATGACAAAAATAGTTAATAGTTGATAGAAACAAATGAGAGAGACTTTGGCAGGGGGAAGGTGATGGAGAGAGACAAGGAGGGAGGGTGGGAGGAAACAAAACCATTCAGAAAATAATGACTACCTTCTAACACACCTATAATTCACTCACAGATCACAGCTGTGCTGTAGGATTTAGGACATTCTAATCAAACGTCAAGAACTCTGTCCCAACCTCCACTCTCTCTCTACTCCCATGAGTACATTCAAGTTACTCAAGCTCGTCCCAAACATCTTTTCTCATTATTTTATGTGTTAGACCATCCTTTTCAATCAGACTTACAATTTTGAAATTTCATATCAATCTGTCTATCTACCAATCTTCCTTCTTCCCTTCCTTCCCTCCTTCTTCTTTTTCATTATTTCATCTTGGGTCTCCTCATACATTTATTCTCATGTTAAAAAATTTCCTCTTCTTCCTGTCAATTCAAACCTACAATGTCTTTCAAATCCCAACTTAAAAATGATCCTCAAAACATTTTCTCTCACCAAAATTATAAATTCATTTAAAACTATTTTGTATAATGTATCATCATTGTGTTTAAAAATTAGATACTTGAAGGGGGTCCTGGGTGGCTCAATCTGTTGACTTCCCCTCAAGTCATGATCTCAGGGTCCTGGAATCCAGCCCCACATCAGGCTCTCAGCTCACGGGGAGTCTGCTTGTCTCTCTCCCTCAACCACTCCTCCCACTCGTGCATGCTCCCTCTCTCTCTAATAAATAAATAAAATCTTTAAAAAAAATTAGATTCCTGAAGCTGAGTATTTATTATATTCAAAGCTCTGTACTATATGCATTATGTAATTATTATTTATAAAACACTACAAGGAAGTAATATGACTTTTATCCTTCTAAGTGTTGTGTATCCTCTTACAGTTTACACAGCCAGTAACAGACTAACATTTGCTTCCACATTAATACCCATCTGGACATATGCTAACTCTGAAATTTATATAAGCATAATTCAGAGCATAGAAGCAATTGTATGTAATATATATAGGTGAATTGTGATACAAAATGCTAAAATTATAAAAATAAACCCTCAAATTAAATATGCAAGTATTTCTAATTCTACAGTATGTGTGTTCATTCCTGCCCCAATTGCTCCATTTAAACTAACCCCACCGTATTGTTTAGTCCTGCTTTATGAGCTTTATACAAATGAAACCAGACTGTAGTTAGTCTAATATCCTTTTTCTTTTCAATGATTTGTTTTATATAAAGCTCTAGTTTATTTATTTTCACTGCTTTAATGTATTCTATTGAGTGAACATACTATAATTTATTAGTCAACATTATTTTTGATGGCCATTTGTTTTTCTCCAGTTTTCCTTTTTTTTAATTTTAACAATTCTTCTAAGAACATTCTTTCCCATATGTCCTAATATATATGGTTGACTTTATCTATGGCAAAGTACAGTTGCTGCATTTACACATGTTCAAATTTATTAGCTAATTCTTTTCTTCTTTTCTTTCCTTTTTTTTTTTTTCTTCCAGTTCTACCATCAGCATCTTAGGGATGTGCAATGCACTGTATTGTCAAATATAGCATTGTTCGGTATTTTCAGACTTTAATTTTTGCTACCTGGAAAATTTGAACTGAGATCTCATAAAGTGATATCTAATAAACTGATAAGCTTTTTATATACCAATTGGCATTTGATACTTTTTCTGTGAAATATCTACTCTATTTTTGCCCATTTTTCTCTTAGGTTGTTCATATTTTTTTGTTATTGATACGCAGAAGGTGTTCTATATTCTGAATATGAATTTTTTGTTAATTATGTTTTTCATGTAACTGCTCTAAATATGTGATTGGTTTTTTTTTCACTTACTTGATAGAGTCTGTTTGATAAACTCAGGGTTCTAATTTTAATTAATAATTCTAATCAGTATTTTCTCTCTAAGTTTTATTCATTGTGTGCCACAAATTCATACATGTATTTTTTTCTAAATTTTTAAACTTTGTTTTTCATGCTTATGTCTGAAATTTTTGTATATGATATAAATTATGGATCTGGTTATATTTTATCATATAATTATTTGATTTTCTATCAATTTTTATTAAATAATTTATTCTTTATGATCTACAATGTCACTTGTTTTAGACGTCAAGTTTTGGTATGTGTACGGGCTCTATTTTGAGGCCCCTGCTCTATTTATTGATCGACTTGTTTATCTGAGCCAGGACCACACATTTTAAAATACTGTAGCTTTATGATAGATCTTGTAATATAATAAGGCAAAATCTCTTATATTTTCCTTTTATTCTATGAGTATTAACTATTCTTGGGCTTTTGCTCTTCCATATATCATTTAGAACTGTCATACTACATTTATTTGCATTTTATTTGGAATTACATTGATTCTGTAGACCAACAAACAAGGATTTCCATCTTTATCATATTTCATCAATAAAATTGGCATACATACATCTCTATTAATTTAAACATTCTCTGATATATTTAAATACATTTTTATAGTTTTATTTAGTGCTGATTGATTATTTTAGGTCTATTTCAAATACATTTTGGTGCTTTGGCAAATGGCGAGTGGATTTTTAATTACATCTTTTTAAAATTATATGATTTTTTATTACATCAAATTTTTTAAAGATTTTATTTATTTATTCGACAGAGACAGAGACAGCCAGCGAGAGAGGGAACACAAGCAGGGGGAGTGGGAGAGGAAGAAGCAGGCTCATAGCAGAAGAGCCTGATGTGGGGCTCAATCCCATAATGCTGGGATCACGCCCTGAGCCGAAGGCAGACAATTAACCACTGTGCCACTCAGGCGCCCCTATTATATCAATTTTTGCTCGAGTAGAAGTGCAATTGAATTTTTTTGTTTTTGAGTTACAATTTCTTATCTGATTACCTTGTTAAAGTTTACTATTACTTCAAGGAATTTGTAGATTTGGAGGATTTTTCTTGCTTTCAGAAATCATTTAACTTGCAAATACTGTGTTTGTATGGGACAGAACACTGTCCCATTTCCTCATCCATAGATAGTATACAATTACTGATATGTTTTTAGTATCAAGTATTTTTCTTATCTTCTAAGCCAGATAGTAAGCTTACTAAAGGCATATGCCATGTCTTCAATTATTTTTGTGTCATTTTCTCATAGTACATAGAAAAACACAATTTATAGAGCAGAAGAAAAATATTGTAATCCTATAGCTGTAGCAGTTCCCAACAGAGTAAAATCCCACATCTTCATCTTAGAACTCAAAGCAGTTGATTATTTGACCCTAACCTACTTTTCTATTGCAGTTAATGCATATGTTGGGTAAATTTAACTACGCACAATGACATAATTATGCCCTTAAAGTTTGTTAGCTCTATGTCCTTCTCTTCAGTTGATTGAGGTCTATCTGAAGAAAAAAATAAATGAAACACCAGAATGTAGGTGTTGAAACTTATGTACACATATCTGGTGATCTCTATTCTCTTTTCATGCAGACATGCCAAGTATATTCGGGTATGTTTGAAGTGTCTCTAATGCTGTGTAATAATCCCTAAATTATAAAACCAGTGTGGAGGAAGGCAATGACCAGAAGTCTACAGCCTACATATCCACATTAAAGCAAATGTTAATATCCTCAGTTACATTTTACATTTCTTTATTTGAACAGAAAGCAGGCAAGGGAAGTGAAGGATCTAGTTAGTGACCGTCAGTCCAAGATATGTTCATAGTCTTAAGAGAAGAGCTCCATGCCGAAAATCTATAAAAGAAATCTCAATGCCATGTAATAGAAGTATTCCAGAAGTAATTACTCTAGTTATTTTAATCTTATTATTTATCTAAAGGAAGATAAAGAGAAAATAGAATAAAAACTAGTTTGAACATTGAGTTTGAATTTTTTGTTTGAACAGCTATTATTGATCCTTCTTATTATATCACACTTGATTTCAGATTAGTTTGCTTTAAGGAGTTCAACACATCAACATTCTTGGTTTCAAGATTTGGTATTTTACTTTCATCTCTTCACTCCTTTATTAAATTACTTCCTTGGAAATCAGATAAAAATATATTTCTAATCATCAAAGTAATATGAGACTATTTAAAGTAACTGGCACTGATATAACAATTGGGGTTCATATTGATGATTGGTATGTAGAGCTACAACCAACATCTGAAGATTTGTTTAATTAATAGAGTTCAGTTGAGATAATTAACTAAATTGTAATAAGCTAAATGTCTTCAGCAATTTAAAAAACAATCAACAACATGACCATGCTTTAAATTCAGCAAATTTGGTAACACTTTTTCCTTCTAGTAATTTGTAGATCTTTATTTTAATTTTTCTCAATTTATGATTGTAGCTTAATTTGCTCAAATGATACTTATTTAATATGCTAGTTGTATGATTGTTGAAAGATAGGTAAGTGTTTTATAACTTTGAAGGTAAACTAGTTTGACTATGGTATAAACCATGATTGAGACTGAGGAGCCAACTAAAGGTTAACTCTTTCATACCAATGTAACACCAAAAAAAAAAAAAAGTTAAAATAAAAAAGTTTTATTGTGTGTGAAACATGGTATTGTTGATTTATTATAATGGAGCACCCTGAGATTACCCAATATTCCTGAGAACACATGTTATTTTTTAAAAAAAATGTTTCCTCGCTATAAAATGTAATTATTTTTATTTCAATTTTTAATTTGAGAGTATCAAATAAAGAATGAACTCTTGTCATTTGCAACATGGATTGATCTAGAGGGTATAATGCTAAGTGAAACAAGTTGGCAAAAGACAAATACCACGTGATGTCACTCGTGTGTGGAATTTAAGAAACAAAACAAACAAAGGAAAGAGAGACAAACAAAAAAGACTCAACTACAGAGAACAAAGTGGTGGTTGCCAGAGGGAGGAATGGGTAAAATAGGTAGGTGATGGGGATTAAGAGTGCACTTGTGATGAGCATTGAGCTGTGTATAGAATTGTGGAATTGTTATATTGTACACCTGAAAATAATATAACCCTCTCTAAGTATAGTGATAATATAATTACATTATATTATAAGAATGTTTATACTTCAATTAAAAAAGGAAAGAGAGATATATGCCAAAAGGAAGCACACAAGTGTTTACTAAGAAAATTATTGGAAACTTCATAAGGACAAACCACTTAGAGAGACTTTTATCACATTTATAAATGTAGTCTATATGCTGGACCCAAGCTTGTCATTACTTGTTAGTTTCCAAAATAAGCAAAACATTACAGCTATCATCCATGTCAAAAAATAATGTTTCAAAATATTTTAGAGAAAGTTGGGGACTTAAATATCCTTAAATTAAAGAAAAATCACATGTGAAAATGAACAGTTGAAGGCTCAAATGACCACAATAAAGTATAGAAAATCAAGAACTGTCTAAATCCCACAAACTACCAAATATACAAATTTTAAATTACAAACATCCACACTCTCATCCTATTAATTTCTGAATAGGAATAATGAATTCATCCTCTTGGTGTGAGTATCATGAGGGAGGACAACGGGTCTAAAGATGGGAAGAAGAAGAAAAGGCTCATTACAGCACTGGGTTTCCATAATGCAAGTTGGGTAAGAAGCAGGGAGATATCATCTATTAAAGGGAGAGCTATAAGAAAGGAAAGAAAGATCAGATTCATAATCTGATCAAACAACAGTCCAGTGCATAAATGAAGATGGGACAATAGCATGTGGTCCTTTGTTGACTGTTCCATAGAACTGTACATTTAGGTGCTAGGCATGGGTTCAAGCATTTCTCTCTTTGTGTAGTCATCATTCACCCTATTGTCTGGCATAGAATGCTTAGAGGTCAATGTGCCAAGTTTAGAGTAGTAGTGATCAAGCCGAAAGTCATCCTGAGTAAGGGACAGATTACTAGCAAACTAACTGGTAAATGAGGAGGAGAGTTTAAAAAAAAAAAAAGGATAAATCTAAACTTTCAATTTTAATGTCATATAATTTTGTTTTAACTTGCTTTCTCAGCAGACCTTCAGACTATCCAATTCATTCCATTGGGAATGAACACACACAGATACACTCACACATCTTTTAAAAATAATCCTCAGAGGATTTAGTGTGATTAATAAATAGATTGACATCTTGGGAAAGAAGAAAAAAAAAGTGTTAGAAGGGTAAAAAGTTCAAGCTGTTAGAGAGTTCCAAGTTCCTGGTTCCTATTACATATTTTATTATTATAATTTTTTTCTTTGTATGACTGTATTGGGTCCCTTATAACCTCAACAGTTTGAAAGAAAAAGAAAAGAGATGTGAGCTGTAGTCAGACAGGAACAAATCCCCCCACCTCACATGTACACCCCCAAATCCAACAAAGATCTGTAAAAATTTCAGCCCTCAGATTAACAGAGGAGAACTTAAATTTTTTTAAAATTCAAAAATAACTACTTCAGGATGTCTGCTATTAAAAATAATTTTACCCACTTGAAAACAAATCACAGAAACATTTCAAATCTTGTTATTACTATCTCTCTGGCCTTGTTTTCTCTCTTTGATCTGGAATGGAAAGTGATTACTAAAGACATGGACACCAAGAAAAACAAAGCTGTTGTCACAAATGCTGCCTATTTGCAAAAAAAAAAAAAAAAAGATGTATTTTCTTCACATATGCTATCATAAGATCTGTATTTATATTTATCTTTTTTGTAGGGACATTTATATTTTCACCTTTTGGCAGCTTTTAGTTTATTATTAATTTCATCTTCTTTCAACTGGGCATTGGGATTCCTGAATATCACACCCATTGCTATATTCATTTAGAGGAGGAATCTGGATTAAAAGTATTACAACCCACTTGTCCAAGGATTTGAAATGCCTTTGGCAGTCAACAAAACAGGATAAATTCATAGGATTATACTGAGTGCTTGCATTAGCATAGACAGTAAGGCACATTCTTCTGTTGTTAAAAACTGGCCCATAAGAGTGTTCCCACATTTATCACAGATGGAATGCTGTGGACTTAGTTGGAAGAAGTGAGTGAGTTGTAAAGGATGGACTTTATCATATAGATTCCAGCATTCACAGTCGGGGCTGACATTCCACAGTGAATTCTTCCATTGGATTTCTTACTTCTGGTTCCAGAAGAAAATTAAGATGAGAAACACATACATACACATACAAATGAAAAGTAATTGTGCAAAGGGGTTATTTGAGTGTCCTCTAAACTTAAGGAGAAATTTCAGTAGAAATTAAGAAGTATACCATTGTATCTAAAATAGACATTTGTCACCAAATATGTGTTAGAGTTCGAGGAAGCAAACTCCTTTTAGATGATGAGCTTTATCTCTACTACAAAAGAACCAAATATTAAGAAAAAGGGGGAATGTACTGAATCAGGTGTTAAGAGTTAAGAAATAGGCAACATTTACTTACAAGTGCATGCCATGTTATAATGATTTTTGGAAGGAGTTATGAGAAAAATAATAAAAGTACAAAGATGTTTAGGTTCTTTTTATATGACTGTATAACATCCCAGGCAAGTTATCCATGTATCAAAAGATAATCAAGAAAGTGTTAAAAGTAGCCATATTGAAGTAGACTATTGACTCGGGACAAAATACGAGCAACCAAAATACATTACTGCAGAGGTCATTTGAATTTTGGGGTAAGATTAAGTGAAGCCTGTGAATTTTTGCCAAACAAGTGGGTAAAAAAGTAGGGACTAGCGACCACCTTTAACAAACTCAGATGTGGGGCTGCTTTTAAGGGATCTGAAACTCTGCCAGACAAATAGACCAAAAAGTTTACCAGGAAAGCTGTGTGTGAAAAGGCTCACCCCAACCCATGGCCAATCATTCAGTGTGACTTCTCAGAATAGGATATGGCTTTTGGTTAGGAAATTACAGGCCAATATTATCATCAGCCTCTTTACATCAGAGACCTTGTCCTTTTCTCCTGTACCTCAAACTGTACTTGTCTTATTTAGGTAATAAATTAAAGTAATTAATACATAAATTAATAATTCAATTTATTAAATAGTGTAATTAGTTAATACATCTAGGCAAAAACACCTTACAGATTATACATTGATTTTCTGGTTAATAATAATAGGTGACAGGGGCGCCTGGGTGGCACAGCGGTTAAGCGTCTGCCTTCAGCTCAGGGCGTGATCCTGGCGTTATGGGATCGAGCCCCACATCAGGCTCCTCTGCTGTGAGCCTGCTTCTTCCTCTCCCACTCCCCCTGCTTGTGTTCCCTTTCTCGCTGGCTGTCTCTATTTCTGTCAAATAAATAAATAAAATCTTTAAAAAAATAATAATAGGTGACATAAATTGTTCTTAATACTCTCTCCAGACTTGTTTTTCTATAACGTTGATTAAACTTCTGACCAAAATGAAAATTAGGTAAAATTTTGTAAAAAAAATGATAACCAGTAAAAGAGGAAAATCTAATGAAATAAAACAAATATGAAATAGAGTAAGTCAATGGAACCAAAATTTGGTTCTTTGAAAAGGCTAATATTGACACACTTATGCTGATAATTATAAATAAAAAAAGGGAAAGGGAACAAAAGAATCACTTGAATGAGGAAGACGATAGAGCTGTAAAAGATGCAGTCATTAAACAGATAATGAGAGGGACACCTGGGCAGCTCAGTCAGTGAAGTGTCCACCTTCAGCTCAGGTCATGATCCAGGGGGTCTCGGGATCCAGCTCTGAGTCTTTCCTGCCCCGTGGGGACCCTGCTTCTTCCTCTCCCTCTGCCTCTCCTACCTGCTTGTGCTGTCTCTCTCTTTCAAATAAATACATAAAATATTTTTTTAAAAAAGATAACGAGAGTATATTAAGGACATCTTTTCATTTGAAATTTTAAAAATTGAGTTAAGATGAACAATTTTATCTAAGTTGCCAAATTTAAGTCACTGAAATCTAAGTCAAAAGAATTGGGTAATTTGAAAAATTCTATAGTGCTTTAAAAAGTAGATAAATATTTTTCCCACCATCAAAGCAAAAAAACAAAACAAAACAAAACAAAAAAAACCTAAAAACAACAAAGGAAAAATGGGTCTATACGTTTTTGAGGGTGTCTACACCCAAAATGATAATGTCTACCAAACATTTATAGAAGTGCTACTTTCACTTGTAAAAAACTATTCTATAAAAAAAGAAGAATGATACTACATATATTGACTTAAATTATTTCACTGAAGTAAGGATAGCATAGTTATTTAAACTCACAAAACGGGAAATGAAAGAAAAATTAAAAGTCAAACCCTCAAGCCATTGGTAAAACAATCCTGAAAAATAGTAAAATAGCGGTGATTTTAATCATGGAAATAGTTAAAAATTATAATTTACCATGAGCAAGTTGAGTTTACCCAAGGAATGAAAGATAAATTTAACAGAGGACAATTTATTAATCTAATTTACTGAAAATGATTAAAGAAAAAAACATTATATGATCTTCTAAATGAATAGCAAAATCTAGTAAAATTCAAGCTTCCTTCATGTTAAAATATCCCAAAAAGTGTAACTATAAGTGAATCTTCTTACTCTAAGAAAAGATTCTGCAGCCCCAGTGGTGATGCGTATGGCAATGATTAATCTTTGACAACATCTTCTTTAAAATTGAGAATTAAAGAAGAATATACTTTAGAATCACTATTCTCCCATATTTTACTAGAAAGTCTGGCCAATAAAATAAAACAAGGAACATAATTGAAGGTTATAAGGATTGCAAGTAAGATTATAGCACTGTCCCTATGTATAAATGATACAATTATTTAAGTAGAAATACAATTCAATTGTTCAGAGTTTAGCAAGTTTTCTCAAATAAAGGAGTATAAAAATAAATTCCACTTCACAAATTAACTTCTGGGAAAGGTGTTACTAAAATAGTGCAAAAATACAAAGTGTTCTTAGGAATAAACTAAAGAAGTCGTGTACAAGATTCTGTGATATTATACAATATTGTGTTGAAAGACATTATAGAAAACCTAAGTAAGTTGTTCATCTATTGGAAGCTTATTATTAGAAATATTGCCAGCATCTCCAAATTGACCTATTGACAAATACAATTCCAAGCAAAATCTCAGTAGTTTCATTTATTTTTAATGAAATTTGACATGTTAATTCTAAATTTGATGTGGAAATGCAATGTTCCAAGAATAACCAAGAAACTCCTGAAGTGAGACAGATGAATGAAATGTTATACTGATTATTAAGCCATAATAAGTGTATTAAAATTAAGACTATGGTAATGGAACAGAGAAAAAAAAGTATTGACCAGTGGAACAAAATAGAGATCCATGAACCTACCCACAAAAATGTGGAAATCTGGCATAGGAGAGATCTGATATTGAATATCAATTGTTTTACCTCCTCTCTATAGATGAGATAATTATAAGGGTTTGCACATCTTTTAGCACTTCCTTGGGACATCATTTTATCATCTGAGGCTCAGAAGGAACAACTCCCACTTCAGTAGCAAACACTGTCACAGGGGATGTGTAATACGTGTCTGTAGATGTGCTGGGGGAGTACATAATATGTAGTATTTATTGAACAGTTGATACATACCAGCATCATTCTAAGCCCTGCCTATCTTTTTAACTTGTAAACCTCTACGCAATGGCTTCTGTGATCTATATTATTATCATCCCTTTAAACATGAAGAAACCAAAGATCAAGGTGGTAAAATATTTTGGGTAAGGTTCTTCTCTTTTAACAAGAGTAAGAGCTAGCATTGGGATTTGAATGCAGGCATTCAGAGACCAAGGACACCACTGCTAGAAATTAGGAGCATTTCTCTAAAAGCCACATCTTTTAAAACATGTATTTATTTATTTTAATTGGCAAACTATCTCTAGAAAATTCTGAGCAACTGGCATTAAATTAATACTCTAGGAACAAAGGTGTTCACTTATCCTACTCAATTCAAAAGTTTCTATAGAGCAATGTATAGAAAATACAGAAAAGTGACACAGGTGTTGATGTGTGTGGTTGTTATTACTAAGTCACCATGAAAACAAAATTGACAAAGAGTTTTTATTATCATAGTATTTCATTTACGTTGCAGTGCCAGTGGAAGTAATCAGAACACAAAAATAAAAACACAGCGTGTGTCAGCTATGCCACAAATAACACAGGTGAGAGATTGGAAAGGAAATGTTAACAGTATTTTTTGCCTTGTTGGAGGCATATGAGGATGATTATTCCTTTTATTTTCTGTATTCCCCATATATTTGGCAAAAGTCATGTATTTCTTTGTCATTGAAAAAAATGAAATATGCTATTTCTAAGTATTGTTTTAACAAATCAAGAGACATTTCCAGTTTCAGTGTTTCAACAAAGGGTGCAGCAGAGGAAAGACCCATTTCTGGACCTGGGAACTTGCTCAGCAGTTGACCAGTTTCAAGCTCAGGTAAACCACACATCCTCCTTTTAGGACGGAGAAACTGAAGCTCAGAGAAACCAATGAGCACACAGGGATGTTCTGAAGATCAAATTAGATAACGGACAAGAAAGGACTTTAAAAACCATAAAGGCTCGTAGAGATAAGGTGCTACTGCATTCTCGTGAAGTGTGAAACCTGCAGTTGAATGAAATACTTGTGATCTAATGGCCCAGAAAAATCAATAGTATGTTATTTTAAGCTCTATCCTTGACTTGCTTCTTACTCAAAGAACATCTTCAGGAAGGAAAGTTAAACTTCCTGTCCTAGACTTTCTCCTGCTGAATAACATGCATAATGCTTTTATTTCTTTGCAAAATGAATAGGGATCAATACATTAGAACAAATTCAGATCAGAATATTATTACCATTGCAGAATGACATATCCCCAGCCCAAAAGATTTTAGGATGTTACATATTTAAATTACATAAAAATCACAACTCTAGCACTAAACAGGCATATGGTGTTCTCTCTTCATTTCATCCAAATTCCTGCATGGCAGTATTTAATGATTCTCTTACAAATCCAGAGGACATTAGGTTGGGTGTTAAAAGTACAATTGAAGACTCTTGTTTGGTTTCAGCTGGTAAGTACTGTTAGTTTGAAGATTAAACAAGTACAGGAAAACATTCCATAAAAGAAACTTAAGTGCAGGCAAAAGCACAGACAAGAGGGTTGGTAGGAGTCCCAGTTGGCCTGCATCAGCGGGGACGGGGGGCACTTTATTAACAAAAATCAATGTCAATGGCCATGGTTGATTGAAACTTTCTATTCTTTCCTTCCAAAGATAGTCTGTTGTGATCAGATCCCAAGGCCAGGAAGTTAGGAACATTTCTGTGAAAGAACCAATACCTATTAATTTAAGTGCCTTAAAAAAAATAAAAGGCAAACACAAAGGCAAGGATGGCCTTATTTCATATCTCACTTTTTGTGATTCTCATTTCTATAACAAAACTACAGCCACTCTTTGTATTCTCAATGGCAATTATTGCTTACATTGCTTGAGGTGTGTTTTGTCCGTGGTTTTCACCCAGTTTGTCTATGTGACCATTAATATGAAATATGAATAATTTGTTATAGATGTATTAGAATTCAGTTGTTAAAACAGTATTCTGAAAGATTAAGACATATTCTACAAGGGAAAGGAATTTTAATGTCCCTTGAATGCCGTAAAACTCTATTCCTTTCTTTTTAGTGAACATGTACATTTTATTGCTTTTACTGGTAAGGAAAAAAAGGACAGATGGCACAGAAATGGAACCTCGGAAAATCGCTTACAGTGAAACCAATTTTAATACCCTTGCTAATAAAGTTCTCTCTATACATATGGGCCTGATATTTCCAGGAAAAAGGGAGTAATTCTTCATTTTGTCTGGGGAGTTTAACTCTTTCAATACCCTGGGGCACTATATGGTGCATTAAATTATACTAAATAGCCCAAAAGAATTAACACACTTTCCAAGTCAAGTCTTTTATTTCTTTTTGCTAGGTAACATCAGGCCATTGATCATATTAGAAGGTCTAACCAACTCCCACAAGGCACTTTCCCTTATGTCAGAGCTAGCCAGGTGTGATAGTTTCCTTTCTTGAACTCCAATAAACTTTATTAGACCTATCCAACATCACTCAGCTAAATCACATAATGACAAATTTATAGCCCAATGGCTAAATGATCTAATTGATTGTCTCTACTGCTTGCTAATTAAATATTAAAAATAAAGCCATCTAACCCAACATTTATCTAAAACTGTGTTTCTTGAAGTTTATCATCCCAAACAAGGGAAAAGTTGCATGCCACACCGAATTTCCCTTAATTATGACTTTCTCCGATTGGTCTTGTAAAATGGGGAGCCAGTCAAGCTTTTTATCCCACCTCAGGGGGTCGAGAGAATAGGAAACCTGTCACTAATTCCTTTCACCTTACAGGCAAAACTCCTTCACCCAATTAACTAAGACCAGGTGCACCCTCCAGTGAGTCTGAGGAATGCGGAGAACTCACAAGCCCTGCTTCCATTTTGGCAGAAAGGGAGTCCAGCCTGCCCCTGATTAGCGTGCTTTCCTAGGGCTGCAGAAAGTCGGTAAACGGATGTAATTTTCCCCATGGAAGCTGGTAAAGATCGCGGAGCCTGCATGTGAATGATGATACATGGCAGCCATTCAGACAAATCAGCAAGCACCAGCATGCTAGGGTAGCATTCAGACACGACTGCTCTTTAACAAACTCCAAGGACATAGCTAGAGTATGCGACTAATTGAGTTTTCAAGAGTAAACATTAACATATTCAGATAAAAATGGTAGAAAAGCAGCCACGTAGGGGGAATAAACACTAATCCTAGTTTTGAAAGTAGAAATGACTACCCCAAGTATCAAGTTATGACAAGGGTGAGAACAGTAGCTAATGGTTGCACAAGAGGGTGCTGGAATTCCAAAGACCTTGCTTTGAAACACTGACGGAGTTATGACCCCACTAGCATATATTTGCATAAATTCCTTTTTTAAAAAAGATTTTAATTAATTAATTTATTTATTTATAGACTTTATTTATTTATTTGAGAGAGAGAGAGCACAAGCCGGGGGAGCAGCAGAGGGAGAGGGAGAAACAGGCTCCCTGCTCAGCTCGATCCAAGGACGCTAGGATCAGGACCTGAGCTGAAGGCAGAAGCTTAACTGACTGAGCCACCCAGGTGCCCCCCAACATTTTATTTATTTATTTGAGAGAGAGAATGCTTGCACGTGAGTGGGAAGAGGGGCAAAGCAGACTCCCTATTGAGCATGGAGCCCAACATGGGGCTGGATCCCAGGACCTAGAGATCATGACCTGAGCCAAAGTCAGATGCCTAATGGATTGAGGCATCCAGGCGCCCCCTTGCATAAATTCCTTAATGTCTCTCATCTTCAGTTTCCTCGGGAAAACTGGAAAATTAATAATAATAATAATAATAATACCTACTTTATAGGGTTGTAATGAAGATTAAATGAGATGTCATCAGAGTTTAGAAGAATATGGCAGGCATATAATATGCACTCAGTAATTGTGTGCTCTTATGATTATTGAAGACATTTAATTACTAAAAGTAACAAAATAATCAAATGAAAAAATATGTTCTTTCCCAGAAGGTAAGTCTTTTAAATGAGAAGTTAAGGCCCTGCCTAATAATTTGGCACCAACTGGCTGGGATCCAGGAAATTAAAAGGGAACGGTTTAGAGCTGTGATTTTTCCAAATGCACTTAGCTGGGTCCTAAAGCAGTTTTTGGAGGTGCCTTAGGGCTCATGCTGCAAAAGAGAAAGAGGCAGAGTGGGGGTTGAGTAGGCAAAGCTTCCCACTCTCATTTTAATCAAGCGGGTTTGCTTTGATCTATTTTATATATTAGATTTTATCATACAATTTTATTTGAAAATTGTAAAGCTAAAAAATTTTAAAAGCACAAGCTTAGTGTAACTGAAGGCAGTTGGTGCTAAGGATAACAATTATATGTTCTTTTCCCTAAAGTTATCTCCCCAATCCATCACAGGTAAAGATTGAAAATGCCCCCGCCAGGAGTGCTAATATTAAATAGTAATAATCAGCACTCACTTGCTGACTCCTTATAAGGTGATCACATAGTAACTGAACCCGAGTCTATCTGCCTGATGCGCTAAAGCCAATCACTGAGACGTTAGGTTTGCAGCAAGGAAAGAGTTTATTTGAGAGGCAGACAAATGAGAAGAGGGGAATATGAGTCTCAACTCTGCCTCCCTTAAGGGAGAGAGAACAAGTTTTTGTTCTCATAATGGTTGCGATTATATACATACTGATGAAAAGGGAGGGGAAACTAGTGACAATTTATGAGGAAAGATGGAGCACGAGCATTGAGCAAACATATATGTAACACACATCTCATGTTCACTTTGGGGTGGATGCTTAACATGGGAACGAGGCAAAATTCAGCCCCTCACATCAGAAGGTTATTTTAGGACAAGAAGAAGGGGCTATGGGCTTTCTTCAAGAGCCAGTGTAAATTGGATAGGGTCTTGGGCTCCTTATCTCTGGTAAGGAATGCCAGGGCCTTGCTTGTTCATGGGCTGGAACCCTACCAGCTGAGCTTGAGTCCAGGCTTCCTCAGAAATAGCTAGTGGATTTTTTAATGGGATCTGAAAAGACAATAGCTGATTAGAAAGAAACAGATCTCTGAAAATCAAGCTTTGAACTATCTGCTAGTTTCAACCTCATTAACCCAACAATGACACTTGATCCACTGGATTTCTTTAGCGTCTATTAGGGATCACACCCTATCACGGCTTGCAAAAACCTTAATGAATCACAAGTTCTCCAAGAAGTGATAGTGAAGAACGTCTGCTCTTTGCTGGTGATGTCTGCAAGAAGATTTAACCAATCCTAACAAGTCAGCCATTGACCATTTCTTTCCGTCCAAGGAACCTATAGTTCTTTAAGAAAGCATGTGTCTAGGAGGTTGCCTCATTTACAATTTACAGTTTCCTAAGAGGGTTTTAAGATTTCATTAGGGAGGTGAACCCACATAATACTACATAAGCCTCCTTTTGTCTCTACAAAAATCCCTCTTTCTATTTTAGTGTCATCTGCAATTGTCTCTGTTTCTTTGACGTCTCTTCCTAAGAACTCCAGCGGCCCCTGGCTGACTGCTTCCTGCTCTGTTACCTGAGTAGCCCCACAGTCCTGCAGTTGAGGTGAATACCTCGTTGACTCAGGTGTGCAGTGGAGATTTTAAGTTGTATCTGGACACCTTAGGTTTGAGACCATGAACCACACCCTCCAAAATGTAAACCGAGGAAATATAAATTATGCCCCCCCATAGCTTTGGCTCAGTCTGAAATAGTCAAAGGACTGCAATCCAGAAGATTAGTCTTTAAGAAGACTTCCGGTGTTCAGTTACAACTCTCAAAGCACTTTAAAAGAGATGTAAGTCATAACCCAGGGCAACATCATTGAAAAATTTTTTTAATTATTTTTCACCTTTAATTATCTTTCAATTACTCAATGAGCATTTCATTGGCCAGTCACGCCTCCTGCCACCCATTCCTGACAAATTCCACTCTACTCCAATCTTGAGGAATTATGCCACACCTCCTTCCCAGAGAAAGCCTGTTTTGAGCCCCTTCTCTTTCTTCACATACATAGTAAATGAGAAATGGGATTCTTCCAATAGCCAAAAATAATTTCAATTACTAAGTTTAGCTAGTGCTTTCACATATAGATACTTCATATTGATATGTTTAGACTTTTTGTATAAATAGCTGAAATTATAATCAGATGTTTTGGGGAAAAGTCAAAATATTTGGTAGGAATTTAATAAAACTTGATTGAAAGCATTTGTCATCTGCGCATTTCTTACACATTTTGTAAAACAGCCCCATCCTGAGTCTTTCTGTGTATTAATTTTCCATGGTAGCTACCACACTCCTATTTCCTATTCCAAAAAAACAATAATACACAATTTTATGCCATTTTACGGCCCTGGACCTATAAGCCAATAAATTCCTGAAATTTTAAAGACTATTAAATAATTTTTGCCAAGTCAGGTATATAAAAAAGTATTCTTTTCCTAGACTGGATTTTTCCCCACAAGAAGTTGTTTTAAAATGTTTTTCATTAATGAAGGAGTATTTTTTAGTCTCGCTTTTCCAATGATTTTTCCCCTAATAAATCAAGGGGAAAATGAAATTAATAAAAAAGTACTTTTTGCAATGGTCCAAGTCGTATATGTAAGTTTCCTCAATAAAATTTTAAAATGTTTTTCTTTAATGTCCACTACTGCAATAAGCACATAGTGGAACCAAGCAAATCCTTGAGGAATGCGTGTGGATGTGGAATTCGGGATCTCTAGATATAAGAGTGAGTGAGAATGCAGAATACATGGACTTGAGTTCTAGCTTTCTTTATTACCCAATTGGACGACTGCAAAGAAATGTGGGTGGACATTTTGAGATAACTTTATTCTCTGGATTTTGGATAATTACTGTATAAAACTAGGTTAAGACTTGCCATTACTACTAAATAGGATTACTGTAGGCTCAATAAAAATTTTTTAAAATAGAGGAATAAAATCTACCACTTGAGTGTTGCTATATGTCAGATATTTAGAGCATTTTTATTTATGTTTGTTCATGCGCATGCATATACGCTTAAAAGAGTTAATGGATATTTTAAAGTCTAACATAATTCATTTGGATACAAGCTTCCATGGGGAAAGAAATCTAATTATGCTCCATTATTCCCCTGTATCTGTGCTATCTAAAGCGGCAGCCCCTAGTCACATGTGACTTGTTGAACATTTGAAATGTGTTTAGTGTGACTGAAGATCTGAATTTTTAATTTAATATAATTAATATAAAATTTAAAAGAATACTTACTTCAGTTAAAGGAAACTTTTAATCATGTTTGGAATGATTTGGATACATGAATCTACTTTTTCAATGGTAAATTTTATGAAATCTAAATTCAAATGGATATTTCAGATGAAAATTTAGCACCCAGATTGAGGGAAGTACTGTGAATATAAAATATTCATTGGGTTTTTAAGACTTGGTATGAAAAGTAGAATGTAAAATATCTTATTAGTAAATTTATATTTTTATAATCTGAAATAACATTTCACACATATTGGGTTAAAGTATTTCACTAAAATAATTTCACTCTTTTACAAACTTTTTTAATGTGGCTACTAGAGAATTTAAAATTACCTATGTGGTTATATTTGTTCTGGATAGAGCTGCTATGTATTTACAAATGAAATCATGTTGAAATAAATTTAAAATTCAGGCTCTATGTTCAGAGAAAGACAGCATGGAACCTAAGGGTGTGTATAAAATAAGGAAAGGTGAATTATTGGTCTTTGTATTTTTTATGAGAGAACCTATACAGACTTGCAATAATTTCTTGATATCACAAACACTGATAATACATTTTAGGTGGTATGGAATTTCATTGTATTTATCTTGGCTTCATAATTAAATTTAAAACATGAAATAGATTAAAATCTCCCCAAACCTCCAAAATAGCATTTAGGTGGCATATTTATGACAGTGAAAATAATTTTTAAAAAACATGGATTTATATTTTTTCCTCTTTGAAAAAATGCATCCTAAACATCATCCTATATTAAACTGGAATATTTGAATGACATTCTCCAATGTAGCTATTTTATTTATTTATTCAATAAATTTTTATGTACAGGCACAGCCCATGGTTCTGGAATATAATATAGTAAACAGCAAAGATTTAGGCAACACATCTTAATAGAACTTATATAGACCAAATATAATGAAATACAAATAATTATACATGACTTAATAAATATAAATAAAACAATAAGTCCTTTTATGAAAGAAGTAATGGAATTCAGGAGCAATTTTTATTGAATCTCAGAAGTCAGACACCTCATTTGAATTGCACCAAGGAGAGAGTAAGTGTGAGAATTAGTCGGTGAATCTGAGTAACTCTGACAGTTTGAGTACAGCGCAGTTCTGTGAAAAGATAAATTACCTGGGGAAAGATTTGGGGATCGATGTAGGGCATTTAAAGAGGAGACTTTCTGGAAAAGTTCTTTAAAGGCAATGGGAATAACCAGTAGGAAAGTGAGGTATCAGTGATGTAGGAAATCAGTAGATGGGTTTCTTGGAAAGTGGAAGGTATGACATCTGATCCCTTAAATCAAGGAAGAGACACTTGATGCATTATAACAGAATGGAAAAAGGGGGAGTTGGACTCTGGTGTAAACAGCCAGAAGAGAGAGGAGTTCCAATCAGAAGAATATGAAGTACAATATAAAGCACAATTGTCTGTCAAGATCTCGAGGGCTTAAGCAGATATGAAATTGATACTTGAAGGCAGGACAAAATGAGCTCACAAGAGAGACACAATGGTGCTCCTGGGCATTACATAGCACAGATTTGAGGTTAATGTCCAAGAAATTAAGTTTAAAAAGTCTGTTTGGTTGTGCATTTATTTATTTCATGCCCAGTATGGTGGTTCTGGTTCTGGTGTGGAAAAAGTAGATAACGAATTCATTCAGAATCGGGATTTTCCCAATAGAGGAAGCAATGACCATGGGACCACTCTCTACCATTCTTGGATAAAAGACTGTTTTTCACACTATCACACAAACCCACCACCTTGTAGACTTTATTTTGAAAACCGCTTATTCACTTTTTTCTCTTTTATATGTTATTCAAGGTTAATGGCTTAGTTTAAGAAATGTGACTTCAAAAAGATCATATGCGAAACATCTGTATCTGGCACATTGTCCACAGAATAAATTCAATAGGTTTAAACGTTTAAAGTCTCCAGGCAAGAAAAAAAAAAGTGCTGGGATGAATGACAGACTTAAAATGAGGAAGTTGTGCAGTGTGAGACACCATGATTCTGGTGAGGTCATGAGGAAAAAATGGGTGCCATGTTTAGCCACAGTAAAGTGAATGGATCTTGTGCCAATGTGGGATGCTTATACATTCCCCTTAAAATGTTGTGGTTAACTTCTCCAAGGAATGTGAAAGTTGATTTAAATAAGTTTCCAGAAACTGAACTGTTTATTCTAGCTTTCTCCAAAAAGCTTTGATATGTAAATCAATTTGGAAACAAAGATATTTTTGTCTCTTAATGTTTCCATTCTCTACGTGTGTTCGATGGCAACCTTGGAATAATTTCCCTTGATCTAAGAAATAGGCCTAATGTAGATTTTGTGAAGGCCAGTTTGAGATGAAGAGATTTAATTCAATCCAACCAAAATGAAATGCATTTGCATTATATGGGGCATATGAAGTAGAAAGATCTGGGAACAGATTTACACTGGTTTAAATTCTTATCTGGCCCAAGTCAAGTCAATGAACCTTCTGGAGCCTCAATTTTATTATCTATGAAATGGGAATAATCACAATTAGTTTCTGAGTTTCGGAGGAATTAGAGATCATGCACATGAAGCATTTAACCCAGTTCTGATTGAAAAGTGAACACCTAACCAGTGGCATTTGCTGATTTGGCTATTTTTGCATTTCTATACGTGATTATTTAGGTCAGGACAGTGCTTCCTGCTGAATATACTAAGAAGAATAAAAAAAATTATCCCTGAAAAAGCCAAACACACACACATGCACACGCACACACACACAAACCCCAACTTAGAATGTAGTAAAGGAATAAGTGATTTTAATATACTGTGGTTGTTCTCATGTATGCGTTTGAAGTATGGCACCTAATAGGCCAATAATATGTTTCCCTTCCCCGTCTGCCAGTGAGAATGGCAGTCAGCCAGTATATATCAGGGTGGCACTATTGTTTTATGCGGCTGATGTACATTCTGATTGGTTAGTGCCTCTGACATACTGGTTATTAGATATTTCAAACATCATCCCTACCTTCATGCCTTATTATGGGTGTATTAAGATAAAAGACACAAGGATCCTCTGACAGAGGCTGAAATTGTGCAACTTGTTTTCTTGTTCTGAGTACATTTTTCTTGCTCTGAATACAAAGTCTCATTCACATCGCTTGATAGGTAAATGGATTGTTGCATAGTCTCAAAATTTGACTGTTTATAAAATAGACATAGATAAATCACATCAGACATTTGCACACCAAAAAAATAATAATAAAGTTTTTTCCTAACCTGGAGGAATAGTCATCTTGATCAGGTTGAACTTAATCTTAGCACATTTTCCTCATTCTGCCTTGTGAAACACTTGCCATATGACCAACAGCTGTGTTATTTTTTAAACAAACAGGTTTTCAATAAAAACGTCAGTGTTGGCATTTTAAAATAAACAATTACATTAAAAGTTTGACAAACCAGGGGAGAAATATTGTAGAGTTTTAGAAACAGCATCTTTCACCAATTCCAGTAAGCCTCTAATTTTCAGACGTCAGTAACGATTGGTTTCGTGTGCTGATTACTTATTGTTTATCAACAGAATAGAAAGTATTATGATTACTGATACTTTTCATTCCTAATACCATATTGAAGCTGTTCTGTTGACTAATGACAATGTAAAAAAACGGAAATTGCAGGCCCAATATGGTGTCCCTTAGACCGAGTTCCCACACCAGGGCTTAATACCCAACTAACTGCAGTTTTAACCTTCTCCAGAGATGAGGTCTTCACTGTCAATCAGGAAATTCTTTTTCTATCAGCATCAATGAGTATATCACCTGGGTTCTCTCCATCCCACATGATAAGACACTTTGATTTTTTCCCCTAGAAAACAGCCTCATTTGGAATAATCCTTTCCTTTTACTAATAACTTCCTTGCCCCCCATCCTCTGTCTATAAAAATCTCCCATTTTGTGCAATTCCTTGGAGGGCCTCTCTACGTTGATAGATGATGTGCTGCCTGGTTATTGCATCCTTTAACAAAGCCAATTAGATGTTCAAATTTACTTGGTTAAATTTCTTTTTAGGGGCGCCTGGGTGGCTCAATCGTCAAGCGTCTGCCTTCAGCTCAGGGTGTGATCCCGGTGTTCTGGGATCGAGCCCCACATCAGGCTCCTCTGCTGGAGCCTGCTTCTTCCTCTCCCACTCCCCCTGCTTGTGTTCCCTGTCTTGCTGGCTGTCTCTCTCTCTGTCAAATGAATAAATAAAATCTTTTTTAAAAATTTCTTTTTTAAAGATTGATTGATAGATTGATTGATTGATTTTAGAGCATGAGAGAGAGAGTGAGTGAGTGAGGGGAGGGACACGGAGGGGGAGAGAAATCCTCAAGCAGACTCGCCGCTGAGCACAGAGCCTGATGTTCCATCCCAGGACCCCAAGATCATGACCTCAGTTGAAGTCAAGAGCCTGATGCCTAACTGACTGAGTCACCCAGGCACCCCCATTTTTTTTTAACAATAGTCAACTCCTTTGGGGAAAAAAGTCCCAAGGCCATGGAATATCATTTATTTAAGTAGCATATGGCCAGTTCTGCTATAAGGCTATGTGTGTATTCCTAAATCACCATGCTATGCAAAATCGCACAATAAAATCCATGAGGCTTAGGAGAAAAATGGCTTCAGGGCACAGCAATCAAATATGTCATCAGGGACACATTAAAGAAAACACAGGAACTTCACAAAAATGAAAGCTAACGTGCTAAATGGTTAAGGAATAAATGGTTAGGATAATAAATATGGCGCCTAACTTTGAACAAGACCTGAAGCTTGCTTGTGGAGGTACACGTGGGAAGGGCTGCAGTTCGTGAGGTGGTCTGAAATCAGATGGAAAGTCAGAGGCAGATGGGTGTGCCTCAAGGTACAGGCAAGTGAACTGAGGTAACACACAGATGCGTGAGGGGTGTGCAGTCTGGGCGCTCCCTCAATACTGCTAGAATGAAATCTGGTTCCAGAGAAAGCATTACAGCATGACTGCCCTAGAATCATTTCGCAAATCAGATTTCGGATAAGAGAACTGTTTAAATATTTCTATGTCTAAATATTTCTACGTTGAGTAACATTTTTGACGTCCTAAGAAAAGCTCATGCGCTGGTCTGTAGAACATTCATTAAGCGCCCAGGCTGTGATTCAGATGGACTTGCATTTGATCCGCGCTTTATCTGTTTGAACAAGCATCCTTAACCTCCTTAAGCTCAGTTTCCTGAACTGTGAACAAAAGATGAAAAATTCTACCTCATGGCATGACTAGGATGATTAAAAGATACAATGTATGCAAACTCCTTAGAGAAAAACGCACATGTAAAGCACCTGGTAAATGATAGTTGCTCTGACTGTTTTTAATCATGTAATATACTATATTATGCTACACATATGCTGAGCTTGTTTCTACTTGTACTATTTTTCTTTAATATTAATCCTGGTGATTTTTTCTGGTAATGAATCTTTTCAAAGCTTATATTTGTGTACATTTCTTGTTTTCTTAGAATTAAGCACACCTGATTTCAGGAGACATATTCCTGTCATACTCAGACCCACCTCATAGGAATGAGTATGCATTTTGTTGTTGTTGGAAATTTGCAGTTACTGATAGATGAGTGGGAATTTGTGGTTATTATATCATTAGATTCCCATCTTTCTGGCTTGAACATTATAGAGGGGAGCCACTTCTCCCCAGAAATGGCCATAAAATTAAACCTCAGTGGGCAACATGAGGAACATCTAAGTTATTTCTGGTGTCTATCTTTACGATCTGCTGATGATCTCAGAAAAAGAGGAACATCACACCATTGGAATTTGAAATTAATGGACACTATTTAGTGGATTAGAGAGCATACAATATGAGATTTTGTGTTTTTCCAAGAAGCAGTCAAGTCTCCTCTGCAGATGTCTGTGGTATGACAAAAAATATGGCATCTACTGTATGTAGATAGAGAAATCCCTTGCAAGTTTAGATAGATGTTAAATCATTACCATTATATTTTTTTCGTTTTTTTCTTTTTTATCGTTAAAATTATTTTTAATGATTTTGTGTTCAAAATCTTAAATAAACTACTGGGAGATGCAATGCTGATGTAAAAACTGACAGTCCCTGAATATAGGTGCTTTTGTTTCCCAGTGGAAATAAATATATGTCAAAAAGTCATTATCATTTTTATAATATGGATACAAAGTACAGTAACGGAAGTACGTCTATGGTACTGATGTGGTGCAGAAGAGAGCACACATAACTCTGATTGGAACAGCCAAAAAATTTCTAAAAAGTATGTGGTTTCTAAATCTTCTGGAAAGGTACACAAAAAAATAGGGGAAGGGAAAAATAATGGAAGACAGAAAGATCAGCACTTTAAAGCATGGTGTGCTAGAGGAAGGATCAACCATTCCCTCCTGCTGGAGAGCAGTGGGGGGAGGTTGGAAAGGGGGCAGAGACAGCACCTGCAGGATGTGAGCCTAGTAGTTGGTGAAAGAGCACCAAGGTTTTCATGTCACAGTTTATTATTTGGTGACTAGAATCCCTCACTTTGAAAATTACATTTTATGCTGGGTAGGGTGGTGTGGGAAAGGACCCTCGGGAATGTTTCATGTTTATTTCTTTTAAATGAAAAGAGTGAAAACTTGACAATGAGAGGAATCATGAGTCACTCAGTGGGCTAGGGTACTAAAGAAAAGCACGTCACCCCCTTAGAAAGTTAGCCATATTGGTAATATGGTGAATCATGGAGGAATTTCCAGAGAATTTTAAGAGGAAGTGAAACTCAGGATTAGGGTCAAGACCCATTGCATTAGCTACCTGGCCCTAAGTGGTGATCTAGAGTTTTCTAAGCCCACATTTGGAGGTAGTTAATGCATTGGTCTTTTGTTAGATGTAGCAACTTCAGCATGGTTCTATTTTCCAAACACTTGATTCTTTCCAACCATGACCACTGTTAGATGGGACTGATCCTTTAATTCCCTTTGGGTCCCTAGCCATCTATCTCTTCTCTTTTCTTTCCTTCTAAGCCCTTCCTCTCTAAATACATTTAAATATTTGGGGGCTTCATCAATATTACAAAGTAGTAAAAGAAAACCTTTCTTGACCCTTCTGCCTATTTCATGTCATGTAATTTCTCTCCTTCGTTCCACTTCCGTTTGTGTGCGTGTGTGTGTGTGTGTGTGTGTGATAATCCATACTCACTGCTTCTACCTTCTAACCATCCCTGCCTTTTTTAAACCTCAGGCACATCATTCTTCTGAAATACAACCTTGAAAGCCCTCAAATGGCTTTCTTTTTGCTAATTCCAATGACCTCTCTCCCCCTCATATTTTAAATCTCTGGAGTATTGAATATCACTTAACTATACTTCTTTCTTGACATCTCTAACACTGCTATATATTGGATTTCATTCTTCCTCTATGACTATTGCCTTGGTTTTAAACGCTATCTTTTCTTGATGAACTCTGCTGTATATATCAAAATTCATCCATTTCATAAGTCCAAGTGTTTCCAATATAATGTTAAATCCCCAAACTGGGATTATGTGATGAAATGTTGATATTGCAAGAATATCCAATATATTATTTTTTTGGTAAAATGTGTTAGAATGGCAAGGTTTTAGCGCAGTACTTATGAATTTAAGAAAACAGAAATAGCTTATGTTCTTATAAATATCAGATACTAAATACCGTGTACTTTACAGAATTGTTGGAAACATTATCTGAGTTAAAGTTTGTAAAGTGTTCGAATCAGTACTTGACATGTAGTTGATGCATACATTTTCAAGTATTAATAATTGCTTTTTGTTAATAAAGTGTGTATGAAAGCTGGAATGACACAAAATGTAGTCATTCTTCATTTTTAAGTAAACATTTTTTTCCCTAACTCATACTCACTTCATATTAGAAAATTCCCACAGTTTTTCCTTTGCAATATTATGTACAATTTCTGTCTGGTTGCGTTTTTTGGTGTGCATATTTTCCCATGAAAAATACAAACTGACTCCATCCTAGTCTAAATAAAAGGAAGGGCTGGAGGAAAGCACCTAATCATGAACTTAAACATCTGTGGTCAACATTTTGGTGACAACTTAGTTTTCAAATATTTTGAATCAAATTGCTTTATCCTGAATAGTTAATAGTTGTTTGCATTTTATTACTCAAACTTTGCAAATGGTTTACATCTGGAGAATGGATTATTTATAGCAATTAAGAAAACATTGATTTGGTTTTTGTGGAATATATTTTATTTTTGTATATATTGAGCTTATCAATGTCATTATAAGACTTAAACTTATTAAATAGATAGTTGTATCATTATTCCTAGGATATTATAGTACTTGGGTCCAGGAATTTTATATACCAATTGTAAAATTGGTATATAAATTGTAAATTTTATATACCAATTGTAAAATTGTAGACTTTTCATAAAAATTCTCCTCAACCTTTATTTTTTTAAAAGATTTTATTTATTCATTTGACAGAGAGAGAGACAGCCAGCGAGACAGGGAACACAAGCAGGGGGAGTGGGAGAGGAAGAAGCAGGCTTCCTGCAGAAAAGCCTGATGTGGGGCTCGATCCCAGGACTCTGGGATCACGCCCTGAGCCGAAGGCAGACGCTTAACGACTGAGCCACCCAGGCGCCCCTCAACCTTTATTTTTCATCGTAGCTTTATCTTTAGATCTCATCATTTTGGGTTATTTATTCCTATAGCCATGTTTTAAACACAACATCTTCCATCTCTACCCTAATCAAATTGTCCAATAATATTGTAGTCAACTCTGAGATGACACAATTAGCCTGGTGTGGAAGACTGAAAAACTAGCTGATCCAGTAAAAGAAGGATCTGGATGGTGAGGATGATAATCAAAATATTCTTCATATAAGAAATGAGGAAAACAAACATTTTTTTTTTTATTCTGGAAAAGAACAGAAGGGAACACATACTAGCTATTTCCTCATGTTTGAACGACTGCTCTTTCTTTGGGAAAAAAAGATTTAGATTTATGTTATGCTGTTCCAGAGTACAGAGATATAAATGATAGGAAGCAAGTTATCCTGAATATTCAGAATTAAATGAAAGCGATACACTTCCTGGAGGAATGGTAAGTTCAATTGGGATTAGTACAACTTCTTAGTGAGGTTGTGCCAAGGATTTATGAAGAGTTTCAGCAAATACCTTCAAAGTAACTTTTGAAAGTCTAAGACACAATTACTCTTGAACCATTACTTTAAATGGATCATATCCTTCTCATAAGACCTTAAAACTTGAGATTGTAATTGCTAAGATAGCAGGCACCTGTATGACTTATGTTCTCTGTGATATGATCCCACAATAGTACCTGAACCGAGAGCCCTCAATACATTTGAAATTTTAATATCACATCTTGCAACTACTATCTTTCCTCTGGTCCAAACAAATCTGTATGTGAGAATTACTGTCTTTCCTTGGTTTTCTTCAAAACACCATTATACAAACAATTTCTGTGAGTCGCAGGCTTAACCGAATTTTTGGAGAGTTAGAACCATTTCATACCATGGAAACTGTGGATTAGGTCCCTATTTTTAAAAATTTCTCCAAGAACATTGTGAATTTCCAATGGCCACCTTTCTCTTCAATCACAAACCTCCTGCCATGATGCTCACCCCTTTTTTCTCTCATAGAGCTTTTATTGAAACTGTCACAGCATTAAATTATGCAGGACAACTTCTCTCTCTGTTCACTAAACTCTCCGGTGACTATGTACTAAAATCTCATTAATATATAGTACATGCCTATAGGCCATCCACTCTGGGTCTCACTTTTTCCCAAAGCAGCCTTTCAAATTTCATTCCTTCTGATCTCTTTCTCTCCCTATACTCTATATAATTGGAAAAAAATAAGATATAATTATTTCATGTGACATTACATAAAAGATGACAGTCGTCTCATTTATTTGTACTCAACAAACCACTTTGTGCATCTAAAGAGATAGGTGTATTTTCTATTTCTTAATATATTTCATATATTTGCTTTTCTGTAATTGTGTCCCTCCTTGCCTGGAATCATCGCTATTGTACCTATCCAAAATCTATTCAGCTTTCAAGCCTGACCAAGTTCCACGTTCTCCACGAAATCATCCATCTCCATGCAATCACTCCAATACAGACTGATCTATCGTATTTTTTTTCTGAAAATGTATAGCGTTATTCCCTTATATTTTTAAAAAGTTACTCCCTACACATTGATATTACATCTCCAACTAAACTGTAAGCTGTTTGACACTAAATACTGCGTTCATGTATGCATATGTGAATGTTCCCCAAATAACGATGGCTTTGCTGTTGCAGAGTATTTATTTCTGTTTGGGACTGCCTGGCTTTACTAGATCTCAGCGTCTCCTTGTCATTTCCTTTAATTAGGCTAAATTTTTAAAAGTCATCTTCAGGAGACATTTGAAAACTTCTAATAAAAATTGAAGTCTAGGTTTAACTGTCAAAATAGAGGCCATAGATCCTAAGAGAGAGAATACTCTGATTTCAGTTCTACCTAAAACTCATGATCTTTGGCAATTGGAAGATCAGTCTTTCTAATATTACATTTTCCATTCCCACGTAACAGGCATGATATATTAACAAATTTTAGCAACACACTTTCATCTCTGTCTTATACACAGAAGCACCAGCATGATTCATAAGAATGAATTATGGGACTAAATGCCACCATAAATGCTTTTTCTTCTTACGCCCATGCAGTTCAGAACATTTTGATTCAATTAACTCTGCATGCCCAAGATTCAAATAACTTTTTTCTCTGCCGGAATCACATCTTAATAATTTCATTGTCATTATCCCTATAAAATGTCAGCTCTATGCATCCTGCTATAGTTAGTACTAGAAAGAAACAGAAATTTGGGTAGCATTCAGGCTTTCTCCCAGATTAGATTACAAAATTTATTAAGAAAGAAGTTAAGCTATAGATGAGATAAAAACATAAATGGAGCAGGGTAAACACAGCCATTGTGAAAAACTGAATATGGAAAGTAGTCCACCTTTGAAAATGATTAGACACATGGTCTCAGATAGATCCCTTTATTTCCTGGAGCAGAATTGTCTCCTTTTAACAAAATAGGAAAAAAAGAAAAAAGAAAAGAAAAAACAATATGCTTTCTAGGCTGTGAGTTTGAAAATACCTGTAAAGGTTCTATTATACCTGGTGCAAGAAAAATTCTCCCATATTTTAATTATTTTCCCATGTTTTTAATTATAATTTTATTGCTATTGATATTTAAATTATTGAAAATTTAGAATATAGCTAGAATTGTGGAAATTGATTTTTTTCATTTAAGAGAGAAAGAAAGAGAGAGAACACTAGCGGGAGGGGCAGAAAGAATCTTGAGAAGAATCCACACTGAGGATAGAGCCTGATGAAGGGCTTGATCTCAAGACCCCAAGATCACGACCTGAGCCAAAACCAAGAGTCAGACCCTTAACCTGCTATACCACCCAGGCACCCTGGTAAGCCGGGTTTCAAAACATGCTTCATCATATTGGTAAATCATTGACTTTGTGTTCTCTATGATTCTGTTTCCACACACTTATATGAAAATATGCACAAAACTGAGTCTGGGTGATAGGATTACAACAGTAATCAAAGAGGACTTCCTAGGGAGGTTGAGCTTTTAAACAATATTCTTGGAAACTATTAAATTCAGTGTTATTTAACATCCTCTTAATGACTCTTTGTTTCTTGCTGTGTTGTAAGTCTCAGTTGAATGTGACCTGTAAGTATATGACCCTATAAATGCAAGCTCTCTTCTGGGAAACCAAAACAAGTTAATTTGTTCATGCTAATTTTTTTCTGCATATATCCACTTAGACAGGGTTCAGATTTTGGCTGCAAGGTGCAGTTTTGGTGTTAACCTCGACTTATTTCAAAGAAGCATTTTTAAGCCGTCATATTTTGCTCTCTTGACCGAGAGAATCAAGTTAAATATTTATGATAGCCCCATTAAGGCTGTAATATTTATGTGAGTTCTACTCTGAAACTTTTCAGGTTCCTTTTCAGATTGGAGTGAGGAGAAAGAAAAGGACAAGAGTATAATTCCTCAGAACAATTAGTTATCCTATGGATAACATCTATTGTGTTGCCTTTAGATAAAACATTTGAATTAGGGAACATTTCAGAATGATTAGCATTGATGAAATATGAAGGACTCCTAATTAGATGACCCCAAAAGCTGAAGTTCCTCTAGATATTAATGAAAATTTCCTATCTATTTTGAAGATATGCCATTCTATAATTTCTTCTAATGGTTGTCCACTAGACCCCACCAAGTCTAAACATTCTTTACCTACAGGTAAATGTACTCAAAAGTTGCACAAGTTTTTTTCTTATTTTGCAACTTCAGTGGAGATTGGCAAGCTATTTCACTTGATCCTGTAATCAATCATCTGCTATTCTAAGCAAGAGAGTATGAAAAACTGCAGAAACAAAATGAAATTTTGTTGGAATTAGGATATGGGATCAGTATATAGACAGAGTCTTGGAAAGTCTCTTTCTGATCAGATGTTGCTAACTGTTGCTAGTTCATTCAATCTTTTTTTTTTTTTTCATTTATTTAGCATTTGTTGAGTACTCTAAGGTCAAAGGTCTTTCTTAAGAAATACATAGGAATAAAAGATGATGGTGACACATTGTCTGACCCTGGGAATGAAAGCATGTCACAAACCAGACTGCAATATGATATAAGGCAAATGATGACTTACCAATAAAGATCAATGAGCATGTAAGTATGAAGCCATGATACTGCCTGAAAAAGAAGCATTTGCTGATGGACACATGATTGAGGATGCCCAGAAAGTTCCCTGGAGAGAAACTTGTGGTAATTACCATTTCAGAGACTAGAACCCTGAAACCAAGTTTTTTTCAATATGGGTTGGAATAACTGTTGCACTGTTATCTACTGATGAAAGTTTTCGAGTTGGCTTTTCTTGGATAAACAAGAACTTTGTATATTGGGGAATTGGAGTACATCTATCTGTGTAACTGTATAGTTTAAAAAGAAGCGAGGCAATGGAAAAGTGACAAACTATGTTTGAGAAGGCATAATAAAAAAAGTCAGGTCTGCAAAGAAAAATTGAGCATTCATGGAAGTTGTGTTAAAGCACTCAGTTCTTTAAATCTAATTCTGCAGCTATACCGTAAATATCCTTAAAAGGGGGAAAAGTAATTTAATCAAAATAATACAATAAAGAATGATTGAATAAATAGTTAAAAACAAATTTTTAAAAAATGATTTAATTAAAATATATGATAAGTACAATAGGATTTTGGTAGAAATAAAGCATAAAATTGTTTCATTCCAAAACTTACAGATACATAGAAAACTTAGGCCAATAATAGTGAAGATATTTGGCCAACAAAATCATAAGAAGCAAGGACATAAATGGAAGTCTGAAAATTGTGCTGTAGGAGGAATGATGCTACTATTAATTAAACTTCAACCATGTGTGAGACACAGTTTGGAGCTTCAAACATGTAGGCAAAGAAATATATTGGCAATAATTTTATTTATTGCTTTAAATGGCTGACAAATATTTATTTTTAAGTTTATTCTAAGTTCAAATTATTACTTTTTCCAGGTCATATATATTAATCTGAATTAAGGAATAATACGTATGTATATACCTATAGGGTTTTAAAGAAAAAATAAAGACATAAATGTGTTATGTTATTTGTTATGACGCATGCATATATATTGCAGATATTTATTGACAGTTTAAACAGAAACATATCTGTATTTATAAAATAGCTTCTATGTAGATAAGGAGATAAATACACACAAATACTGGAAATGTTTTAAAAGCATCCGAAGTATGTGTAGATGGAAACTCATGTTTTATAATATTTATATTTTCAAATCAAATATATATATATATATATATATTCACTGCATACATGCAATTCCCAATAGTTGTGGTTGTATATTTCATTGGTAGCCTTAATTACCAAAACATCAATCACTCATTGTCAGTGGAATACTTGAGAAAACTCACAGATCACATTAAGCTAGGTTAAAAGTATGTTTTAAAAAATGTCCAGTCATTAAGACAATACATATAAGATTTATCTGATTGACAGTATGATTTTTTGTAGAACTCAGTGGAACTAAATTAGAGAGGCAGCAAAACAGTAATTTAAGGTAAAAACGTGTTGACTGGTAGCCCTGGACTCTTACGGGTTAAAATAAAAAATAGTTGAAAAATAAGCTTTTGCAATCCTAAATATTTGTATGTGGATATATTCAGATTTATAGAAAGATGTATGTAAAAGCATGTTTATTTGTTATGACATCATTTGTAAGAATAGAAAAAATAAAAACAATCTTGTGGTCCTGGGTGGCTCAGTCAGTCGAACATCCAAATCTTGGTTTCGGCTCAGGTCATGATCTCAGGGTCGTGAGATCAATCACCACTCCATGCTCAGCAGGACTCTGCTTAAGATTCTCTCTCCCTCTCCCTCTGCCCCTCTCACAGTGCTCTCTCTCAAATAAATAAATGTCTTTAAAAGGAAAAGAAAAAAGGAAAACGATATACCTAAACTTAAGGCAATAGTGGAAACCTGCCTCCACTTGTCAAAATACTGCTGTTATTAAATATTTTTACTTCTAAGAACATTGAATGTCAGAGGAAATATTAATAATATAACAAGTAAAATAATATATAAACATTATATGTAAAATACTTAAAGCATGAATATATTTATTTCTAATCTTTTTCAAGAGTTACATAGAAGATAAAATTGTGTTAACAGTGATCTGCATTTTCTTAAGTTTTTCTATATTTTATAATGTTTACTAATAAATATATACTACTTACCAGAGTTTAAAAAGGTTTAGGGGCACCTGGGTGGCTCAATCAGTTAAACATCTGACACTTTTTTTAAAAAATTATGATTTTATTTATTTGTCAGAGAGAGAGAACAGAAGCCAGGGGAGAAGCAAAGCAGAGGGAGAGGCAGGCTCCCCTCTGAACAAGGAGCCTGGTGCTGGACTTGATTCCAGGACTCTGGGATCATGACCAGAGCCAAAGACAAACGCTTAATCTACTTAGCCACCCAGGCATCCCTAAGTATCCAACTCTTGATTTTGGGTCAGGTCATTCACGGTCTCAGGGTGGTGAGATCGAGCCCCATGTTGGCCTCTGCAATCTGTGGGAAGTCTGTTTGAAATTCTTTCTCTCTCTTTCCCTTTGGCCCTCCCCTCCACTCTCTCTCTCTCTCTCCCAAATAAATAAATAAATCTTTTAAAAAATTTTTTGCTTTAAATTAGTTGATTTATCTACCCCAGTGAATATTTCTGTGGAGATGTTTAATCAAAATGACCCCATAGTTAAAGGAAACTGCAGAAATAAGGTGGCGGTTAATATATCAACTGCTTAAACTTGTCTAAAAAAATCTAGATTAATTTAACACTGATGCTGTAATATTTAGGAGATTCTCTTAAGTATCTTTGAATAATTTGTTTTAAAATTAAACACAATTCTGGGGCGCCTGGGTGGCACAGCGGTTAAGCGTCTGCCTTCGGCTCAGGGCATGATCCCGGTGTTATGGGATCGAGCCCCACATCAGGCTCCTCCGCTATGAGCCTGCTTCTTTCTCTCCCACTCCCCCTGCTTGTGTTCCTTCTCTCACTGGCTGTCTCTATCTCTGTCAAATAAATAAACAAAATCTTTAAAAATAAATAAATAAAATTAAATTAAACACAATTCTGAATAGATTTATATTTTGTAAAGCTCCATGGATATTTTATAATGTACATTAACTTGACATCAACTCCACCTACTTCTGTTTTACAGGGAAGAGAGTCAAGAGCATTTTCAGCTAGACATAATAGGTAAAGGGCTGATGGCTCCTTGAAATGTGGTACAGGGCCATGTAGTTTTTGGTACCAATATTTTTTTTAAGTTAAATAGAAATAAGTATGAAAATAATTGAAATTGTACCTTTCCTGGATGTGATGTTCAACCACAGCTTATATTTTTAGTGAAGAAAGGCTTGGTGGAGGTATTGAGCTTTAGATGAAATTGGGAGGAACCATGGAAAAACTGTAAAATTAATTATTAAGGACCAACGTATATGTTTACTAACAAGGACTGGCTGGTTGTTCACCAAACTATTTCTCTTTTCTTAAGTTCAGAGTTATAATACTTTTTTCACTATTTTTCCAGTTAGTTGAGATCATGTGAATGAGTTCTTACCAACTGAATGTGAGTGAATGTGGCACACACAAATTTTAGGTCTGGATAATAAAAGAGTCCGTGTGATTCTCCATTTTCTTCCCTCTGTAGGCTAGTTGCAGAGAGCCCTGATGACCCAAGGTCAGCAGATTCCTAAGAAAGAGGCAGTGTCTTTGAACTATCATATTTAAGGATGCCCAATGAAGACCAATAATGAGCTATTCTTTAAATGGGAACAACATAACTTACTGTGTCAAGTCAAAGCAAATTTGGAGTTGTTTGTCACAGCGGTTAGCCTATGCTGACTAATACAGAAATGAGTACTTCTGATTAAATACCCCATAACAACAACCTAAAATATGTGTTAGTGGTTTAGCTGGTGTGCATGAAGAATAATGGAAAATGAAGAACATTCCAGAGGGAAAAGCCAGGGACTACTGAAGACAAGAGTGTCTCTCAGGGAGCAGAATCTAGTCTGATTGATGCATTTTCCACACTTCCTGATTAAAGGTCTTTCCTAATGTTAATTCAGCAGGATTTCAGAAAGACATGGACCAACGTCTGCTGTTTTCTTCAGTCTTCCTTTTTCTAAATGAAGAAGCTCACTGAATTACCCCCTCCCTATTTTAGTATTGTATACTGGGTGTTGGCAAGTGGTGGATAATGTACCATTTTAATTCATATTTCATTACACTATGAAGAGGTCCTGAGGACTATATAGTTCCTGTAGATCTTGGACTTCTAACTGGGTACAACCAGATGGGTCTTTAAGTTAGCTCCCTGGGGAAGAAGATGCGTGTATTTTCTGGTGTGGGGACAATAAAATGGATATTTTATTTCCTAAGGTACAGACTATGGCAGAAAGAAGTTGGCTAATTGTTCATCAAGCATATTTTACTTTCCCACAGGGCTCAAGGTAGTCTGCATGTCCCTTCCTGGCTTCTGTTATATATGGCACGTTGACCAAGTCGCGGCTAATGGAGTGGGAATGGGAGTGATATTCTCCACCTCCAGGACTGGCCCATAAATGCTCTTGCATGATTCTCCACATTCTCTTTTCCTCCCATTTCCAGCTGGATGCAGAGATCTAGGATAGAATAATAAGGCCCTAGGGAATGATGAAGTCACAAATGGAAGGAGCCAGGGTCCTCAAGTCACCATCAAACACCTGCACTGATGTGTTACATGAGTGAGAAATGAGCCTCTATTGTGTTAAGACTCTGAAATTTGGGAGTTGTTTCTAAGAACATTTAACTGAACTAACCAAATACATTGGCTTTGTGACCCTGACAATTCACACTGGCACTCAATTTCGAATTAGTCGCCTATAGGACAAAGACAAATAAATAATTACCCACAATTGACTTAATTCATATGAAAAACATATGACAAACTGTTAAAGTAAAAATAAGCACACACACAGAGAACAAGCAATAAAATAATAAAATGAGAGTGTGGGAGGATTATTCCTAATGTACATAGTGATAAATGCAAAAGTCATAGCAAATAGGCTCTCATAATCTAGTATTGGAGATTGGTCCAGATCTTGTCTGGAAACCAAGCAAATTGATTGACAACTAAGTCTAATGATTGATTTCCTTGGCTCAGTAGTGAATTATTTTTCTACAAAATTGAGTGATTTTATTTTTATTTTTCATGATATGGTGGACTGTTTGTGGTTTCCCACAACTTTCTAGCTGAATTAGGGAAGATAGGTCAAATAAAAGGGAAAGTCTTATGTTTGGTGAAGTGAAAGATTAAATGTGGAAAAAAGAGTTGCATTAGTGGGAAATGAGAGCGAGAACAGTGAGAAATGACTGTGCCTCTCTATCTGTATGACAAAGGAACAAAGCCTACACAAATCAGCACAGGAAATTTATGTACGGTTGTGGATACGTGTACAGCACCTTTGACTGTTGAATGGGGACCCTCTCCAATTTCCTGTTTCAGTAACTATAAGTTGATCATATATCATAGTTGCTGATGCATAGTAGGAACATAGTAGTTACTCACTAAACTAGGAGAGCAAGAAAGTTTGTTATTCCCAATTAATGGTTTGATGAGGGTATTCCAATATTCTTTTCTTACACTTAAAAAGAAAAAAAAAAAGAAAGACAACACTAATATATGTATCCTTATTTGGATTATAGCTTCATTTTGTTAGGTAGGATTTTTGTCTCCAGAGTTTATTTCTATCCCACATAACACATGGCATTTCTCAATAAATGTCACTTGATCATTCTTTTTAAAAAGAAACTTCTAGGGGCACCTGAGTGGTGCAGTCAATTGAGCATCTGACTCTTGATTTTGGCTCAGGTCATGATCTCAGGGTCCTGAGGTCAAGCCCCTCATTGGGCTCCACGCTCAGCACAAAGTCTACTTGAGTATCTCTCTCCCTCTGCCCCTCCCACTTGTGATTGCTCTGTCTCTAAAATAAATAAATAACTCAGTCTTTAAAAATTTTTTTTTAAATTAAAAAGGCACCTCTAATTGATCTGAATGTGTTCAGCAGTCTACACAAATTTTAAAAGTCATCACTTTAGAAGACTTGTATGATAGCCTAATTTTGAGGCAAAGTGTGAGAGGTGGTGAAGGCAATGATGGGAAGTAAGTAGATGTGCACAGAAATGAAGATGCTAGTTCCCAAGGACCTGCAGTGAAGAATGGTTGCAATTTAATTTGGTCTAATCCTTTCCATCCTCTTCCACTTCTCTTCCTGGGGTGTCCTTCCTTCTACCGTGTCTGGCAGTTGCTTGTAACAGTTACTCTTAATGCTTCCCATGTGCTTAAATCATTTTTCCCCCATAGCTCACTTGCATAATTAGTGTATCTAATTTTTTCTCATTCATTCATTCTTTCATTTATTTGTTCATTAATATGTTCTGGATCCTGTTCTGCCTGTTCAGCTAATCTGACAAATTCTGGATCTCATTAGACTAAGTATGTATTTGGCTACTTTTTTTTTTTCCCACCCTTGTTTTCAGAAACTAAGTAGTGGTTTATCTAGTCCCTCCCACTCAGTTCTGATCTATTAATGCACGGGGACGGATATAACGCATGCCACCAGCAAGGAAAAGAATTCCTTGTTTTGTGATCACCAATTTTGTTAAAGAGGCAGTTTAGAAATATGAGAGAGACCCTTCCCTAACATCTGAAGTCATAAATGATTAAATGGAGACGAGCTTCTTCACACAGAGTGTCCATCAGAGGTACGAGGACTTTGTCCTCAAAGAATAATACAGTATAACTATCGTTAACTGAATACTAGTTCAATTATGACATTGTGTAATGCTTGATGTGCATTTCCTTCATGCTTCACAATAACCCAAGAGAAGAGGCTCTATTATCCCCATTTTACAGATGAGAACTGCTGAAGCAAAGAGAAGTCAGCAGCTAGTAAGTGGTGGAAATGAGCTTTAGACCAGGTCTGTCTGATTCCAACACCTGCTTTGCTGGTTTCCTCACCATAAAACAGCTGATATGTTATATCACTCTCCAGTTTTCTAGGTACATTTCTACCTATTCTTTAATTGAATCCACTTAGTAATTCTATGATGAAAGCACTACCGTCCTTCCCGTGGATGGCTGAGGGGATTGAGGCTCTGTTGTGTGATTTTCCCCAGGTAGCACTACCCTGGACTTGAGGTTGGGATTTCCTGTCATGTCTTCATTTTTCTGCCTCCCCATCATAACTACATGGAGAATTTCTAATCAAATCATGTACACATGCACATGTATATATTCCCAGCGGCCTTATTCAAATCAAAAATCCTTCATCATTACATAAGTGGTGAATGCAAACACCAAGCTAATGAGATTTGAACTGAGAACAAACATCAGGGCGGCTATATATTCTGGCAAAATAAAAGCAACACAGGGAATTACAAGAGGTCCTGCTCAGGAACTTCAAAGGAAATAAGCTATCGTTATTAAGAGCTTTTAATGCAAACTTATCCGAAACAGAATGCCTGCTATGGGTATTTTTCTATGCCACTCTCATGCACATCATTGCCCATTGGACAATCTGAGATGTTAAAAAAAAACATAATGGAAATTTCAGGTGTTAAATTAGCCACCCTGGGGCACTTCTACATAGTCCCTTGAATGCAGTAAAGGAAATATATGGAATGTGACAAAGAAAATTAATTAAAATGGGCCATAAAGACTGCTGAGTTCAAACAAACTGTGGCCCCTAACACATACCAACTCTCTACCTGCAGGCCAGACTTCATGAAATCCAGACAAACTAAAGCGTGTTTTTATGCTTTAATGAGGAAAGGAGGTTGTCCTGTTTCTTAGGTATTCAGAAATCTATACTGACCACTCTGCTTTTGAGAATTCCAGGAAGGAAAGGTTATTGAATCTTATCACCCTTTCTTCAGCAAAAGGCTTGATGCTCGTTCAATTCTATTTGGGAGTTTTCAATAGGAGATTAAGTTATTTAAAACAGCATTTTGCTTACCGTCCAAAGAAAACTAACATAAGCTTTCGGGTTAGGTATAAGAGAGTTTATTTATTGGCAAATTTCAATATGAGTCTGGGTTTCTATTTCTTCCATCTCCTTCTGGTAACACTATCTTAATCATCTCTCCATAATATTTCTTTGTCCATCTCTCAGAAATGGCTAGAGGATCCTTCTTTGGTGAATATTCAAACCCACTTTCTGTGGGATTTCTCTCTTTAGGTAAAAACCTACTATCTTTTTATCACTCCCCTATTATTTTTTCTTTGCAATATGCAGTAGCAATGTGATGGCAAAACTCCCAGGCTACCCTATATTTCTCATAATCTTTTACCCTATTTTACACTCTTTACAAGTCTCCCTTACCTGTTTTGGGGACTGCCTGCCCTCTGCTTCCAAACTTACTATTGAGAGAGCCCTCCAGCTCTGTTTTGTTTTTGCTTTTTAATTCTTTTGGGGGAGAAAATATCATTGAACTGTCACTTTCAAGACTGTTGCGGTATGTGAATGAAGTCAAATTTATATTGATCAAAGTGACATATTTGCAGAGCCAAATAAACTGAGACATCCATATAAATCATGGCTTGTTATGTTTGGTGATAAACAGACATTTTAATTAAGTTTGAGGTGGAAGCTTTTAAAAACTCCTACTTGCATTTTATCACCCACAACAAATGCAGCCTTGGATGAAGAGAAAGATAAATAGCAGAATGAATCCTATACATACATATGGTCTAAGGATGTGGGTATTTGCACTGTTTATGTGAGATGGGGCCATTCAATAAAATATCAAGAAGGTCCCATCAATTCACAAAAGACATCTGTAGAAACCCTGTCTGTAAAAGAAGCCATTTTTTTCTCCTCTGAGCCAAAACACATAGACCCTTAAAGTCACAGGTATAATAATGATGGGAAATGAGGAGTGATTCCCATAAATAGAGAGCTTTACCAAAGCACTTACCCATGGAGTCATTTGTCTCCGAACTCTTCGGAATGACCTCATTTGATGTATTGTTACAGAGCAGCATCATGGGCTGGGGTGGAAGACAGGAATCGACTTCGAGCCTGTGGTTATCAAGGGCTCCTTTGCCTTCTGGCTGTGCTCGCTGGCTTGTTTCAGAGGCTGAGGCAGCAGAGGGCCCATAGGACTTTTTCATTAGTAACTTGTGTCTTCTTGATGGAATACACAGAAAGCCTGGAGCTAAAACCCAATTTTCAAAGTGATTTTTAAATTTTAAATATAGAAAAATCTGCTGAAATGTGAATATTCTGCTGTTTTGAGAGACAAGTATGGGCATAAAAAATTGTGGTTTATAGATCCATTATAGATATTCAGTATGGATATACTACAATACACATAACCTTTCCATCAAATCCTGGTGTGTAAGTTTGCTAGGCCTGCCATAGCAAATTACCAGGGACTGAATGGCTGGAACAACAAAATTTTATCTTTTTATAGTTCTGGAGGTTAGAAGCCTGGGATCAAGATGTCATTAGGGTTAGCTTCTTCTGGTGTTCTGTCCTTGGTTTGTAGATGACTGCTTTCTCCCCATCTTCACAGTATTGTAGTGTCCATATCGAATATCTATAATGAATCTATACACTGAGGGAGAGGGAGAATCTTAAGCAGGCTCCACGCCTAGCACGGAGATCACGGGGCTAGATCTCACAACCCTGAGATATGATCTGAGCCAAAATCAAGAATCAGGTTACCTGACTGAGACATCCAGGTGGCTCTGTATGAGTACACCTCTGTGTCTCTCTGTGTGCCCAAGTTTCCTCCTCTTACAATGACATCAGTCAGGGTAGATTAGGGCTTCATTTTAATTTAATCACCTCTTTAAAGGCCCTATCGTTAAGCATCTGCCTTTGGCTCAGGGAGTGATCCCGGCATTCTGGGATCAAGTCCCACAACAGGCTCCTCCGCTGGGAGCCTGCTTCTTCCTCTCCCACTCCCCTGCTGTGTTCCCTCTCTCGCTGGCTGTCTGTCTATCAGAGAAATAAATTAAATCTTTAAAAAAAAAAAAGGCCCTATCTCCAAATACAATCACACTCTGAATTACTGGGGTATAGGACTTCAACCTACGAATTTTAGAGGTATACAATTCAGCCTATAACACCTGCTACACTAGAAATTAAAGCTCACACAAAGATGAATTATAGACAAATAAAATAAACATCATTTTTCTATAGAAAAGTTTCATATCTTGAAAATTACTACCTAAAGGAATGTTTAAAACATGTTCAAAACATGGTTGATGAGATATTTGAACAAAAGCATATGCAAATGCAGAGATGTATAATTTTAGCTGTCTCTAAAGTTTAGAAGCACATCTGAATTTGATGTCTGAGAAAACAGTCATATCGATCCTCACTATCGTTCAATGTCACTGTCATGATGTTTCATGCTTACATACTGTATGTTTTAGTTTCAAAGCATATTCTCATCCATTGTTTAATTTTAGCCTTGAAATAACCAAGGGAGTACTGGTATTGATATGCCAGATTTTTGTTTGTTTGTTTGTGTTGGGAGAACTGGAGTATTAGAGGGGTTGAGTTGAAGGACAGCTCTCTTTAGAAGATGTCCTTTATCTTCTATTCTGGCTGGCATTCTGCTGGTTATAGTCTCTTCATTGGCATCAAGGATTCTCACTTCATATGATGATTTTTTGAAATGGGCATAAACTTTTCCCATAAATTAAAAAAATGTGCTGATACTTGTTATGTTTAAGAGACTTTACCATGTGTCACCAAATTAATTCTCTATGTAATTAGGCATAAGATTATAGTCCTAGTTTCTGAAAATATCCATATTATTACCTGTGGTAACATGATATGGGAATTCCATTCTATTCTTGATGTTCATCTGATAACAAGATTTCTAATTCCATTGTCACTTTGAGTCTAAATCATACAAAAAGAGAGACACAGAGAAGGACCTTCCACGGATCGACCTCCCAGGCAAGAGAAAGTCATCTTTGACTTCTCTTTTTCAGGTACCTGTGGGACCTAATATGGAGATAAGATGTAAATTTTTCTTAAGTCACACAGCATATACCTCTGCAAAAGTGACTGGTTTACTTTTTTTAAGGAGAAGTGGCTTAAACATAAGCTGATTTATGTTGATTTCTCTGTGGTGGGGGATGTGCTGCTTCTCTACAGTTTTATTGTAATCATTGTAGTAGACATTAACGTAGTATTTGAAATGCTCTCTATGTTCATGAGAGCTTTCATTGTTACCTGGCAGTATCGTTATTTGAAAATTCCTCAACATAAAGAAGAAGGAGCACCCACGATATCTAAATCAAGATTTTTAAAAATAAATTTTCAGTAACACATCTCAATGTTTTCCATCTGTGACTCTTCCTAGTAACTTTTCAATAAGGTGTACATAAGAAATAAAATGTATCTTGAAATCAAAGGAGATTGAGAGCTTCTAAGGATTGATTACAAGCTTGATAATTTTTGGCAACATCCAAAGGTATGGTATAAAACTCTGATGAATTGTAATTAATTATGTGGTGAATCATGGCCATAATGGAAACCAACAACAATTAGAAATAACTGAATCAAAATCTTGCTATTTGAGACAACATGGATGGACCTAGAAGGCATTATTGCTAAGTGTAGTAAGTCAGACAAAGACAGAAAAATACCATATGATTTCATTTATATTTGTTCTCTAAAAACCAAAACAAAATGAACAAACAACAACAAAAAGCCCTAATAAAAAGAGAAATAGATTCATAAATATAGAGAACCAAGTGGTTGTGGCCAAAGGGTAGGTGAGTGGGGGAGGGGGGTAAGCAAAATAAGGGAAGAGGATTAAAATGCACAAACTTTCAGTTATAAATCATTCACAGGATGAAATGTCCAGCAAGGGAATATAGTCAATAATATTGTTATAACATTTTATGGTGACAGATTGTAACCATACTTACCATGGTGAGAGTTTCATAATTTATATAATTCAATCACTATATCTAATACAATATTAGATGTCATCTATTCTTCAGTTAAGAATTAAAAAATAAAACAAGACTATTTTTACAAAATGCTTTTTTTCTGAGGGGGTGGGAGGGACCTGAGATAGATGGTCATGTGGGTCTGCGTTAATGTAAGAATTCCTACAATTGTCTGCATTGGAATTGGTTAAAGTGTATTTTTTGCTACTGCTATTTTTGTCTTCTAAGTAATTATCCCCAGAGTGATAATTGTCTTTATGAAATGATAATTACCAGTTAGATTAACAAAATGTCAGTGTTTTAAAGGCAATAAAATATAGAAATTTTATTTATTTTCAAACTAAAAGAAAGTAATGTATGCTTACCTAAAATATTCATTATATGGCTCTGCAAAGATTAAATATATAGACCTACCTTTATCCCTACTCATTCTTTCATGGGAAGTAACCACTATTAAAAGTTCATAAATGTACATATCAGTATATGTAACCTGCATAATATCTTATTGTTTATTGTCCTGTCTTGACATGAGAAGGTTATAGTAAAAAATTTATCAACTTACTAGGCAGTAAAAATTAAAAATAATTTAACATCTTTTTTAAGTCTTCTTTGAAAATAGCACATGCTCTTTATAAAGTGAATCAGAATGTCTTAAATATGTTTTAGTTTTTTTCTTCAGGCTCACTATACAGCTGATGATCCCATGTCTCTCTCATCCAAGCTGATGTTCCTTGTAAGTTTCCCAAATCCAGACCAAGCCAGATTGTTCATATTTCTCATTTTTCCTCTTTAGCTTGGCAATTTGTTAACCGAGCAGAAGCTTCTCTGTTTTCTTTCAATTTTTCTGTTGTTTCATTACTGGAATTCTGTGCCTCAAAGGAGAGTCAAGAAACTAACCAAGCATGCATGAATCTTTCTTCCTTAGAGCAGGGGAATGGAAGTATAAATACCCCAAATTAAATGCATCTTTTCAAGTTTGCCACATTTTCTTGTGTATACACATATAGATATACATGATTTATCATGTATACCTTTAAATTATAGTTCTAACTTTGGACATTCACTTTTACACCAAAGAACATCATGAGGATATAAGGTTCTTGGATTTGGAAGTGAGTAACAAGTAATAATTCAATTTAATGAAGAACAATTGTCTCCTTTTATATATGACAAGAATTTTTCTGAAAGGAAAAAAATACCAACACCTTAAATGTTCAGAAACCCCTGAATCAAAAAGGAAACATTTACATAAACAGACAAGATCTTCAAATGAGAGAATCTGTAAGTATATTGCTCAGCTGATAAAACAAGTTTCTTATGAATAAACAGAAAACAGAAGTTGGACTTGAGCCAAAAGTGGAATTTGTAGGAAGCAAAAGTCAAAGCAGTTTTGCTAGCAAAGGAAGGTTGGTGGTGGGGGGAGCTCTTTGTAGTGCAAGTGTTGCATTGTCTGGTTTGTTTAATTTTTGAAGTTGACACATCACACATTGTTGAACCGACATGCTGGAGAACTTGAGTGTGGGGTAGAAACTATAACAAGCCAAGGGCTCTGCCCTCACTTATGAGTCACCAGTGGTAAAAAATACATGTGGATCAGTTTGTCTGGAAGAATTTCCCAACTTGTCTGGATGTTGTGGACATGTTGTGAACAGTGCAATGTCATCTGAAAAACTTGAAACAATGTTATTTTAAAGCAATATGCCAAGAATTGAGATAATGCAGACATATATTCATATTTGAACAAAGTGACATCTTAATGAGACTAAAGCAATATGTTTCAGACTTTGAAAGCCCTGAGGTCTCATCACACATAGCAGTCATTAAGAACAGTTTAGCTTCTACCCCAGAATGAGATCACATAGAGTGTAAAGCCACATAACACGTCTGGTAGGGAAACATGGAAGGAAATAGGGTTGTGCCCTTTTGGGTAACATTTCAGGTCATCAGAATATAATTAAGATACACTGTAGTTTAGTTAAGCCTATGCTGATAGATGGAAGGAAGGAAAGAAGGAAAGACAAAGAAAGGAAGGAAGGATAGAAGTGAGGGAGGAGGGAAGGGCAAGGAAAGAAAAGGGAAGGGAAGGGAAGAGAAGGAAAAAGAAGGGAAGAGAAGGGAAGGAAGGGAAGGGAAGATAAGGGAAGGGAAGGGAAGGGAAGGGAGAGGAAAGGAAAGGAAGGGGGAATTTTCAAATAGAAATAAACTGAGCCTAATGAAATAAATTGCCTGGTGTTGTAGCCAGAAACAGTAAATACCCTTCACCATAAGGTGAATGGGACCTAGCCTAATGAAAACTAAGTGAGTGAATTAACATGCAATTTTCATTGTATATTTGCTGCAATTTAAGGAAGAAACTTTTTTTGTCTCCTTTGCAATTGTCTTTGATTTAGAGATCCTTCTGATGATGGTGACATTGTCCAATTTTGGTATTTAACTTTTATAAACACATGGAATGTGAGACTTATAAGGGCTCTTCAAGATCATCAAGCCTAAGTGTTGATGACAAAGTAGCCTTTGACTTGAATCCTGATACAAACTACGGTAGGGAATGTCTAAATGGAAGTAGGCAAGAAGCCAACTCCAAGAGACTTACGGAACTACTTTTTTTAGAGAATAAGAGAAAGTAAAAGGAGCTCATTTACTGAAGAATAGGATTGACTGTCTTAACCCGATTAACCAGTACTGGAGCCCAGATTTTAAGGATGCAGTTAAAATTTCTATTAACACTTTTTTTTTTTTTTTTTGGTACACTGGTTTCATCTTTGGGAACTATGAAGTAAGTCTATATTAGGACAGATTATAATTAGAACTTGCACAACTATTAACAACATATGAATTACAGCTATCGCTAGCAGAATTTTATTTATTTACACAATTCTCTGACGTTATATAAAGCTTACCCCAGCTCTACTTCAATCCAAATTTGTTAGGAGAATTTCTTGTATAATTTTCTATAAAATGTAATATATCTAATCCTAGGGATCTCTGCTAGTAAACTATATGATATACCTATAGCTTACTAGCTCGTTAATGATGTTAATTTTAAATGCCAAATCGCTGGCCGTAAGAATTAAAGGAACTCAATTGCAAATCACATGTGTTCTAGAACTTTTTCATAAGGAATTTAATTTGGGGGTCATATTTTTCCCATTTAAAAAATGTTTCTGTTAGGGTGCCTGGGTAGCTCAGTCAGTTAAGCTTCTGCCTTTGGCTCCGGTCAAGATCTCAGGGTCCTGGGATCAAGCCCTGCATCGGGCTCCCTGCTCAGCGGGTAGTCTGCTCCTCCCTCTCCCTCTGCTGCTCCCCCCTGCTTGTGCTCTCTCTCTGTGTCAAATAAATAAATAAAAAATCTTTAAAAAAAAAAAGTTTCTGTCTATGACATCAATGATAGAATGTTACCCACTGCTCCCCACCAGCTGTCTACTTCCTAACAGCCTCAGATGTTCAGATTGGAAGCAATGTGATTGTAGGGAAGTTGGCACCATCCCTGCCTTATGAGGTGGTGTAAATGATGTTAGCTAAACCAGCCAGTCTTCCTATTGAGCTGTTCACCATGTTAAGGTTAGGAACTAGCATCAGATCTAAGCCAGACCAATGCTTTGAATCTCCTCCACTGGATATGAATGAGGAAGCTCTAAAAACCCTATACCTGTTAAAAATTCAGGCTGAGATCCAGCCTAAGGATACTGTGACACTGCAGAATACAAAAGAGACTGAAAGAACTGGGTTATTTGATGATATCATTGCTCTGATTCTCCCACTCTCCACTGACAAAGAATGGTATGAATCAGGGTATCTCATCGACACTGACAGTTAATGTCCATCCATGATAAGCATGATACTGTTATTTGTGTTGGCAGCCTACTTCTTAATTCATGATAAACGGTTTCTAGCATACATCAAAAAGGTTTTAATACAAAAGACAATTTATCTCTGGAAATCTAAGCAGTAAAGAAGTTGGTTTGATTAAAGCTCAGAGTTTGCCTTGAGGGAGATTAAGACCCAGTGTTGGCCATAAAGAAAATGCTCCTTATATGCATGTTCATTTCTTATTCATTTCAACTCCTTTTCTTTCTTTCTTTCTTTCTTTCTTTCTTTCTTTCTTTCTTTCTTCCTTCCTTCCTTCCTTCCTTCCTTCGTTCCTTCCTTTCCTTTCTTTCTTCCTTCCTTCCTTCCTTCCTTCCTTCCTTCCTTCCCTTGCCTTCCTTTCTTTTCCTTTCTTTTCCTTTCTTTTCCTTTCTTTTCCTTCCTTTCCTTTCCTTTCCTTTCCTTTCCTTTCCTTTCCTTTCCTTACCTTTCCTTTCTTTCCTTCCTTATAGAAGATCAAACTTAACCAAAGGCAACAAAAGGTACATTATACTAGTGTCTGGTCTGTTCTTTCTGCTAAAGTGTTTAAGGTTCAAAAGAACATAAATGTCTAGGCATTACCCTATTGTATTTGTAGAAGCTAGTTCAGTACCTGACATTTACTAACTATCTAGTTTTACTGAAAAATTAAATAAGTTTTAATTTAGTGCCACACTACATAGAGAAAGAAAGAAAGAATTTTGTTTTGATGGCATTTATATCATAATTATTTTTAATAATGTGATGGCTAAGGATCATTTTTCTTCCTCTCTATTCTAAGTGATGCTTACACATCATTATCATGTTCCAATGAAGTGCTCATTTGTATGGGGACCGTGCACATCAATAATGAAATCATATACAAACATGAGTAGATAGATTAGATAGATGATAGATGATAGATAGATAGATAGATAGATAGATAGATGATAGATAGATAGATAGATAATAGAGATAGAGATATTATGAAGGGTAATTTATGTGTCAGCCTGACTAGGCCACTGAGTGCCCAGATATTTTTTTTCTCATTTTCAAATGTGTATTTTGGACCAATTAATCGATTAAACATTATTCTGAGTATATCTGTGAGAGAGTTTCTGGATGAAATTAATATTTGACTTGATAGACTGAGTAAAGCAGATAGCCCTTCCTAATGTGAAAGGGTCTCATCTAATCCACTGAAGACCTGAATAGAACAAAAAAAGTCTGAGTAACATAGGATTCTCTATATTCTTGACCATCATCAAGCTGGAACATTGGTCTTCTGTCTTTGGACTCAGAGTCATACTTGAACTTACACCATTAGCTCTCATGATTCTCAAGGCTTTGGACCAGCACCAGAACTATAACAAAGGCTCTCTTGGGTCTCCCGCTTAATAACTGCTAATCTTGGGACTTCTCAGTTTCCATAACTATGTGAGCCAATTCCTTATAATAAATTTACTTATTAAGAATAGAATAAGTAGAACCTAGATTAATATAGATAGATATGTAATTAATGGGAATATATATATTAAAAATGCAATAAAAGAAAATATTCATACTGAAGGAGTGAGGGGACAAGCTCATTTAATGAGGGAAACAGGTTTACACAAATGTTCCTATTTCATTTTTAAAATCTACCTTTTCCACTATACCACTATATGTTTTATTAATTTATTAATGTATTTAGTTGTTAATTTATTCAACAATCACTCATCTTTGAAGCTCCAAAGCCTACCATGTTAAAGACAATCAATGAGACCCTCTAAAGGCCATTACCAACTGTCAGAAAAAGCCCACAACCCAACAGTGAAAGCCTCTATGCTAGGGTTAGGTTCAGTGTGCTCTGGGAGAAAAAAAAAGTGGTGTGGGTATGTGGCTAAATCAGACTGGTGAAGCCGGCTAAACTTCTGAGAAGAGATAAACCCTTTAATGGCAATCATGAGTTTTCCATATTTGCATACAATATTTTCTTTGGTCTGCCCAGCAGTCTGGGGGAAGAGACAGAGTCCTTAGCATCTCTTTTGAAACTAATGATTTTGCTTTTATTTCTAACTCTCAAGCTACTGTCAGGCTTCAGTTTGCTGCACCTATTTTGCAATAACGAGGCAAATGGGCAGAGCGCACCACTGTGTTAAAAAGTATTTCATTCCCGCATTTCAGAAGACACTAACCTCTGGCTTGAAATCTGCGCTGCATAATGATCTTTGCACCCCGGCTATTGGGTCCCACCACTTTGAGGTGGAAATATCTGCACAATTTACTGAGGCTTTAGGCAGGGTTATGTTGGTCTAGCAGTTAAATAGTTATGTTAGGAATAAAAAAGTATTTAATGGTTTATTGGAAAGTCAATGGCATAATGTGTGAGGTGCCTCTTTAACAATATACTAAAAGTGTCAAAATTCCATGCAATTTTCCACACATAAAAATGGCATAATATCCTACAGGTGTCAGCCGTTTATTTCCACTTGCTCTGCTCATTAGTAAAATATTTCAATACATAGTCTCCTGTATATTAATCTGGCATGTCCTACTGAATAGCCAGGCTAAGCAAGAAACTAGGTAGGTTCTGAAAAATATATCAAACACTAAGAACTTACTGCAATTTATCTGGAGTGTTTATATTTGTTGTGGTCACTTCCTACAACACTAATTCACTGTGCAGATTGTTGCTCTGTCCACTGATGAATGTAAATTCTTTATGGAAAATCCAAATGTCCTTGGTAGATACTTTATCTTTGCCTTAAGTGCTCTACCAAAATGATAAAGATTGCCTCAGGGGAATCTACAACGCTTTAAGAAGTAGACCATTTTTTAAAAATGGTAATTGATTTTCAGTGGATATGGACTTTCGAGGAATACCTGCTGGTATAATGATGGACATAGCTCATGTCCTTCCCCAGATACACTCTGCACGTAAAACCTCACAGCAGGGTGCTCTGAAAAAAATCATAAAATTTTTCCACAATTAAAAAGAAGTCCCTCCCCAAGGAAGTTCCTATTTTATAAAGAAATGATCTTATCATTGTAAAGTAATATGTATCGTTGACATTTTCTGTGTTTAAAATGCATATACTTTGCTTTAAGTAGATTTATCTATCCATGTCTTAAGAGTTACTATCTATAAAAATACATATTATATAAATGGGGTGTGTGAGTGAGTGTATAGATAAATATTGGTCTAGCCTTATGATATATATTTACTTTGTATATAGAACTGTATTTTATCTTATACATCGGTGTAAGGGTACACACACTATGTGAATTACATGCCATCGTATCATCTATTCAATTCCTTTGTGTAGCAGAAATATGTGGGTTGTGTGTGTGTATGTGTGTGTAATTTCTACAGAGTCCACAAGAATATAGGAAAAAAAGAGAAGCAAAACTATGCATGTATATGTACTATGCATCTGACCCATTAGCATCTCATAACTTCCCTTTGATGTTTTATGATAAGAATAACAAAGAAATATCATTGTTGCATCTACCAATTAGTAGATTATTAGCTATGCTTTTAGTGACCTGCCATTTATCTCAACTCCGTGATAAAATTATTTAGAACAAGTGAATAGTAATTTTAATAAAAGATCATCCTGCTCCAAGGTTTCAAGGGTATTATTCTATGTTTAAGGGCATAAAGCCATTCAATAGCAATAACTATTCTAACAAGGCTAAATTTTAACTAAATGTCTTATTTGGGTTCGTGTTATAGATTTATCTACTTGTTTTTTAATTAGTTAATCAGATGACATAGTTGGAAGTTAAGAGTTTTCTTTCTTGTTCGCTTTCAACTGTAGTCAAAGGAGTTTTAAGAAACAAAGATGCGTAAATAATTCTGCCTATGTTTACTGACTGCCTCTTGAAAATTAGGAACCCACAAATACTATTAATTTATTTGGGTTAAAAATAACAACCTTTTCACTTAACTTTACTGACCTGTTAATATTTGATATATGAATCTATTCATATTGCAATTTTTAAAAGAACTTTCAAAATTACTTATTTAATCTCATTAATCCTTCTTACCCTTTAACCTCATTATCCATTTCAAGAATTTTTTGAGAGTGTTGAAAATTTCTACCTACTTCTATCACACATAACCCAACTCATGTTATGCTGTGATTTCTGCCTGTAAATTTCTATGACTAACATATTTCCTGTCTGTCTTTATTAAATATTTGTAAACCTCGCTTTCAATTATATTTCTAGCCATTCCAAAGTAAGCTGCTAGACTGCTTCCCATTTTCCTGAGAAATTGAGGAGAGATCCACAGGCTTGTACGACCTCATCTACCCACTTCCCTGCTTCTGTGCTGACGTGTTGCCATTGCCCAGAATGAACTGCTGGTGTTCTTGCCTGAGGCCACCCCTTCCTATGAGCACCAGATCCAATTCATTCCTGACTATTCAATGAAATCATTCCAGCAATTCTCTCTTTTCTCTCTTATTTTGTAATTAATGCTCCATTTGATACCACATCTTTTCCATCAGCACATAAAAGTGTTCCTATTTCTGCAAAAATTAAAAAAAAATTTTTTTAAAGCAAAGCTTAACTAAATTAAATAAAGCAAAACAAAACTCTTATGACCTCACTGACCTTCTGGGTTCAATGATTTCTTGTCTCCCTTTGCCTCACATTGTCTATTCTCACTTTCCTTTAATTTCTTCCCTCCCCTCTTGTTGAACCTAAACCAATTCAGATGTTTTTCCCTTCACCACTCCATGCCATTCCTCTCCACTTTTCCTGTTTAGCCTACTAGTAACTGCCATATAGCTAAATCCATTGTTCACTTTTAGTCTTCATATTGTTTTGACTATTGCCCTCCCAAAACTCATGTCCACCTGGAACCTCGAAATATGACCAAAGGTGAGGAACTCGAAGGATTGTTAGCAATTACCAGAAGCTGGTAGAGGCAAGGAAGGATTCTCCTCCAGAGCTTTCAGAGGGAGCATGGTCTTGCTCGATTTCAAACTCTAGACTTAGTGATAAATCATTGAGGTAGCCCCAGGAAGCTGACATAGTCCTTATTTTACTGAATGAGTACTCAACATTTAATTCAGTTGCTTACTCTCCTCTGCTAGAAACATTTAATTTACTTGGCAACCAAGACACTACAGTCATCTAATTTGCCCCCTACTTCTCTGGATACTCCTTATCAGTCTCCTGGTCCTTCTTTATCTCCCTAACTTCCAAACACCAGAGCACTTAGGGCTTGATCCTTATACTAACATCCTCCCTGGGTGATCTTATCCAGTGTCATGGCCTTAATTATGCTGATGATTCCTGAATTTATATTTCCAGTCCATACCTCCCACCTGAACATCTGTGTAGTTTTCTTCTTAATATTTCCATCTCTATTCCAATGGGCATCTCAAATAGAACATGTCCCCCCAAACTGAAAAAGTAATGGGTAGGACTACGCGATTTTGTGTACTAATCAACAGAGAGAATTTACCTTCTCTCTCCAACCAAGAAATAATAAAAACTAATAATCTGGCTATAATTTGGATTAAAGACCTTGGTATTGTGTCTTCTTCATTGGAGTTTTGGTTTTTGAAACCTCACACTGTATATTAGGTTTCAACACACAAGTTTGGAAGAGACACAAGCATTAAGTCTATAGCAGCCCCAATCCAATCATAGGAAGTCATGTTAGCTTTATTACTTATTCAAAGTCAAATTACTACTCCCTACTTCCTGCATTGGCATGTGGCTACAAAACACCATGATCTTTCTCCTGGAATATTGCACTAGACCCTCAGCTGGGCTTTCTCTTTCAAACATTTTTTTCTCTACAATTCATAGGAGCCAGAATGATCCTTTATAAATATAAATCATATCATGATATTTCTGCCTCATAACTTCCAATACCCTTGTGCTGCATTTATTGCAAAATACAAACTCTACCCTGGGCCTATAAGATCCTATGGGATACAGCCTCCATGACCTCCTCCCCTGTGCCATCCTTCTCATTGCTTCTTCTTCTCAGGCTCCCTTCTTCTTCTTCTTTTTTGTCAAACAAGCCAAACTTCTCATATAGCTTTTGCCATGTCATTCATGTTGATCTTACTACAAATTTTTAAAGGCTATTTTTGGTAATTTAAGTTTTAGATTTCATGTAGCCTCACAGAGGTCTTCCATGACCATCTGATTTGTTATTCTAAAATTCACTCATATTAAAAGGCACTGTAGTATGGTATTCATAATTTATTTCAAGTGTCAGGTTACACAGTTTTATAATACATGTGGCCAATTACCTTGAGCTTTGATTAGAAGGGTGTCTACTGCCCTAATCAAGAATTCACATTCCTGGGATGGTTTAATTCTGCCTTTATGGCAGGAAGCATATATTCCAGGGGGACCTACTATAAGTCATTCAGCCACCACATTGAGAAATTAGATTTAATTGGTAAAATCAGTGTCCTTTTAAATGGAATAATGAATGTTTAGGATGGGGTCTCATTAATAAATTTGAAGGTAGAAATGAAGTGCTGTTGGCTTAAATGCCTTGGATACATTCAACACTCTGGTATGAATAGAGTATCAATAACCAGAATGGTATGTAAAATGTACTCTTGGGGATGGGACACAAGAACTAATCACTAAGTCATCCAAACTCTGAATTTGGCAGCTTTCTGTTTGATTTTATTTCTAAGGGGAATATCACTGTAATGGAATTTCATCAAATTTATAAAATTTATAAAGCGAGGTTCATGGACTGTTTTGTGTCTGCTTTGCTAATTAATGGTTAACTAATAAATGTCAGTATAGTGGCAGTAATTGGTCTAAAATGTGCTATCAGTTTGTGGGTAGAACAGCTAATTGGTGCTCTCTTTAAACAGATGACTATTCTTAACTAGTACAAAGAATCTGAGAGCTATGCTTTCCCGTACTAGTCTTTTCTCCGAGCCGTGCACCTAATGGTAATCAGTAGAACAAATTATTTAAAAGCTCAAACGAGTTTAAACTTAATCCATTCTGATCATTCAATTGGTCCTTCAGGAAATGTTCGGCTGGCTTTGCAGGAAAAAATTAGTCCTTCGTGTAGCCACTCTTTTCCCTCTTTCTATTCCTGAGATGGCATATGCACATGCTGTGAGGAAGAAGCATTATGCATCCTTGCAGCAAACATGCAATTTGTTCTTAGTTAGAATATCCTCTGGCACCTGGGTGGCCCAGTCGGTTGAGTGTCCGACTCTCGATTTCGGCTCAGGTCATGATCTCGGGTCGTGAGATTAAGCCCCGCATCCGGCTCCACACTCAGTGCAGAGACTTCTTGAGATTCTCTCTCCTTCCTGCTCATGCTCGCTCTTGTTCTCTCTCTCAAATAGACAAATCTTAAAAAAAAAAAAAATACCCTCTAGAACTTATGTCAGGTCCCATTTCCACCAGGGATTTCTTGCTTTCCATTTGTAGCCAAATTTTGCTACAAGTGTGACTCATGGTCTGCACAGGACCCACTCATCCTCCCTGGCCGACTGAGCTTCTTGCCAGTAGCAGATCCTTAAGTGAGGATGTCCAATTTTTCCATCCAGTTGCTGGTCTGGCATTGACCATGCCCTCCATGCTGCCAACCCTTGTCTCAGAATCATCTCATTCTGACACAGCAGGCTCCATGGAAGGGCATCTGCCATTTAACTCAATGTTTAAAAAAAACCCCAAAAAACAAAACAGGAGAAATAAGGGTTTCTTGAGAAAGCTAAACCAAATAGTTCTGGTCATGGTCCAGGTTGGGAGGGGAGACACAGTGGGAAAGAGGGACTCCTGCATGCTAACACAGACTCCAAGTCCAAAGGACTGATTCTTTGCCTTTATGATGTTCCCTTAATCACAAAAGCATCTTACACTTTTTTTTTCTTTTCTTTCCTTTTCTTTTCTTTTCTTTTCTTTTCTTTTCTTTTCTTTTCTTTTCTTTTCTTTTCTTTTCTTCTTTTCTTCTCTTTTCTTTTCTTCTCTTTCTTTTCTTTTTTCTTTCTTTTCTTTTATTTTCCTTTCCCTTTCTTTTCTCTTCTCTTTTCACTTTTGTTATTTAAATTCAATTAGCCAACACATAGCACATTAGTTTCAGAGGTAGTGTTCAACAATTCATCAGTCACAAGTACCACCCAGTGCTCATCACATCAGGTGCCCTTCTTAATGCCCATCACCCAGTTACCCCATCCCTCTACCCCCCTTCCCTCCAGCAACCTTCAGTTTGTTTTCTATAGTTAAGAGTCTCTCATGGTTTGTCTCCCTCTCTGGTTTCTTCCCAACCAGTTTTCTCTCCCTTCCCTTATGGTCCTCTGCACTGTTTCTTATATTCCACATATGAGTGAAACAATATGATAAGTGTCTTTCTCTAATTACTTATTTCACTTAGAATAACACCCTCCAGTTCCATCCATGTTGATGTAAAGGGTAAGTATTCATCATTTCTAATGCCTGAGTAATATTCCATGGTATATACATATATATGTATATATATATCACATCTTCTTTATCCAGTCGTCTGCTGAAGGGCATCTCAGCTCCTTCCACAGTTTAGCTATTGTGAACATTGCTGCTATGAACATTGGGGTGCAGGTGTCCCTTCATTTCACTACATCTGTATCTTTGAGGTAAATACCCACTAGTGCAATTGCTGGGTCATAAGGTAGCTCTATTTTTAACTTTTTGAGGAAACTTCATACTGTTTTCAGAGTGGCTGTACCAGCTTGCATTCCCACCAACAGTATAAGAGGCAAACTGAAGTACTGGGGACATAAATGAAGAACAATTTATTTCAACTCATGGTTCCCTTCCTTCACTCTTCCTCGTTCATATTATTGTCTTCCACATCATAGCATTCTTAATTAGTGTGATAGACAGAATTTGGGCTCGTAGGATATTTTTCCCATGTACAATAATGTTATTTTATATGACAAAAAGGACATTGCATATGCAATAAACGTTACTAAGTAGCCGACCTCAATATAAGAAGATTATTTGGATTATCCCAGTGAACCAAATGTAATCACATGACCCCTTAAAAACAGAAAAAGAAGGCAGAAGAAAAAGTCAGCAAGATAGCAGGCATGGAAGTCAGAGACATTGGGACCATAAAAAGGCCTTGACCCACCATTTCTGGTTTTGGAGGTGGTTGGCAGGAGGGAGGGGTGCACTAACAAGGAATCTGAGCAGTTTCTGGAAGCTGAGAAGGATCTACAGCCAACAACCAGCAAGAAAATAGAGATCTCACTCCTCCTACAACCACCTCAATTGAATTCTGTCAGCAAACTGAATGATCCTGGAGACAGAGTCAGTGTCAACGACACAGTGGGGAGTGCAGCTCTGTCACCACCCTGATTTAGGCCTTAGGATACTCTTACTCAACCACGTGTGCCCAAATGGCTGGCCTACGGAAACTATGGGATGATAAATTTATGCAGTATTAAGTCCTAGATGTTGTGGTAATTTGTTACATCAGAAATATAAAATTAATAAAATTAGTTAAGTTTTGATGATGAACAGGGTTTTGTTCTCTACCCTCTAAGAAAAGTAAAATAGCTGAATTCTAAACTTTATTATTGTCATTCTAAAGATTAAGATGGAAGAATTTGTAATACTCTTGCTAATGATCATAGTTGAGCATGCCAGGATATTATCTTACTGTGAGTTCTAGTATCTTTTGTCTACTGTTCATGTATGATAACTAGGTTTCATGACTACCTTGCAGAGATCCCGCATTGAGAAATGATTCAGAAGGAGATATTAAAGGCATTAGATTAATAATTGCTGAAAAAAATCACACGATTGCCAGTAAAACTTCCCTTCAACTAAAATTAATTTTATCCTTTTCTAGGAGATCCAGGCTTTACAAAATTGATAGACTGAGAAGACTCTTGAAGGTAACATTTTTTCCCTCTTTTTATTATTCTGAATATCCCCAATATGTAATTTCTTTCTGTAAAATTGCAGATTAGTTTCAAGAAAACCTGCCTTTCTCATTTTAGTTTAGAGATTTAATAAGTATTGACTATATAGTCTCAAGTAGCCCACCCCCTCTTCCATTCATGCATATCACACTTTTATTCATTTATTTATTTATTTTAATTATTTTTATTTTTAACAACATTTTATTTATTTATTTGAGACAGAGAAAGAAGAGAGCATGCACATGAGTGGGGGGAGGGAGAGAGGGAGAAAGAGAAGCAGACTTCTCACTGAGCACAGAGCCTGACCCGGGGCTCCATCCCAGGACCCTGAGATCATGACCTGAGCCGAAGGCAGACACTTAACAGACAGACACCTAGGCATCTCATGGATATTCTACTTTTAAAAAATGAAAAGCAAATGTAGGTGTTTTTCATTAAAATATTTGCATTTGGCATTATCTGAGAACCTCTCTCTTTCCCTTTCTGTGTATACACATATGTATGTATATGTGTACGTATGCATGTATATATGTATGTATGTATCTATCATCTTTATAGTTCTCCTTGCTTTACCTCATATTTTAGCTTATTTATAGTGAAATTATTTTAATTTGATTGTTTATACTTTTTTTGTGCAAATTAGGGTTTTGCAAAGTCTAAAGGAGAGAAAGGAAAGGAATGTGACTGATTCCTTTATACAGTACCACTAAAGTTCAGAATGAGTGATATGGGAATGACATAATAGAGTAGAGGCAAGTAGAAGAATAAAGGAAACATACCTTAAACATCATAAGTTTATTTTATCAATATTTTTGAAATCTTATGTATCACAGTGTTACTTTATCAATATTTGTACCTATAACTGTGACTTAGGATTCCACTATTAACAAAAAAAAGTGATATGTTTCTTTTGTGTCAAATGCTATATATAAGAATATATAAGAATTTTCCATGTATTATAACATTTGATCCTCAAAATTGTGAATTAGCTATATTGTAGCCATTTTGTTGCAATAATGGTTCATTGAAGGAAAGTGATCAAAATTAATTTAACTAGTGTTGAAGGATCTGAAATTGTGCTCAGTTCTTTGGAAATGTGATAATATATAAAGTATTTTTTCCTACTATACTGCAGTAAGATATCTCTCAATCACTTCTACTAGTTTAGATTCCCAGTACATTCAGTTGGTTCAAGTTCTTATTACTCAGATATCTACACTGATTCTCTACTGGACCCTTGATATTGTAATTTGTTCTTTAATTATGTTAATGTTCCAGAAATACTAATTTCATTCATTCATTCTCTTGTAAAAAAAAAATTCTGGCTCAAAGTCCAGATATGAAAGATCAAAATTGTATGAATATTTTAAGACCCACTGATAACATGAGAATAAATGTTATGAATATAAAAGCGCTAAGAGACCACTTTCTTTAAATAGTGGACCATCTATTTGGACAGGTAATATACAAACCAAAGTTAAAACACTATGAAATAGTCTACTAATGCCAACATATGGGTATGAATATTTACAATGTAGATAATTAATTTTGGGAGTTTTGATTTTTTTTTTAAGTTTTATACTTTATTTTTTAAGGATCTCTACAACCATCATGGGGCTTGAACTCACGACTCCAAGTTCAAGAGTTACATGCTCTACCAACTGAGCCAGACAGGCGCCCCATGATTGGAAAGATTATAATCTGAAATGGTTCAAAAGACTACAATGAAAATAATTTTCCTTAAACCAGTTTCCAAAATATGTGGATAGTTGACTGGGAAGAATGAAGGATATTTGAGGGGTAACAAAACACACGCATGAAAATGAACATGGGGTTTGGACACTACACAGTGTCCCTCTCAGGGCCCCCCTACAATTCCATGGATAATTTGAGCTAAATTAAGGAGAATTTGGATGTTTGACATCAGAGCTTAAGATTTTGTTCAAGTCATAGAGAACCATTTGAACATTTGTGGGCAAGAAATCATGAAAATTCAGTGTTTTGGAAAAATAAATTAAGGTATAGGATGAATACTGAGGGAGAGATTGAAAGTGAAAAGAATAGTTAAGTTGGAAGCTAAGGGGACACGATAAAATATGAACATTAAAAAAGATGCTTCTACTTGTGAATGATAGTTATACTTAGCAGTGCTTAGGAGTGTAACAATATCACTTCTTTCCCTGGCTCAATATTTAATTCACATAGATATTGGCATTCTGGCATAGAACTGGGGTGGGAGGGAAGGGAAGAGATAAGACGATAGAGTGATTCCAGCATTTAATTTCAAACTACTACCAGAGATATCTGGGTAGAAGGGAATAAAGAGAGCAATTTGCTCGGCATCACTGCACTTAGTACATGAAACGATATAAAACCGACACTTTGTGAAATGCCTTGTCTATTACCAATTTACATGTCATTCCTTTTGTACTTCTGACCCTTCTTTCTGATTAGATGGTAAATATCATTTGAAATTTTTGTCTTACACATGCTGATAAAGGGAATTAAATAATGGTTATAGATGGGTTGTCAAATATTTAAAATACTGAGGGAAACCTTAATGTAAAATGATTTTCTGGATGTAAATTTGGATTTACCTAAATGGTCTGTTATTCTTATGTTACATTATTACATTATTAACCAAGGTTTTTAGTTCATTAATTCAGTCAGTCAACATGGTTTTAGATACTGGGGGCTTAGTGGCAAATAAAACAAGGTCCCTGTGTCCCTGAAAATTAAAGTCAAGATGCTGTACATGGTATTAAGATATTTTATTGATTTGTATGAGAAAGCGAGGCAAGCAGCAGATACTGATTTGTCAGAAGCATCTTCCTTATATAATGAGGAAGATTTGGACTCTTGTCAGAGTGGAATAGATCAAAAGCACTGTACTTCCATTTTAGTTTGAAAATATTTTCCTTTCATTTCAATTTAAGAGTCATCAAGGATACCCATTGTGGACCACTCTGCTTGGCTTCCTCATCCCATTTCTCCATATAGCAAGCTGTATGGTGACAGGGGAAAAAATAAACAATATTTCTACTTCTCTGTCTTCTCACTAGTTTTGTGATCTTGACCTAGTCACATAAGTTTATAAACTTTCATTGTCTAATCTGGGGAAAAGATGTAACAATGACATGAGAAAATGTTTAACGGAGACCACAGGCTGTGTAAAACCATCTGGCATTGTTTCAGAAGCCTAAATTTTGTTTGAGCATTTTTACAAAAATTGTGTTTAATAACTAGCTACAATACACATACAACAGCATACAATAACTTTTTATGTGAAAAAAATGGGTGGCGATGGGATAGAAATGAATGCAGAATTCGCCTAAAGAGACTCTGACAGTAAAAAATTCAAAAAAATTTCAACTTGGATCTAAGGTTTTCCAGCGACAGAGCCCCCCTGCCCCCATGCATGTGATGGGTAAGAAACAAAATTACCCTTCTCTGTCTTTGTGCTTCCTGCTCAGGTAGAAGAAACCTCTAGAAGCATTGAAAGAGTAGTTAGAGGGGCGCCTGGGTGGCACAGCGGTTAAGCGTCTGCCTTCGGCTCAGGGTGTGATCCTGGTGTTCTGGGATCGAGCTCCACATCAGGTTCCTCTGCTGGGAGCCTGCTTCTTCCTCTCCCATTCCCCCTGCTTGTGTTCCCTCTCTCGCTGGCTGTCTCTATCTCTGTCAAATAAATAAATAAAATCTTAAAAAAAAAAAAAAGAAAAGAAAGAGTAGCTAGAATAGTTCTGTGGGCACAGTGGGTTCCCAATCACAGCTATTACAAGTGCTGTCACTGTTCATATGATCATGGGAGTGTAGTATATTTTTTCTGAATTGAAGGGAGTATATTTACCATATGTTTCCAATAGTGTAAAATACACCGGCTGGCACATTTGGGCATTCAGCGTATGTTTTTGTGATTGAATTCTACTTCATACATTCAAGAAATGCTTATGATTTTTCTTGGATGTCTTGCCTGTGAAGATGAATTCTAAATGCTTGAAAGACATTGTTTTCGTCTTTGTTTTCCAAGCCCTAAACCAAAATGGTCTAGATTTTCCTTGCTTTGAATTAACGGCCAAAATGACTTCACTCAATAAAAACCTGGGAGAAAACTCAGCCAAAAATTCAGATCTATTCACATCCATACTCACACACAGAAGAAAGAGCTTGGAAAAGCTTCACTTTGCCTATGGGCATCACTGCTATCTAACAGGAAGTACTGATTCAGGAAGTCAAGAAACTTCTCTAATAGGTCTGTTAATTCATCAACTTGAATGGTTTTTTGGATTAAATAAAAGAACTTATGTGTTTCTGTCACTGTGTAGAATAGGCTTAGTAGTATTTATCTCAGGTGTTATTTTATTTTGAATTGCATCAAAGAGGGACAAATGAAAACCAGTTTTGCAAATAAGGGAGAAGACTTTCTTCCTAGATCTTTGTTTATATGTTTTACTTAAAAATTGTGTAGTAGTCGAAACTGATTCATGTTCTCCTCCTGCAAGGGTAATGGACTCCTGAAGATAGGGAATGAGAGCCGGAGTTTCACTGCACAGGTCCTCTGGGCGGAATGTGTGCAATCTAAGAGCTTGGAATAGAAGGTGGCCTGCACTGAGATTTTGGCACCGTTATATTTACCAGAGTCTCAGTGACACTCCTTTCTTCCAGATCAGGTTGTCATCATAGGTCTAGACCTTCTGATTGTGTGTCCACCAAACTTTAGAACCATTGCTTACGTATCTTTTTTTTTTTTCCCCCCAGACAACTCATCGAGAGAAGCAGAGACGAGGGTAGAATTAGAATTGTTATAAAAGCATCCTAACCTGGAGGGCCTGGGTGGCTCCAGTTAAATGTTTGATTCTTGATCTCAGCTCAGGTCTTGATCTCAGAACCGTGAGTTCAAGCCCCACGTTGGACTTCAATGGGCGTGGAGACTGCATTTAAAAAAAAAAAATCCTAACGTGGATTGGCTGAGCATTGGCACCAAGTTCCACCTGAAAATTTCCTTGTGCACTAAGCCTTTATCAGCTGGTATTCACTTCTCGAGAAGGGCTAATATTTAAACACCCATCTCTAGCGGAATCAAAACAGGGACTATAATAAATAATTTACTTAAAATACTTGTCAAATCTAAAAGATTTCTAAAATACTAAGCACACAGGACTGTGCCATCCCTTCACAATTTGCATCCCCAGGGTCTTTTGTCATATTCTCAGGAAGGCAGTGAAATTTCATGTTATCTTTTCATACATTCTTCTCTATCTGTTCCGATCATGAACGTAATGTTTCTCTTGTTATTCTAAGACTCTATGTTCAACATTTTTCTGGAAAGAATATATGTAAAATTGCAGGGGCCATCATTAAAAACAGTTTAAAATCAATGAGCTTTAAATGAAAACAAGTTACTCTGTCTTGTGAAGTTTTAATTTCCCAGCCATAGATCATAATCTCACTCCTTATTTTTACTGTGACTATAGCTGTGTCATTTAAATAAACCCCTTTCTAAACCCCTTACATTAACAGGGAGCCATTTAAGACCAATGGCAGGAACATGCTTCTCATGGAATGACAGAGCAGGGGTTCGATCCCCCATCTATCTGATTAACTATGACTTTCAAATACCTTTTGAATATCTCCATTTGGATATTACACAAGTACTTAAAAATTAGAAAAAAAAAATTTTTTTCTTCCTCTTTTACCCTTCATACCCCCAAACCTGTTGTGCTATCTTTACCCCCAATCCCAGGGAATAGTATGATGACTCAGCATCCATAGGAACTCCAGGGGTCCTCCTAGTTTCCGCCATCATTTCTTATACTCTTTCCACCATTGTCAGTGTTATGTTTTGACCATATTTATGCTCAGCAGCCACATATTGTCAGGAATACAGAAGCAGTTAAAGTTGGCTCTGTTCCTTACTGTGTCAAAAGAGACCACACACCATGGGGCCAATAGGGTGTCTCTACGAGAGAATGGGTTTGCTGCAAGATTTGGGCATGGGTTGGGTGACTTGGGGAAGGATCCAAGGAAGCAGGGCTTTGTTCTGGGTCGAGGAACTTCAGAAGGCAGAGATACATTGGCAACATGATATCTTCACATCGGAATTGAGGAGAATAAAAGAGAGCTAAAGATGGAATTGGTTTAAAATATGTAGCACTCAGGTTAGCTAGGCAAATGATGGGTGGGCATTTTTGTGGCTGTACAGTCTCTTTGTTGTTGTCTGTGCTCAGATATATGTACAGGGAGGTGTCTTGGTTTGCTCTCAGTCCATCACAGTCACAAATAGGGTGCTATGTCATGACAACGGCCTGACTATTGGTGCCAGGTCATACTCTTCAGTCCCTACCCACTCTGGCTAGTAATTTATCCTGATCTCTCTCTTCCACAGCTATTTTATACCCCTCTCTAAAGTTGCCCGAGTGCCTGGTGCTTTATGTCTGCCTGTCTTTTACAAGAATTTCCCTTCTCACAGGGTACCTGTCTGCTGTATTTTCGGTTCTCTTAAATCTTATCTTTAGAATCTGAGATTAGTGCATCCCTCTGAAAACCATCCTTTAAAGGGCCTCTTTCTAAATGATGTCCCCTCCCCTGTGTTATTTCCAAGCATCAGTAAGAGCTTGAACTCTTAGGGTGTGGGCTATCTTCAACACACTCGCCACGGTGTCTCCAGCACCTCACACAAATAGTGAGCTCTTAGAACATACAGATTGAAACAATGATTTATTGTGTGCTTGTCCTGTGCGAAGGTAGGGGTAGAATAAGGTAAGGGTAAGTATAAAAAATGGGGCAGAAATGTGTAACTATAGCCTTGTCCTGAAATAGCTTCTATCAAACGGGAAGTATTGAATGTTACAAATTCAAAATTAGTTAGGTAAATTTAATTAAGTAAATAGACGTCAGCATTGTAGAGACTTTTGTTTTGTTTTTTTTTTGTGTGTGTGTGTTTTAGTAGGGGAGGGCTGAAAGAATTGGTTAGGAAGGAGATCATGTGAAGCCATGTTGCTACGATGAAATCCCTGGTTGCACACACAGAGACTTTGTATTGATTTTTCAAATTCTAACACTAGGAACAAAATCACTGCATGCACAGGAGGACATGTTTTGATCTACTTCTGCAAAAAAGAAATTTTTACTCAAGCATTATTGTATCGACCATCACTTTCATTTTGCTCCTTAGGAGCCAAGAGAATTACCATTGTGGGGACATGTACATGTTAAGTTCACGGCTACATGAAGAGAACCCTTTACTCTATAATTTAAGGTGTAGGGAATCTCTCTTCAGTACCTTGTGCACATAGATAGGACATAAACAGCAATAAATATGGAACTAGATTAGACAGAGGTCTCCTGACAGAATAGCAATGTAAGAAACTTGACAGCTCCACTTCCACGTGCTGGTGGAGGCAAGCATAGTTTGCCTTTCCCTTATGTGAGCAGTTATAAAACCTGACAAATCCAAGAGCAACTTCCCATTTCAATTAAACTCATTGGCGGGACTTGGTTGTTCTTTTCCTCTAGATACTTGAGGTCAATTCAGTGTTCCTGGCTAATACATTTAAAAGAAAAGGAGCTTTGCAAATAGTACTACTGCACGTAAATAATTAAATGTAGTTTGCTGTTATTAGAACATTTTAGTTCATTTTCTTTTTAGAACATTAGTGTGAAGTAGGCAGAGCAAATACTGTCCTCTCCAGATGACAGATGAGAAAAGACATGGCTAATCTGTCTAGTACCCACCGAAGACATCGCTATTGGATTATAGAACGCCTTTCTTTGGAGTTGATACATGATATATCATCTTTTTCGAGACAGTGCTCTCAGAAGCTCCTCAGGTGTCATCAAGAATGGGTTATACGCTCAAGAAATATTTTACATTTCATCTAACATTAGTAGTGAAAAATATCTTTAATACATGTGGCTGATCAGATAGTTTTTTCTTAAAATAGCTGTACTTACTGAGATTTTTAAGAACATTTCTTAAGCAAGTACTTCAGATTACTACCAAAGCTTTTAAACTTCTTGGCCATTGGCTATCCATTGAATACTAACCATAGAGGGAAAAAAATATGATGTAGATATTTTTGCTATCCAATAATCTATTTGTATGTTACACACATGTACATTAATTAGCTAGCACACATCAATTAAATATATAAACAGATCTCTATGTGTGTAAAATGTAAGTTAAAAAATACAATTACTTCTTATTTACTTTTATTTATCTTATATAACAAATACATATATATTACTGTGTTCTAAGCACAGTTTTTCTGTCTATTCTGCAGAAATGTAGATGTTAGTAATTTCTACACTCAACGTGGGGCTTGAGATCAAGAGTCACATGTTCTTCTGACTGAGTCAGCTAGGCACCCCTGAAATATAAACATTACTAGTAACTACTCCACTCCCATAGGCTCATGATGTTTGGAAATTCGTTGGCCGTGTGTCTTGTCAAACACAGTGTTCAGGTGCACTGATGGGCACATTTTGGGCGGGGTGGGGGTATGTTGTGACTTACATCTCCCATAGATAGGTGTTCTCTAAATATATGCTCATCCTGTTTGGTACTGTTAGCTTTTAGTCAACTTAATTATTCTCCCTATTATACAAATAATATAATATTCTAAATACAACATACTTGCAAAGGTTTACAGATTGTAATTGTAGCAGTGCTCTTTCTTTATCTCTCCAGAAAAGCAGGTGAGTTAGTAACTAAAGGTGAAGTTCAGTAAAGATGCTCCAGGGGTGCTTGGGTGCTTCAGTCAGTTGGGTGTCCGACTATTGATCTCAGCTCAGGTCTTGATCTCAGGGCTGTGAGTTCAAGCCCTGCATTGGGCTCCACACTGGGTGTGGAGCTTACTTAAAAAAAGAGAGAGAGAGAGAGATGCCCCCAGTGGTCCTTTGGGGTTTCATTATCCAGACTTGTCTTAGACATCACATAAACAAAATTTCAATTTTAAATTGTATCACCAAGAAAGAACATTACAAATTAGTTATACCTACAGGAAACAGGAAAAGCAATGAGACACAGAGCAATGTTTGTCAAACTGAGGCCAGTAGGTCCAGGGCCCACAAACTCCCGTTTACCAGTATTGTTCCTAAGTTAGCTTTCCCATTTCAATGATAATTTTAAAATGACATAATAATTGCATCTTGCCTTATCTTCATGACTACATTACAACCTAATATTGTTCTTAACTTCAGTGCTGTTTTAAGATTTTGTGGTTTTTATTTGTGGTTTTTATTTTATTGGCATTTATCTATATTGATAGCAATTTGTTTAGCTTGACTTTATATCTGGCTGCTATAATTTGCATATTCTAATGCTAACATGACAAAAAAATCCATTTCCTCCAGTGCAAACATTTTGAATTATTTTACCAGTCATAAAATCAAAATGCATATTTTTCAGTGGAAATCTGAAATCAATTTTTTTCATTGAATATGACTGTAAGTCATTTATTAAATCAAAACTTTGATTTGACATGTGAAAACATCTTTATATGATAGAGTCAGGGCATATTTACCAGAGAGCTGAAACTTATACTAAAATATCAGGGCTTCCGGATGGCATGGATCACTTCCAAGACCTTAGAAAAGTCCTGGAACTGGGTGTGCAGGGTCCTACACACTATTGTAAAATATACAAATGTAAGTTGCATTAGCACTTTCCTTAATACCACCATCTCTTTCTAGTGCCACATCCTTCCTGCGACACTGATTTCATCAGGAAGAAAATGGAGTGGCGCCGGGACTGTTGAGATCTAGGTAGAATGTATGAGTTGGCTGGGGCTGCGGTGACAAAACCACAAACTGAAATTTGTTTTGTCACAGTTCTGAAGGCTGGATCCAAGATCAAGATGTTGGCATTTTTTATTTTTTTCTGAAGCTTCATTCCTTGGCCACCTTCTTGCTGTCCCCCAAAGATCCTCTGTGTGTGCACATGTCTAACTTTTCTCTTTCTAAGAACACTGCTCCGATTGGATCAGGGCCCATCTTGGGTATGTCCAGGTACAACTGAGAAATTGTAAGATTAAGCCTATTGTATGATCTCTCTCTTCTCTCTCTTCCAGAGAGTCTTCTCTTTATCTAATGTGTAAATACTGCCTATAATGCTTAGTATCAGAAGGATAGTAAAACCAGGAAGAAAGAAGGTGTAAAATACCCATAAAAAACAAACAAACAAAAAACAAATCTTTGGGAAATCTTTCAATTTTCAACTTATAAACTTGAAAATTAAAAATTCCATGCTTATTAGCATCTTCAAAAGGAGATTGATAATGCACATACATATATAATTATCAATGTAAAAAATATAAAATTTTCCTTTTTTTGTAGAAATCGTGTAAAATTCATTAGCCTTTCTATTTAATTGGGCACAGCCCTGACACACTACTAAGAATTGAGACTCTGTCTGTGTGTGAAGTCTCACACCTTATGCATTTTAACATCTCAGATCCTATCTTTGAGTGTCAACTAATCTTGTACTGTTAAAATCCGGTAGTCCCAGATGAAACAGCATGCAAACTTCCCAGCAATGCCGCACCATGACTTGAAAAAGCAGGAGTTCCAGGGACAAAAACTCTTACACATTGTCATCAGTTTGTCAACAAATATAGTGTGAGAGTATTTCTATTATAAAATTATGTCTGCTGAAATGGTACAGCAGCAATTCAAACACATCGGAGTTGCTATTCTGGATGCTTTGATTTTAATTTAATTTTATATTTTCTTTAATCATCAAAAACTGAATGATAGTACTATATTCTCCATCTTTATATTTGAGATATTTGTCAGCATTTTTCAAATATCTAAAATCAGCATTTTCCAAATATCTAAATGGTTGAGACTTTTTTCTCATCCTAATAGCGATTACTTTTGTATCTAATGATACAATAAGATACTTGTGTATCTTGATGCTAATAAGATACTTTTGTACCTATCTGTCTATCTATCCATCTTACTTTGTTTTAAAAGTTCCTTTTTTTTTTTTTTAAAGGCTGCCTAAATTGTTTAAATTTTGCTCTACAACATTTGGACCTGCCTCAAATTTTGTGGAGTAATGTGATACTTAATGATTGCAAGCAAATGGAAATGAATTCAGGGAGACTCAACACATAAGTGATACTATTGCACTCATTAAAGTCCACATGCACCGATGTGTGTTTTATGACTAAAACTTTTAAAGCAGTTTGTATAGGGGTGCCTGAGTGGCTCAGTCAGTTAAGTGTCTGCCTTCGGCTCAGGTCATGATCTCAGGGTCCTGGGATCAAGTCCCACATTGGGGTCTCTGCTCTGCAGGAGTCTGCTTCTCCCTCTGCCTCTGCCCCTCCCCTTGCTCGTGTTCTCTCTCTCAAATAAATAAATAAAATATTTTTAAAAAATAAAGCAGCTTGTAGAGATGGTGGCTTAGAAGTGAGTTAATCTGGTATGTGGCATTAACGATAAGCAAAACTGGCTCCTCCATTTAAATGACAAGAGCTGATTTATTGTCAGAAAAGAAAAATTATGTTAAAACCTAAGATTCTTACTTCAAGTTTTAGTATTGTTTATAGTTAACTCATAAATTTGGCTTTTATAATTACATTAGAGCCATAAAATAAGGATTAAAACTAATTTTATCAAGTACATGTTTAAGCTCCATGATTATGAACCTTATTATAAATGTGGTTTTAGGCCTAATTTGGGTATTTGCTAGGAATTTCTTCTTTATTTAAATGAGTAGGAAAGTAAAAACTAACCACTCAAACTACAAGGTGTTAAACTGAAGGAGTAAGACTGCTAGTCTGCAACTCGATAGCATTCGAGCTCAATTTTGTTGCGACATAATTGTCTCGTCCGTGATGCTTAAATCAGGTGTTCTCTAAAGACCTCTTTTATTTATAAATTTCTATGTGCTTGTAATCAATGAACTGCAGACCTGGTGATCTTAACCACTCTGCCAGAAGTGGGTCTGTGGCTTGGCTTCTTCCTCTGTCTCCATGTTGACAAATACCTGAGGGCATAGGTTCTGTGACATGCCTTAAGTCTAGAGAGGAAATACAGAAAGTTCTAGAATGTCTATTTTCAAAGTATATTGTGCTCTAATTTTTTTTCTCCACAGGTCACAAAATTATTTAAATTAAGTCTCTTTAAAGATTTTATTTTTTAAAATTTAGCATATACTTTTGCATCAGTGTGATCACTTCCAAGTTAACTAGTAAAGGATTAAACATGTATAATTTTGCCTTGATAATCTAATCATGTAGGATTGGCCCAGTATTATTTTATTTCATTTTATTATTTCATTTCATTTATTTTATTTTATTTTTTCCCCAGTATTTTAGATAGAAGTTTGTTAGCTTTGGGGCACCTGGGTGGCTCAGTCTTTAAGTGTCTGCCTTCAACTCAGGTCAGGATCCCAGGGTCCTGGGATAGATAGAGCCCTGCATTAGGCTCCTTGCTCAGTGGGAAGCCTGCCTCTCCCTCTGCTTGTGCTGTCCCTCTTCTACTCCTCTCTTTCTGTCAAATAAATAAATAAAATCTTCAAAAAAAAATTTAGCTTTATATTGTTATTCAGATTTGCATAAAGCATGATTAGAAATAATTTGTCTTATTTAATATAATAATTTATATAAATACACATCAGGATTCACTAATTTAACCAAATACACATCACTTCAATATTTTGTTAGAGTTAATGAATACAAAAAAATTAATAACAGTCCTTTGCTGTCCAGTCTGCTCAATTACATGGATTATCCAGCTGGGTAACACTTAAAGACTCTAAAATCTACAAAACAATGAAACAGACTTTCCTGAGTATCTGTCCCTGAATGTCTTTTCTGAGGCCAAACTCCTAAACATGTGGATCTCTGAAATTCATCCAGAAAAGGAAGTCCTAAAAATCTTACATTATCTTTTTAAAAAATGAGACTTATTTTTCAAGAGCTAAATCCAAATCCAACTCTAGAATGTTCTGTGATTTATTTAGTGTAATTCAATACTAAATTCAATATTAGAGGAGATAGAACAACCAGGGATTATTTCCAGTAGTAGTAGTAATTTAAAATACTGTGTATTTTTAAAGTGGCATCACAAGATAAATAGGCAAGGATGTTTTCAAAAAGCATATTAAGGGGGACTAGGGGGTGCTGCTTAAAATGATATTACTAGCTCCATTAAAATGCAACAATATTTAGCATAATATAATACTTCCACAAAATAAAAGCACTCCTCGATGGAAAGCCATAAATAGATCCAATGACATATAAATCCTCGATATATATGAAAAAGTAAGCTTTAAAACCAAGGGAGTAAGGGGAGTAAGAAAAGATTACATGATAAATGATGCCAAGACAGCGGAATAGCAATTTTGATTAAAAATTAATAAAAAATGAAATTTAATCCATTCATTGTACCATCTTTCTAAGTAAATTTCAAGTGGTTTAAAGAGCTTTAGATTAAAAACAAAGAGCAAGGGAAAACAAGACTAGCCAAAACAATGGGATGTAACAAAATTGGGGAGAAATTTAACTTTGCTTTGCTTTGTAATGATGGAGATATCGCTAGAGAAAATTTGGAGGGGTGCCTGGGTGGTTGGATCGTTAAGTGTCTTCCTTCAGCTCAGGGAGTGATCCCAGGGTCCTGGGATCGAGCCCCACATCAGGCTCCTCCACTGGAAGCCTGCTTCTTCCTCTCCCACTCCCCCTGCTTGTGTTCCCTCTCTCACTGGCTGTCTCTCTCTCTGTCAAATAAATAAATAAAATCTTTAAAAAAAAAGAAAATTTGGAGGCTTTTAATATATACACATTCAAAAGTTGTGTATGCTTAAGGCTTCAAAGTTGTCAGTTTATATCTATTCTGTATCAAGAGTTAGTCAAACTATAACATCAGTCTACTAATAAATACACAGACACAGCACATGAAAGGGCAAGTCATACCTAATTTAAACTCATAAAATATAAGAAACCAAATCAACCTTCAGGTTTATCAAATAACTTACTGAAAAAATGAAAAAGCATTATTGTACTGTGAGTTGGTGAGGCTCATGTGACCATTCATTGCTCTTGGCAGGGTAACTTCGAAGAAGGCTTTTAGTAAGCAACACAGTGCAAAAAAAGAGTTCTAGCCGTGGTCGTATCTTGTGATTCAGGAATTTTAGTCCTGGATTCTACCCTACGCAGACAAAATATATCATATGAAGATGTTCATTGCAGGATTATCTAATATAACCTCCACTTGGATGCAACAATTTCCACAAGATATGTAAATCAAGTCACAGGGACACAATAAAAATGTATTCCGCAACTAAACTAAAACAAGATATAATAACGAAAATAAAGCAATCTATTATATATTAAATGCGTATGTCAATGCATTGTGTAACTGAGCTTACATGTTTTTGATGAGGTGCAATAAAAAATTATTTTATGTTTGGGTGATTAGATTATGGGCAATTATAGATATATTTTTAAATTAATGCAACTGGTTTAGACAGACTCTCTTGACATAAGTTTTTTTTTTTTTAATTTCCATTCACCATTTTTTTTGCACATTTGATTGAAATGAATCCAGATATTGTTACCTTGTTAAGGGAGGAAGTTTATTTTCTGTCTTCTTGCAGAGGACTTTCAATCTCTTTTTCCCTGCCTCTGCTTTGCTCCCTTTGGTGCGTGTGTGATCTTATGCATTCAGCCGGCTAATCTTCAGAGAAATATGTGCATTGTTTCTAAGGATGGCAGAGCCTCAAGGAAGCAATGTGAGCAGTGCACTTTCAACCCGCCTGCTTCCTGTGGCTCCCTGCTCACTGCGCGTGATGCAAAGTGGCATTATCTTTTTCCTATCTTGACAGATACCAGGTTGAAAGAGCACCATCTGGCCACCAGGCAATAGATCATCCCCTTTGTTCTCTTGAACCTGAATCCCCACAGCACAACCTGGAGAGGCCCGCGTGGGTTCCGCACTGAGCCTCTGCTGGGAAAAGGCCTCTGCCAGAATTCCACATGCCAAGTATTTAGTCATGATGGTTGGTGGATGTATTTTTGTTTTGTTTTATTTTGTTTTGCTTTGCTTGTGTGTTTAATGACAAAGGCTATGCTTAAGCTTTTTCAAAATAAATTATTGGAATGTGTTTGAATGTCATGTTTAGACACAACACCTCCCACCCCACTCCCAACAATATGTATGCTCCACCATAGGAAGCTGACAAGGAGGCTTCAGGGGCTCATTTGCCAAGGATGCCTAGTTCATTTCATTTTCTTTCATTTCACTTCATTTTCCCCCCTTTTTTCCCAATTTGTGTTCTGCCACACTCAGAGACAGGCTTTTGTGATATGCCAATGATCAGAGAGAAAGTCCTGCTCTCAAGTTGCTCACTGTTTAGTGGGGAAGACAAACAGATAAACAGAGGGCTACAAAGCAATGTGCTAAGTGTTCTGTCATTGGTGCAAGCAGGGCCTATGGAGCAGAGAGGAAGGAGTCCTAACATGTTGTGAGGCCTTCAGAGGATGGAGACTGTGGGTAGAAGCTTTCAAAAACAGGGCTTGTCTTGAAGACCTTTAGACATTTTTGAGACATACAAAGTAAGAAAAAGAAGAAACATCAGGAATGTTGGAAGCTTAGCATGGGTGGTGACTGCAAATCATTTTAAAAGTGTAGCCTGAGTACCAGGGAGACTAGAGGTGGGGGCTGTCAGAACTTCACTATGAGATCCTTGGGTCAGGTTACTGGTATTTCCCAGCATCAAACATAATGCCTGAGATGCAGATAACAGTTTGCATGAGTTGGAAAATTGATTAATTGAGCAAATGAATGAAAGCCCCTTTCTAAACTTGTGTATTTTTTGTATATTTATAACATCCACAAATGATAATTATGCTAAAGGAAATTTAATTTCTTGAAGGAGTGATATTATTCCTAAAAGAGTCGAGTTTTGGGGCACCTGGGTGGCTCAGTCGGTTAACTGTCCGCCTGAGGCTCAGGTCATGATCCCGGGGGTTGCGGCATGGAGCCCCCGTGAGGCTCCCTGCTCAGCGGGGAGCCTGCTTCTCCCTCTTGTTCTGCCCCTCCCACCCAACTCATGCTCTCTCTCTCTCCCCCTCACTCTCTCTCTCTCAAATAAATAAAAAAAAAACCTTAAAAAAATTAAAAAGGGTCAAGTTTCGTAACATAGGTTTTTAGTCATAGTTTAAATCAGAAAATGATAAAATTCAATTAATTTTATTTCTGAGATCTGGAGTACATGTATGTATATGTATACATTATGTATATCTGGAGATAAACATATATACATATACAATGTATGTACTATAGTATATAATATATACTGTATTGTAGATTATGTATATATTATATGATATATCCTATACTATTATATAGGACGAGTGGTTTGTCTTGATAGAGGTGGTTGAAATTAAACCTATGAAATGTAACTTAAACATATCTCTTAAATATCATGTCAGCCCAATATACTTTATAATAATTTTTATAAAATCAATATACTAAAATCAAAATGTATATAGTCATTACAATTAATAGCACTCCTACATTTTAATTTTGCTGATCAGAGTCTATAAATTAATAGAATTTAATAGAGTTACCTGCACTTCATAAATTATTATTTGGGCAATTACTTTGCTTTAAGGAATTCAAACAAGACATAAATAACCTACTTTATGCAGGCAAATTTTGTGAACCTGGTCTCAAGGAATAAAAATTGACCTAAGGTAACTTTTCTCCATTTCTATTATTAGCTTCCATTGTGCAAATTCAGCTGTTAAGGCCACAATCAAGCTTCCAGAAGTAATCTAATCATTGTACTTTTTATCTCTTTAAAACATAGCCCAGAAGAGAGATAAAACCGAGAATGGGAGAATAATTTTTTTGCCAAGTATGAAGCTCAGAGAATCTCATAGATACTAAAATCCCAAGCTTATTTAAATTTATAAATAAGAAATAAACTTTTAGCTGAGATCAATGCTAATATTTGGCAGTTTTAGGTAAATGTTTATATATTCATTAAATTTCATCAGAGGTAACTGACTTTCAGCATCCCAATTTACTTCCAATCCAGGTACAAGTGTTTTGAAATAATATCTTTCTTGGCTTACATATATTACCTTTCTGACTCTATTAGAAATGTGTGTCTATTCCTTATTCTGATGTGTAAAGATGAACATATCTAATCTGCCTAAATATTTCTCTCTCTCTCTCTCTCTTTTTTAAGTAGTGATTCCAATGCAGGGGTCAAACTGAAGAGCCTGAGATCAAGACCTAAGCTGAGATCAAGAGTCATATGTTCAACTGACTGAACCACCCAGGCGCCCCTAATCTGCCTAAATATCTGAGAAGGTGAGGAAAAAATGTCCTAAAAACCATGTGTATTTACAATTGCTAAGAACTCTAAGATTTACTCTATTTAAAGTTTATTTCTGAATCTGTATTTATTTTAAGGACATTAAGTGCATTAACTATAAACCAGATGTAAAAACAGAATCAACAATATACATCAAAGTCTAACATGTATTCAGCAATGTGGAGAGACATACAATTATGCTACTTTTTAGTTGCACAAGCTGTTCCTGTGGGGCCCAATGGGCAGGACAGCTTTCCTAACCCATTCCTTCATTTGTGGGGAAACGGGCTCAGCAGGATGTCTGCTTTGAAAGACTCACAAATCACCGTGATATCACTGATCTTGATTATTTTGCTGGAGAGAGAACTTATATTTCACATGTCAAATAAGAACTCTTCCAGTTTGGGGGCACCTGGGTGTCTCAGTTGGTTAAGTGTCTGCCTTCTGCTCAGGTTATGATTCCAGAGTCCCGGGATGGAGCCCCAAGTCCAGCTCCAGGCTTGGCTCAGCAGGGAGTCGGCTTCTCCCTCTGCCCCTCCTGCCGCTTGTGCTCTCACCCACTCTGTCTCTCACTCTCTCTCTCAAATAAATAAATAAAATCTTAAAAAAAAAAAAAACTCTTCCAGTTTGATTAAAATGCTCTTTTCAGAAAACTGGACATCTTTCCATTTGAAAGCAAAGAAAATAAACAAGCAAAGGCCATTTTAATTGGAAATTTCACGTTAAAAAACTCATGCCAAAATTATTTTAGTCTTTCTTTTCCTCCCCAGATGTCAATGGATCCTTCAGGAGGGTAGTGTTCAGGGTAACCACATTGTTGCCATAGTCCCACTGAAAGCTGACAAGCAAAAATTCACACCATAAATGATCATGTGTCATGTTCATAGCTATGGTGACTCATTCTGAAAAAGAACACATTTTCTTAGCATCAAAGGGAGCTAGAGGATGAATCAAGCTAAGGGATTTCGTCCTTTTTACATTAAGTATACTATATGCCAATTTTTTTCCTAGCTTCATATTGCTTGAGACAACCTAATTAAGGCTGGTTAAGAGGACTCAGGACTCTGAAAGATGGGAAGATTTTACTAAAAAGGTAAAGAGAAATTAGATATTATGGGATTTACACATTTTTTGAATCACTGTTAGAAAAGCTATAAATTGCTGTTAGATCATCTGTCCAGGTAGATCAAGGGCTTTCCTTTAATCATCCCAATGAGACATCTGTTCACCTGCTGAACGGGTCATTTCTAGGTCTTATATTATAAGCTTTGGTGAGATGCCAACAGGAAAAAAAAAAGTCAAAGAAAAACAAGAAGTTGACTTCTACTCCCTTTTCTCTAAGAACTGCCGCGTGCTACAATACTGTATTTATTGGTTATTTACTATCACTTAAACAGAAATTTAAACATTTTCTCTCTTCAGAGGATAATCATTGAACTTGCTTTCCAGTACACAGGCACGTGCATAATTAAACACACAGAGTAGGGGCGCCTGGGTGGCTCAGAGCATCCAACTCTTGATTTCAGCTCAGGTCCTGATCTCTGGGTCCTGAGATCAAGTCCCATGTGGTGCTCCCCGCTCAGCACAGTGTCTGCTTCAGATTCTCTCCCTCTCCCTCTGCCCTTCTCTCTGCTCATGCTCTAAATATATAAATACATACATAAAATCTTTAAAAAATATATGGAGTAGAACAAAATGGAATTCTTAAAGTTATCTTAATCTTTGAAAATTAAATGAATTCTAATTTCTTAGTTTCATTCAGAGTATGTAATTGAGATAGTTCTGCCCCCACTTTTCTTCCCGAGGGAGAATATCCGACAGCCGGCGTTACGTTCTCTTAGGTTATAATTTCTGATCTACGGTCTAAATGTTTTTTTCTAGGTTTCTTTGTAGTGCAGTGTTAAACTTTCTTAACAAATATATCCATTATTTCCTTCCCTGTGATGTAATTCACTGCCATGCACAATTGTAGTAGTTATGCTTGTTTTCTCATGATAGCTTCCCTTTAGGATTATTTTTTTATCCCTAAGATATGGACTCTGTAATTATGTTAATCTAAACTCATAAATCAAGTCTGTCAGGTCTTTTCATGTTTTTATTGCTCTTTTCTAAATTCCACTGAAATTTGTATCTGTGTGCCCCAAATAGGGACCCAGACAAAATTTCAAGGTATTTTGATTTCATAAACTGTGCAACACTCAGTAAGTTATTGGAAGTCAAAAGAAATGAGTTTAGTTATTTTTTGTTTTCAGAACAGAATTGAGAGTGAAAATACATTAGTACAATTGATGAAACTAAAATAATAGTAATAACAATAAATAATAATAATAACAAAATGTTAGAATCAAGCAAATAATGGTTTTAAACTTTATAAAGACCAGATTTTTTCACATGGATTAAATAACATTTTGTCATTTCATAAATTCAATTCAACAAATATCTATAAAGACTCTGTTTTGAATAAGTTCTTTACTCAAGCAGGAATGTGAGTTGAAGGGATGGGGGAGGATTGATAATTATGAATTGCATTCTGTGAACCACATTGTGTTGTCTGTTAGAAGTTATATCAATTATCTGAACCCCGTCCTGGAAGGCAGCTAGCCTACATGTTTACTAGTGTGTACTATTCCTCAACTCAGGAATAGCACACACTTTGCTTATCTAACTTAGTTACTATCAGAGCTAAGATTTTGTTAAAAAATAAAATGAGGCGTATGTAAAATTTTAAGTTTATTTGAACAAAAATTGATTTGAATTGGGCAGCATCCAATCTAGCAGATGGAAAGTTGCTTCGAGGAAAGACTTTTATAAGCAGAAAGGAGCAGGAATGAGGAAGTTTTACTGGCAAAAAAAAAAAAAAAAAAGGGGGTTAGTTATTTCAAGGTTGCCTTCCTTCAGGGGGATGGCAGGGGTGTATTAGGCAGATTTCCTACCTAGTGCTGGTTAGGCAGTTCCTGATTGACTGGTTTAAGATTCCATTTCTGGGAAAGTAAAAACTATAATTAAGTCTCCATTTGGTGACATGGGGTTTAGCATAAGTGAACTCCATTTTGGGCCCGTTGTCTTGTTTTTAAGCTATTGAAACAAAGAAATTTCAATAAGAGAGAGGTAAATATTATTTAACAATTATTATCAGATAACTTTTTTTAGAGAACAATCTTATTTTCTACAAGGTTAATTTCTCTAATGCCTCAAGTAATAGAAAATAACATGTATCATTTTCACATGATATTTATTAATTTAACTTTGTTTGGAACCAAAATAAATTGGCATAAATAGCTTAAAATTGTGACTACTACTTAACTTACTAAATGATTATTGCCCATAATCATTTATTTTAAATTTCCAGTCGATAATCATTTGATTATTTGAAAGCCATCGCAGCAACATTGACCATGATGTATTAATTGCCTATAAGCAGAAAAAAATTCCACATGCTTGTCCACTGGGTCATGAATTGAACATTAGGTGCTTGTCGAAATTATTGCAGCATGATAGTATCTCAAACCCAGAGCCCGTCTATAGGATAAATCCAAGCAAAATATTTTCAAGAAAATGGGAATTGTGCAGATGGTGTTTCTGACTTAGAAATGACCTGAAATCTGAGAGAATAATAGGCTTTTCACGGAAGGATTACTATTTCCCAAAAAGAAAAGTAAAGCTGTTATTTTGGTTTTGAAAATAAATTTCAGAGCAATCTGCTCCTTTATTGAAATCAATATGTATGTATTAATCCAATGAGTACTTACGTAGTGATCTCTATTTGTCAGGCAGTATGTTAATGGTGATTTGCCACATTTCTTTAGCTATATCTGTCTGTAAGGTATTTTTTTAACCTATTCCATATTTTCCTATTATTTTTGAAATATTTAAAATGCTTTGTTTCTCATTTGAGCCTGTGTTTTACTACTACTTTATATATTATGCATTTATTTCATTGTCGCCGTCACATCATTATGCAAAATGTGAATGAATTAGAATAAATGAATAGAGTCCCAAAGAGTTTTTTTAAAGCATCCTCTTTAAATATAGGCAATGACATTACACATGGTATCTGTCATCTTATTTTTAAATTTTTTTAAAGATTTTATTTATTTATTTGTTTATTTATTTAGAGAGAGAGCATGAGTGGGGGGAATGGCAGAGGGAGAGGGAGAGAGAGAAACTCAAGCAGACTCCACACTAAGTGCAGAGCCAGAGGTGGGGCTTGATCACAGGACCCAGAGATCACGACCAGAGCCGAAATCAAGAGTCAGACACTCAACCAACTGAGCCGCCCAGGTGCTCCTCTGTCCTCTTATTTAATAGTCTCACTAAAACGTATTATACAATTTATTCATCCTCTCTCTTTACTCACCAGGCTTGCTTTGATGATTTCTAGCTTATTCCGTAGACCACTGATTTGCTCCTGTTGATGCCATTCAAAATAATATGCCACAAATCAGAAATAGTCTTTAGAAGGGGTTACAAAATATTTTGAATTGAATTTGTATTTTCAAATATCATCTGAATACCCATATGGCTCCTCATTATAACTACTTTACAGAGTTTCTGTCGAATTAAAAACAACAGTAGGTATCTTTCCTCTATGGTCATAAATGAAACAATTAGTTAAATCTTATTTAAAGCAAAATAAAGTTTGAGTATTCAGATTACATTAACTATGCATTCTAAGCCCGTGAGTATATAGTTTTATTCTATTTGTGTACTTTTGGAAGATGCAGTGGATATGGTTGTACCTGGGTGGTTCACAACAAGTATTTTCATTTATTGAATAATTTATTCATTCAAATATGTATTCATTCCACATGAAAATATTGGGCACTATGTTTCAGGTACTACTCAAGACACTGGGGATATATTACTGAGTAAGGTAGACAAAAATCTCTGTTGGTATGTAACTTGTTTTGGAGAAAGGATAAAAAAAATCTGACAATAAACAATAAACATATGAAGGAAGGTTATATGTATGAAAATAATAAAATCCTATAATGGGAGTGATCAGTATTTGGGGTGGCAGTTTCAACTGAAATGGAGTTATCAAGATAGGATTCATCCAGTAGGTGACATTTGAAAAATGATCTGAAGAAAATGAGGCAAGAATTCCAAAAAAAAAATAATCTGAAGAAAATGAGGCAAGAATTAAAAAAAAAAAAAAAAAGGAAATAGTGAGTGTTGGAGTGATGAGGGAGCAGAAGGCTAGCTGAAGTCAAAGCATAAGCTGACACCCTGTAACCTCCTCCTTTCCCCTACTCCTGAATGGGACCTGTGTGACCTTCTTCTAGGGATCTCCCAACTATCTTAATGTTAATACCTTGCTAGAGGGGAAAACAATCTTAACTTTACAATGGCAAGACCTTTGGTATCCTGTAGGTATCTCGTAGGTCGGTCCACTTTAGCATATGAAAGTTCTTTTAAAAACCTCCCTTTTCCTTACGTTCCCAACGCCCGAGTATATAATCAGCCACACCTCAAGACCCTGTGTAGCAGCTCTTTCTGCCCATGGGTCCTGTCCCTGTGCTTTATTAAAACCACCATTTTGCACCAAAGGCATCTCAAGAATTCGTTCTTGGTCGTTGGCTCCAGACTCCATCCCACCCAACCTCACCTGTATTCCACATCAGGACCATGACTGGTCTAGTACAAAAAAGGAGGATGCTATTTGAGCTAGAGCTTGGTAGACAGATATGAAGGGCCTTTAGACCATTGTTACTGTCTTGACTTTTATTCAAAGCACAAGGATTCTCGGCTTTGACACCGTTAACATTTTGGCCCTGGTAACTCTTTGTTTGGCTCTGTGCACTGTCAAATGTTTCACCCCCCTCTAATCTCTCGGTGGCCACAGCAACTCCAGTTGTTAACCCAAAAATGACTCCAGATATTGCCAAATATCCTCTAGGAAACAAAATGGCCCCCATGGAGTACCAGTGATCTAAATGGAATGGAGAAACATACAGATTGAATATTGTCCCCCTGAAATTCATGTCTACCTGGAAACTGTCAATAGGGCATTATTTGGAAATAAGGTCTTTCCAGAGTAATTAAGTCAAGATGAGGCCATATTGAAGTTGGAGAGTGAGGTTCTTGTCTCACGGAGTCGAAGAATGAATCTTGCGGACAACGGAGAGTGAGTAAAGCAATAGAAGTTCATTAGGCGAAGACACAGAAAAAGCTCTCAAGAGTGAGAGGACTCCTGAGGGGGTTGCCACTGACGGCCTTTAGGGTTGGTCTTTTTTAGAAAGCTAACCAGGGAACTTAAATCCTTTTAATATTTGTATTGATATCACCACTGAGCAAGGACTAGTGTAACACCTTCAATGGCTTACTTCCTTTTTAGGATGTGGTTATTCTTTGTTAGTCATAGGTGATTATCATAAAAAGACACCCACTCCACGCACCAAGGGCAAGGTGGTTAGGTTTGTCCCTGGTTTCCCCACCCCTCCACGTTTTTTGGGATTTCTGTGAGCCTGATCACATAGCCCCCTACCTATCTCTCCATACCTAACCCCACCTGTCCCTTACTCCATATTGCGTTAGGGTGGGTTTTAAATTCAATGACTGAGATCTTTGTAAGAGAAATGAGAGGAACGTCCATATACAAAGACATAGAAGAAACAACGGGGAGGAAAATGGAGGCAAAGATCGGGGTGATGCAGATTCAAACCAAGGAGTGCTAAGGGTTACTAACAACCACCAGAAGCAAGGGAAGAGGTGATGAAGAATTCTTTCCTGGAGTATTCAGAGAGAATACACCCCCTGTTGGCAACTTATTTCTGACTGTAGCTTCCACAACTGTGAGAGAACAAATTTATATTGCCTATGTATACCTAGTTTGTGGTCCTTTGTTTGGGCCCCTAGGAAATGAACACAGAATAGACTGTCACTGGAGAAATATAAATACAGAAATATCACCTGACCTCAGTTTTAACTATTTTTCTGGATGCAGTAGAGATAGTAGACACTTTGGGGGTGGGGAGGGTGAGAGTGTGGAAGCAAGAAACCAATTAGAAGCACAGGACAGCATTTAAAGGCAGAGATGATGGCCGATTGGACCAGACAGAGAGAACAATGGAGATGGTGAGAAGAAGTTGGATCGTCTATGTGTCGTTAATACAAATTAATAGGGTTTGCTGATGGATTGGATGTGGGGCGTGAAAGAGAGAGCAGTTAAGAATAACTCCAACTTCAGACTGAGTAGCCAGAAGGAGGGAGAAGGCTGTGAGAGAAGAATTTGGAGTTAAAATCAGCAGTTGTGTTTGGGAAGCGTTGAGTGTGAGATGTTGAGGAGACATCCAAGCACAGATATTGAGTAGGAACTTTGAGATATGAGTTAGGAACTTAAGCAGAGATTCATGCTGGAGATAAATTTAGGAGTCAATGGCATATAAATGGTATTTAAAGAAATAAGCCTGGGTCAGAAAATAGAGCGTGTGAAAAATAGATAAAGGGAGGTTTACCTCATAGTTAAGAGGACAGTAATAAGAGAAGGGATCAACAAATAATGACGAAAAAGAGCAACCAGCAAGGCCCTGGCAAAACCAAGAAGGAATTAACTGTTGACTTCTGGAAAATAGTCTTTTTTTGTTTATTACTATTACATTAAACTTCTATTACAGATGCATTTTATTGCATTTTATTGAGAAAAGTCATAGAATATAAATTGTACACTAGGAAGATATAAATAGTTATTTTTTTAACTTCACATGAAGCAGGTCAAAGTGTATCTGATGATTACCTGGTAAAAATAATGGAAAGTACAAGGAACTTGAATATTTATTTTGTTTGACTATAAATAGAAGGCTTCCTCTCCATGCAATTATTTAGATATGTGTCAGATAACCTTTCTCAGCCTAGAAAGGATATCTCAGGGGTGCCTGGGTGGCTCAGTTGGTTTAGTGACTGCCTTTAGCTCAGGTCATGATCCTGGAATTCCAGGATCACTCCTGCATCTGGCTCCCTGCTCAGCAGGGAGTCTGCTTCTCCCTCTGACTCTCCCACTTCTCATGCCCTTTCTCTCTCTCCTTCTCTCTCTCTCTCAAATAAATAAATACAAATCTTAAAAAAAAGGATATCTCCTCATGAAAAGAATAATATAGACCATGACACTAGAAAATTCCTGTAGCTAGATTTTTTCATCTTTATACAAGCAAAAGGGACAACAACAACAACAAAAAGAAAGAAAGAAAAGGAAAAAGAAAAGGAGAAGAAAAACAGTGACACAATTCAAGGAATATTCTGGATCTTTGTATTCTGTAGAGACTAGATCTAGATATCTGTGAATTTTCCATTCTGTGTAGAGATTACAGAGAAAAAGCAGGTCTCCATATGATTCCAAATTATTCTATGGGATCACTCGGGTCCGAACAGGAAATGGATGAACTATCCAAAATAGTGGCTAATTTATAAAGGTATAGTTATGAGGAGCCAGAAAAAAGAGTGCATTTATCCAGAGCTTATAGTAACCAATGTGTTACCACTCATAGGTCTAAAGGAGAGGAAGAGGGATTGGCCAACAGAACCCAAAAGGACATAGTTGTGTAATCCACTCTTTTGACAGAAATAGTCACCCCTGGTCGAGGCACACAGCCAGCTTGAGGTAATCTCACAAGCAGGGAGACAGGGAACGGTAAGTATGCTGCCCTCACTTGCATAGCTTTCTCCTGTTCTCTTGCTCATTAGCAGGGGCTCTCCCAGATGTCAGAGGAGATAGGAACATTTAATATAATCCCTGCAGGTCAGCCTCCCACGGAAGAGAACATGGTAGAGAAGATAGAACAGTAACTAGAAAGAGAGGCCAAATAAAGCTCTCTTGCACACTCTGATTTGGTGCCCTTTCAATTAGTTTGTTTCATACCTCTGCTGAAGAAATGTTTCATGATTAGGTGAAGACGCTCTCTTCTGCCACTGAAAGTCAGTCTGCTATTAAGCAGACAAATTCTTCTTTGACCACTCAGAAATCGTCCTGATTGAGAACAATTTTAAAAATTAGCATCGCACAAGAGCCAGTGTTCGCTATCCATCTATGGCTTATATAACATTACTAGTCTCTTGCATGGGAATAGGATAAACCTATCAATGTTCAATAACAAAGTGATTTTATTGATACTTATGCTAATTCCATCTTAATAAGAAGTGCCTGCAATAGTTTTCTTTTCAAAAGGCAAGTGTATCTTCTTTACAAAAACAGCAAATACAAAGATTATAGCACGTGCCGGGAAGACAAAATAATTTTAAGAAAATGGCAGCTACACATGTGATGGGTAGATGTGACATTTCTGAGAGACATTACTTATACTGAAATTTCACCATTAGCATCTCCAGTTCAAGGTCCAATCTCCTAAAAGCAACCAGTGCTGGAGTTGCCTTTAATATACAATCCTCACACTGCCATAACCTGCATGCGTTTTAGTCTAGAAAAATAGAAAAGTCAATGTTCAAATTTAAGGACCATCGAGTTTATTAATACTTTCCTGTAATATGTTTGTCATCCTTGGTGTGTTCACAATCTATGGTATTTTTAAAAGCAGTGTCATAGCTTTTTAGGCTATTCCTGTTTGGGGCTTTGGATATTCAGGCTTACTCCATTCAAAATGCCCTGAGTGAACGATGATGACCATATTGGTAATCCTTCTTTCTGAGGTTCATCTCCACAAGTGTGGGATCCATTACTCATGTCGATGACATTCCAATAACACGCTGCATGATTTTACACTGAGTGAGCAATCCAACAACCTAGACTAAGAGAGAGAAAGAAATTAAAATTAAAGGTTAATGTCACTTTTTATAGTAGGTTGGCTCTTTTAAAACAGATGTACAAAAAGGTGGCCACTAAAGTCTGGTATATTTATTAGGCATGGAGACATCTGAAATGCACAATGTCAAGGTGGGGCCCTTCCTCCCAGGGAGAGGAGTTACACAGAGTCTGCGTGGCAGCTGGCCTTTCCCATTGAAGTTGTCAGCCTGCGTGAGTTCTAACGACTTGCTCTTCAGTTGCAATTTCTTCTTGGATGTGAAGTCAAATTTAACTGTGGTAAAAATATGATAGTAGAATAAAAATACAGTCTCATTAATGAACAATGCACATTTCTAATGAAATATAGGGTTAGTCACCTATGTGAAAAATCTCCAAACTCCAAAACTTCTAAGTGAAATGAGAATTTCTATTATTCTTTTAAGAACCAAAGAAATGAATCACTCTCAATAATAACCTAGTGGCATAAAGCAGCAATTACTTTCCTTTCACAGGCTGCTCTTAACACAAACCAGGAAATGATGTCCATCCTGGTCCATTCAAATTGCTGGCTTTCCTCTGATACCAAAAATATTCATACTCTAGCATTAAAAATTAGTGAAGGTGGGGTACCTGGGTGGCCCAGTTGGTTAAGTGACCAACTCTTGGTTTAGCCTCAAGTTGGATCTCAGGATGATGAAATCAAGCCCCAGGTAGGGCTCCGTGCTCAGCTCAGAGTCTGCCTGAGATCCCTTCCCCCTCCTTTTACCTCAACTCCGCTCCTCCCCATGCTCCCTTGCCTGCACGTGTTCTCTCTCTCTCTCTCTCTCAAATAAATAAATAAAGAATAAATAAATAAATAAATCTTAAAAAGTAGTAAAGGTGGTATTTGCATACCTACCAAACTATTGATAAGGCCATTCAATCTTGTAACTTCCAATGTACATATTTGGTGTACATATATATACAGTGTATATATGGTGAAACCCTAAGTTGTAATGTTGATTCCCCAAACTTAATTCCATTTAGGCAAAAGTCAATATCAATATATTTAAAAGCCTGACAAAATTAGTCAGCCATATGTGTGAAATAAACAGTTGTGTGCAACAATTTTATAGAACTAGAAGTTTAATATATTGGTTGTTGTGCGCAGTCCATTGATTTGTTTGTGCTTTGGATGTATCCTGGGATAATGAATGGTTTCCGTATGAATTGAAAACTTCTAGGCAAAAGATATGGGTTTGCCAGTGAATCGATATTTAGAAAAATATACAGGTCATGGCTACACTTACACATTGGTTTAATACATTAGCTTGGAACACACTTCTTATATGCATGCAATATGCTGATTTCTTTATTAACTCCATGTTTAAATAAGTGCAATCATTAGAACCTTCCTTCTCAAAGAAATGAGACTTGAAATTGAGTTGACTTAGGAGGTTAAATTGCTGTCATTATCAGAATATAAACTTGTGATAAATATAAACTTGTGATAAATCTTATTATATCTAACCACATCTGTATTATTTCAACACAGCCTTTGCATAGATTTAAGAAGGCAAAAGAGAGATTTCATCTCTCTTTGAAATTGTTGAAACAAATTACAGGAAGTAAAAATTATTAACATATGAAAAAAGGGAAATACAGAGAATATATTCAGGACTTTTAGCAGCAGCATGGGGTCATGAGATGAAGAAGACCATTTCGGATTTAGAGAGCAAAGACTTGGTTTTCAGTCCTCTCGCCAACACACTCATGGGTTCTGTCTTCCTTATTGTCACTCAAAGTAATTTCACCTCATCTTCAGTGATAAAATGGTCATTGCTACCTGGCTACTCATAGAGCCACTGAGAGCGTCAACGTTTGCACAGGAGGTCTGTAAAACATGCTGCATGTGAAGAGTAAAGTTTGGTTGGTGTTTGCAGTTCCGAAACCAGATGGCATGGGTTCACGGTCCATCTCTTTAACTTACTGTTTTATTATTTGTAATTTTCATGTAGCTTTATTGAGATATAATCATAAAAGTCACTCTTTAAAATGTGCAATTCAGGTTTTTCTTTTAGTGTATTCACAGGATTCTGTGACCATCACCATTATATCATTTCAGAATATTTCATAACCTAAAAAGAAACCCTGTTCCCATTAGCAGCCACTGTCCATTCTTCCTTCCAATACCGTACAGTAATCAACCTGCTTTCTGACTCTCTGGATTTGCCTAGTTTGGTTATTTCATACAAATGGAACCATATGATATGTCGTCTTTCATGACTGGCATTTATCATTAGTATAATGTCTTCAAAGTAAATTCAAAAGCGTTTTCATTACCAAATGCTTCCAACCATGGTGTAGCATGTATCAGTATTCCTTTTTTTTTTTTAATCTCCAAATGATATTCCATCGCGTGGATATACCACATTCTGGTTATCCATTTCTAGCTGATGAATATTTAAATTGTTCCCACTTTTTGGTTAATTTGCTTAATGCTGCTATAAACATCCATGTACATGTTTTTGCATGGAAATACGTTTCATTTCTATTGACTATATACATAGAAGTGGAATTGCTTAGTCATGTAGAAACTCTATCTATAAGATTTTAAGGAACTGCCAAACTGTTTTTTTTTTTTCCAAAGTTGCTTGGCCATTTTAAAATATCACCAATATATGGGGATTCAAATTTCTACACATCTTTTTAACATTTGTTATTGTCTTTCTGCTTTATTTTAGCTATTCTAGTGGGTGGGAAGGGATTTTTACTTGTATTTCCGTAGTGACTGATGATAGTGAACATATTTTTGTGTTCTTGTAGGCTATTTGTATATCTCCTTGGAAAAATGACTATTCAGATTCTTTATCCAGTTTTTAATGGGGCTATTTATCTTTTTATTGTTTAGTTTTAAGTGATCTTTACATATTCTGGATGCAAATCTCTTATCAGATGTATGATTTGCAAACATTTTCTCCTCTGGATTGTATTTTTACTTTCTTGATGGTGTATTTTGGAGCAAAAAAGTTTAATTTTGATGAAGTGTAATTTATTTTTTATTTTGCCACTTACTCTTTTGTATAATATTCAATAAACCATTGCCTAATCCAAAGTCATGAAAAATTATTCTATCCTTTGTAATTATTAATTTAGCTCTTACATTTAGGTCTATAATTCATTTTGAATTAATTTTTGTATATTGTGTGAGGTAAGGGTACAACCTCATTTTTATGTAGATATCCAGGAGTCTCAGCCCCATTTATTGAAAAGACTATTCCTACCCCATTGCAATGTCATGGAACCTATGTTCAAAATCAGTTAACCAAAAACACCTGCCTGCCTGCCTCCCTCCCTCTTCTTTTCTCTCTTTCTTTTCCTATTTTCTTCTCTTTTCTCTTCTTCTTCTCTTTTCTTTTCCTTTCTTTCTTCCCTCCTTCTCTTTCTTCCCTCCTTCTCTCTCGTTCTTCTTTCTTTCTCAGTTTTATTCCACTGATCTATATTTCTGTTATGAAATTGGAAAGTGTAAATGCTACAATTTTGCTGTTTTTTTCCCCAGATTGTTTTGGCTAATCTGAGGCCTTTCATTTATATATGTACCTTAAAATCAATTTCCTAAAAAAAAAAAAATAAATAAAAGAATAGAAAGGGAAAGAAAAGAAAAAAGAAAGAAAAAGAAAACAGAAAAAGAAAACGTGGGATTTTGCATTTTTTCTTATTTTGATGTAGTCAATGCCTTTTAATGATGCTTGGATCACAGTAAACATTCTCAATTTAATAATTAAATAAATTAATGTACAAGTACATCAAGTTTTGATATAACATAAGCCCAAAGGATAAGCAAAGTCTTACAAATAAGACAATAGTTTTTAATAATAAAAAAAATTATCTTTCTCAATAATTTTTTCTTTGGTTTTATTTCTTTGGTTTTATTTAATTTGCCTGTTTGCTAGTATTACATGGACTTCTGTGCTCACAAAGAAAGCATGCTCGCTTCTATACATGAGAGTCCCACAAGATATAATTTACTTTAATTGCAAAAACTGTATTAAAATGACTTAAAAATCATTTATTGGGGGTGTTCAGAGATTTTTCCTGAGATGAGGAACAGAGGTACAGTGGCACCTATGCTCCTACTTTATTCATTTCTCTGAATCTATAATTTCTTTTCTCTGCCTCTCCTGATTCAGATGTCCTTCACTTTTATTTTCTCTCTGAAGAACACCTTTGCTTGTTTTGGTGTCAACATGATCACTTGATTTTCATGACTTTTCAGCTCAACCTCTTAACATTAATGAGAACCTCAATGTCCACGTTCTAAATGTGCAGAAAATAGAAGTGGCCCACCTCTGGTTGCCTCTTCAGTCATCCACCCCTTACCCATTCAACTGTGGCCTGAGATCCTCAGGGTTGCATAACATAAATATCATTGCAATGCTCAGTGATGGAGATATGTGTGACCTTGAATTGCACCCCAACAGAAGTTGCAACATCTATAACTGTGACTTTATGAAGGGAAAAGAGGTAGCCAAATTAAAAGAAAAGCAATCTTAGTAAAGAAAATTTTTCAATGATTGAAGGAGTGGATTCTTACGCAGGGAAAAGAATATAGGTTAAATTGGGGGTTATGATTTTATTCTCCAAAATTTATGGATAAATATAGCTACCAAACAAGTTAAAGTTGACAATTAGGTAATTTTAGAATTAAAATTTAAATTTGTGTACTTACTGTGTGTCATGTTTGATGTTAATTTCTGTATCTACCAGTTTCATTATTTATAAGGTTGGCATAGTATTACTATCAAGTGCTAGTTGTTAAAGACTGTGTGACACTATGTAAATTGAGTCTGTATAAGTTTATCACAAATAGTACTATACTCTAAGGGTATAATTAAAATCATTACCATGGTTTTAGGATCAGCGCTTCTCTGCCTCTCATACAGGTGCATGTTTAGATAGGCAGTGATGAATGGAGCTGGTCTGACATTGGGAACCTCAGGATCTATGTTGCCCTTGGTACAATAAATAACTCTGTGGTTTTGGCAGGTCATACCATCTTCCCTCAAGCTGACCTAATGCGGAAGAGTTGCTTGATTTCAATTCCTTGAAACTATCTCTGGTTTTGAGTGCATCTTATTGACATAAACATGGGAGCTCTTGGTGATGGGAATGAGAACAGAAAGCATAGTTGGTCTGACCAGGACACCACCAAACATAAACTCAGCGTCTTTAAAGCAGAGATGATATGGAAAATTTATGAGGGAAAATCAATCTTTTTAACAGAACACATACTTTAAGTAAATGAAATCTTTCCTGCAGCACAAAGGCAGCCCTCAAGCAACTACAAACAAGAGACTCAAGCACCGACTTTTCAAATGACATCATAGGTCCTCGGTTCTGCTTTCATTTTATGTGATTTTCAGTGGATGCAAGCACAGTGTGCAGCTTATTTATCATAAAGCTAAAATCCATAAAGGTCCTTCAAATGTTTCAATAAACTTATGAAAAAGTATTTTTCGAAAGAAAAGCCAACTGGCAATTTATTTTTCTCATGGTTTGAAATATGTTTAGATCACAAATTTGATGCCACGATCCTCTTCAACTCTACAGAATTACAGTTTCTCCCTGACACTTTGATTACCTTAGAGAAATATATTCATTTGACCAGATAAATAACTAGAGTTGGGAAGAAGTAAGTCCAATTTAAAAAGGAATATAAATTTGGAGGTATCACCCCCTGTTCCCTGTATTCAAATGAAGTTAATTTAAGGCACATGTATTCTGTCATGTTCGGAGGATATATTATAATTAGTATAATGTGCATTATACTGGGAAGCCAATTACTTTACTCTAAGGACATGCCATTGGATTTATCTAAAGTAACAGAAATGCTCAGAGTTAATTACGTTTGTCTTATGCTAACAAGAAACTGTGTCATATTATAGAAAGATTTTAGAATACTAAAAGGTCAATCTTTACTGTAAAAAAATCTGCACATAAATGTTTTATGAGGGATTGGCATAGAATAACATATGAACAAAACCATAATCTGTGCTTAGTCCTTTAATTGGATTTTTTTAAGTTCTGTATTTTAATTAGGATGGTTTCGGCTGTAGGTAGCAGAACAGATATAAGCTTTACATGTACAAGATGATTTAGTGATACATATATTGGAAGTTCAGAAGTGGCTCAAGCTTGGCATTTGGCTTAATCTAGTGTCGTTTGATCTTCTATGTGATTGCAAAATAAAGGCAGAAGATTCAGGCTTATCAACTGCATATTTGGTCATTCAGGGGAAGAGAGAGCTGCTGCTGCTGCTTCTTTCATATAGGCAGGGAGATGTCTTTCCCAATATTTCATAACAAAAATTTCTCTCTACCCTTGCTTGAATTATGCTACATTACTGTTTTATTTTTTAATCAATCCCTGTGATCAGGTAAAAAAATCAAAAAGTGGCTACCTTAGACTTTAATTCTTGAAAAAAAAAAACATTATGGCATAGCGTTGGGGGATGAAGTACCTTCAAAGCATTCTGGACTCCACAGAGGTTGAGGCCAATATCCCCCGAAGCACGTGGGGTGTGTGTGTGTGTGTGTGTGTGTGTGTGTGTGTGCCATAGAGGAAGGAGAACAGATTACATGCTCGAATAAGATGAGAAAAAGTTTAGGAAGGGGAAAGGTAGGAATTTACTGAGTAGGAGACCAACAATGTCTACCACACTGTGTAAACAAGTGTTATGGAGGTATTTGATAAGGTGAAGGCACACTCATCTCTCAGGGTTTGCTTTGTTCTGTATAACAAGAATGATAAAAATCCATCTTATAAGAAAGTCCCAAACGTCAAATTCTGTATCTTCTGAATGCCACTTAACCACTATATGTAAAGAAGGGTCCCTCTGACTGCACCAGAACAATTAATATTTTCAAAAATCAAACCATATCTCTTCCTGTCTCATAGGACCCTATATTGCCCTATATAGGTATAAACTACCAGCTAAATTTCCTCTTCTTGCCTCACTTCTTCTCACACATATCATATTTACTATACTCCTGCATATTTGCTCCTGTCATGCAATGTCGTCCATGTGCTGCTCTGCCCCTATTCATATTCCATTTATGTATCAAACTCATTTTTCTCTGAAGACTTTCCTATCTACATTTGTGCATGTTGACTGGTCTTTCCTGATCTCCAAAGGCAATTCTAGTCTTTTGTATTACTTTCATTATTCGTGCATTAAAAAATATATGTTGGCAATGTATTAACTGGAAAGACCCTCTTCTAGGTATTCAGGATAGAAATAGAAATATTTTCAAATGGAGGTTCTGGTATATGTGTTTATTTGTATGCTTATATCCCCCTCATATTTCTCCAAGTAACTTTCAATTTTCTTAAGTGTTACAGCTACCTCATAGATTTGTTTCCATTCCACAATCTACTGTCAATTTTGCCATAAGAGAAGAGAGATTAGGCAGGAAGGTAGGAAACACTAAAAATTATGTGGCTTGATTTTCATGTTTCCATGGCACTGGCTGGCAAAAAAGGATGTTATTGAATTACCGTAGCCAAGGTAGGACAGTTTCAAGCAATTCTGAAAGTTTAGTATGTATTTTAGGAAACTAAAAGCCCTTGTCTTTGGGAAATGTTGACTTTTTAGCCAAGTTATAGCTGAAATTATAGAATTTCATTTGTTGGGAACTCTTCTGCCAATACCATGGATTTCGGTCTAATTTCATGGTTTCTTGTTGAAGTTGATTTTTGCTCCCTTGACCTAACATTGCTAATTAACTTCTTTCTCACCCTAATACACTGATGTTGCCTGTACCAGAAAGCTTTAATTGCTACATATAAATAATGACAACATGCCTGCCACCCAAATGTACACACACACACACACACACACACAATCTCTGGCCAAACTGCAGGTTATCTATCAACCTGCATGGAAAGTTCCAATTCTTTAGAGTCTCAAAAGGTGAAAATTATGACCTGGTTCCTTGGTGCTAGACACATATGTTTACTGATCTTAGTGTGGACCCCATAATTAATCGACATGCCAATTCAAAGGTAACCTATAGAGTCACAAATTTTCCATATAGAAGAGTCATTTTGTATTCTTTCATCTAGTCTTGCTAACTTCATAAATTGTTTTTCCACTACTTAATTACTATCAATGAAGAAATGAACATTTCATCTCGTATATATTCCCTAGGAGACAGATTTCCTAAATACACGCAAGATTTACATTCCTGCATAACCTATTTTGAACCTCTTCTTACCTTTGTCATCTACATTTTATTCCGTACAATCCCAGATAGGAGTAAAGGAGTGAGGTTAGAAACCACCCCCCACCTTTTTCATGCTGAGTGGGATACATGGTTTCTACCATTTGGGCCTGAGTGATGAGTTTGCCATTAATTAATTTGATTGACTGAGTAATGTGGCATCTTTCCCTCAATTTTGGCAACTATAAAATGGCAATTCTGGATGAGAGGAAAATTAGATTCTTTTCATCACTTTTAGTCTGTGATGGTACGCTTACTTATTGAGAGTTGAACCATGAACAATCAGGATTTTGTAGAGCGTATGTAGAGCAGGGAAAAGTGCGAGATAAGGAGTGGAGAAGGTAATTCAGCACTTTCATCTCAGTGATTGACTAGTATGCTAGAGATGGCCAACTCTTACTTGAACGTATTTGTTTTTAAATGAATAAAATATGCCTCCTTCGCTCTTAGTGCTTGAGTATTACATAATCCATCAAGTATGGAAAATTAGTAGTAACACCTTGATGGAGACAAAGGCTTATGCCATTTTGCATTGTTCATATTTCTTTGACTTTTATTACCTTAGTGTGCAAGTATGCTTCAGTATGTTTTATAGTCAAATCCATGAGCTGTGAGAAACTGAAATGTCACTTGGGGTACCTCCATGATATAATATTTATATTGAGACTTAATACATACTCTGTGCCTTTTATTGAACTATAATTTGGAGTAGTACAACTGAAACTTTTCAGATGCAGCTTAAAGCTGAGATATTTAGAAAAAGTGTGATCACTCTAAGGGAAATTCAGAAATTTTTAATCATTTCTGAAACATGTGGAAGCTGGTGTTCTGTTGGAAATGAATTTAATCTAAACATGCTATGGCTTATGAACGCTGTCAAAGCCAAACACAACATAATGAAACTTCATTTTAGTGTGCTCCCATTTAATATTTTCTAACATTTACCATTTGTTTATTAGATTTATATAGCACCTATTATCCAAATAGTGTTCAAAACATTGTTCGAGAATATTAAACCAAGGCCCTCGTATCAAACTCTCTTGAAAGGATTGGGACAACGGGAGAGAAACCTTGATTAACCCCATGCACAGAAGAGAAATGTCAGCCAGAGCCTACGAGGCGATTTGTGTCCATAAAATGGTTCCGGGGACTACGTCCCTGGACAATGATACTTCACTCTAACTGGATTACGAACTCAAAATTTAAGTAGTTCTGATCAACCCTGGGTTGTTAGATAAATTCCATCGATTTCATGTGCATTTCCAAAAAAAAAAAAAAAATCAAATTTGTGACATTAAAAAGAAAACGTGACATTTAAAATCTGGAGTTTCCTACTGTTTTTTTAAAAAATATTATATTTAAAATTACTTTGTGTTTTGCAATTATACATAAGTTTTGGTAATACTCAGAATCAGTACTTAAGCTGCAATATTGCTTACTGTCTTAAATTCTCATGGGAAATGTTTTCATTCTTTGAGGATAGGCATAAAACTTTCAAACAGTAGCTAGGTATTCCATCTAATGGCCTTGAGCACATAGTTTCTGCTATCTTATATCCTACCCCCATAATGGCATTCTTCTATAGATATAAGACCAAATAATTTTAGAATTGGGCGAGTCTCTAGAGTCCATCAACTATGACTCCTTCATTTTTAAAATGAAGATACTTGAGACCCAGAGATTTCGATAATTTGCCTAAGCCCACCCTCTCAGTTTCTCACAGAGCTGGAGCCAGATTGATTTCCAGCTTAATCATCTTCCCTCTTTAACACAGCTCTTTTTATAAATTGCTCTGATATTTAAAAATCACATTTCCAAGAACTAGGGGTATGAGTGTTTGTTGGGCTCACATTGAACCTTGAGTGTTTCATATGTCTGGGTCTCTCTCACCGTGAGAAACTTTGCCATCCAGTGTGAGGTATAATGTGGCCAACCTTATTTGTCATACTTTGCTGATGCTGCTGTTCAGGGGGCCCAGATTAGGGAGTTAACATTTCATATGGTGTGAGTTCTTGTCATCGAACAGTAAATTCACTTAAGACATTTTTGAGCCAAAAGGGCATAAGTCAATGCCTATATCTCACTGACAGAAATGTTTTTCACAGCTCTGTGCTCTGCCGTGGACCCTGCCAATTAACTATCCAATCCAATCATTTTATTTTACAGCAGAGGACCAGAGATGTTAAGTGTCCTGCACAAGGTGACAGTCCTTGTCAGCAAGCACTTTTGACTCTCTTGTGTTTACCGTATTTTATATCTGGGCAATGATTTTGAGGTTAGATAAGAAAATGGTCTTGAAATCTGATCTTTCCACACTACAGCTTAACTCTATGACTTGATAACCGATTGATCTTGTTCTGGTTAATTAAGCATATAAGTTTCTGTTAACACATTTATACAATTGAGATTATAATTGTGCTAATCTCATAGAATGTGGTGAATATTTATTGATATTATTTTTATTATGCTAACTTTCATGATTCTGCAGCAGTTGCATCAATTAAAACACACACACACACACACACACACACAGAAGGCTTTTCAATACTATTACATCATTCTCCACTATCCTAGCCACAGGAGTATTTCCAGAGAATTATTGCAAAGTTATGAGTAAATTATTTGAGAGGAAAAATCCTAATGTTATACTAATTGACAGGTCCTGCCCAAATTTTTCAAATCCATTACCTTTAATTCTTGCTTGGATTTGTATTTTCAAGTTCTCTTCATTTAGCCACGTTATAGCCTTAAGGGCAAATTTGATCTAGGTAGGAAATTCAGTAAGATATCTAGTGCATCTCTTTTTTTGAATTTGTACAATACAATACAATTTGTAAAGTGACATGTTCAAATTCTCTACTTTTCATGAAATCGCACCACAATTTTACCAACTCACAAGTGACAGAGCAGAAAATGGGCAATGCTTCTGCCTGGCTGTGGGGATATTGAGCTGCTGCTTTTTCTTTCTTCTTCATCCTTTCCTTGCTCAAACAGCACCCACTCAGTGTCTTTGTTCAGCACATTGAAGTAGGGTGATGCCATTTTTAAATATCCACTGAAAGGCTGGGGTGGTTAACCGTGGGCATTTACGCAAATACAAAAGTAGCGCAATTGATCCACAAATTATCAGTTTATGCCAATCAGATTAAACACCAAAGCATGGTATGCCCATGACTTCACTAATAAAATATAGGTATGTATGAGCATAACTTGAATTTATACATACAAGTTTGAACAGAAACAGACTGCCCATATCAAATTGTGGAAATGAACCAATAGTCTAGTTCTTACCTTTTTTGTATGGACCCTTTGAAAGGACCCCTTTCTTCCTATCTCCCCCGCTTTAGTCTCGTTTCCTCAGTACTTTACCATCAAATTATGGATAACTCCAATATTAGTCATCTGTGATAGTAGTTGCAGATAATAGTCATTATTTGGTTAACTGATTATAACTTTAGTATTAATTATATTCAGTTTTGTATCCCCTATTCCAATTGGAATGATGGCTGGTATCGAAGCTGCTTGGGAGATTTTGTTGTTTGTTTTGTTGTTTGTTATTTTCCTTTTAAAAATTGCTAGAGAGAAGAGCAAGTGTCAATTTACCACCGATGCTGGAAGAAGCTTTTGGAAGTGCTTCAGCCTCTTCTCCACGTCTCTCCAAATCCCTTTATTGGATCAATGAAACTGAAAATCTAGTCACATCCTCTTTAGGGGCAAGAACAAGGACTGTTATAATTATGCAGGTGAATTATGGGAGTTGGAAAATTATTAGCATTATTTGCAAAGTAAGTATAAAGTTAATTATCATAAACGCCAGCTACATACAACTAATCCTTAGTTACTATGTAAATGGATAACTGTGAAATTGAAAACATTACTTTTAAACATGTGTGAGTTTGTGTGTGTGCTCATGGAGAGAGAAAGAGAGAGAGAAGAGAGGGAAAGTTTGCTTATATACCATAAAACTCTGGTTTTATAGACAGGGCTTTTGTATCTTTGTTAATTTTAAGTCTTATAGAATTATTAGGAACTCACAATTAAAACATAAAGCATAGAGGAAACAGTTGGGTTATTTTCCTAATAATGACAATGTGCAATGACTAAAAGTTTACTAATGAGTACTTGATAAAAGCTCTCATATGATAAGAACAAAAGTTCAAAAATGTATGTATATTTCTTGGTTTATGGTATTTCATATTAAATAGAAAAACTCTGCTTTGAATGGTGGTGGTGTGTGTGTTTTTAAATGATACATGAAGAAGAAATTTAAAATAACTTTGTCCTGATGGAGAATCAACAAAAATGTGCTTTGTCGTATGTACCTGGAAAATAATTCACTCAGTAAATTCAGAGAGAAAATAGCTGTCTGATTTCTAATATCTATAATGGATTTCTCAATGTGTCTCTTTCCCTAGAAACTTAATATTATATTTGTCTATATTAAGTAAGTCTCTTAACATAAATGTTTAAAAATTTTGTAAAAGAATAATTCACACTATTTGCTGTAAATGCAATACTTCCATTATACTCTTAAGTACTAAACATGTTATGACGGATTACAATATCCAATTAATTCAGAGGTTAAGCAGATTTTAAGGATTTGAACTCTACAACTTCAACTATTATTTATTTTGTGTACTCTGATCTTTTGTAAGTTTCCAAATCCTCTAAGGTTATGGCAAATAATGACTTCTAGGGGAGTGGCACCTAATATCAGCTCAAACCCTACACATGATTCCTTCCAATGCCAGTCACATTACTAAAGAGGCAACGAAATTCATCATTTTTATGCTGGCATAAATTCTCCACATTGCTGACTCAAACGCAGTCCCACAGTGTCCCTCGACATTAATTTCTACCCGCACACTTCAGATGGATACAAAGCTCGTCTTGGTGATGGTGCTGTATAAAACGAAAAGAAGAACCTGTACTTCCAGATTGGCTGCTATTCTCCGAATGTATTGCCCACTTCTTTGGGGGCCTGCAGCATCTTCGTCAATTTCTCAAGTAATCACGTTTTTAGGATAACGCTCTGAATCGTTATTAAAGAGGCATATGCTTTTGATTGTTGCTTCATTGAAACAGTCCAGGTAGACAATTTTTAGATGTATCCTCCTTCTGTTAAACCACAGGCCATGATCCCACAGTGATGGCCTTCTCTGCGTATGCAATTCAAGGAGCTTTATGTACAGTGTGGAATACTTAATATCACATTTACTTCGAAATCCCATGGTTCTCTGATGGGGTCTGTGCAAGACACAGAAACCCAAAAGAGTGAGATTTTTGCAAACGCCATCGTCTACAGCAGCATCTCAAGGTGGTTCAATAAATGTCGTCCATCTGCAGGACAAGCAATTAGCCCATCAACATAAGTTCTGTTTCGATTGCCCTGGGGGAAATCATCTTGATATTCCCTTTTGGCTCTGACATTCCAAAGAAAGCTTTCCTGTTCTCACTTTCTTGGTATCTGCCACTCATCAGTGTTTAAAAGGTTACCTTCTATAGAAAAAGGCCAATTACGATGAGAACAAATTAGTTCTGTTTATGTCTGGGAAAGGAAGAAAATTCATGACGAATTATGTCAGTGTGGGATAATAAACCTGTGGCTATAAAATTAAGGATGCTAAGACACAAGACGAAGCAGAAGGATGAGAGTCGAGAGAAGGCAGAGCCACAGATGCGGCAGGCAAGATTAAGGTATCTGGTCCACAGTAAAATGGCATAGAGTGCCTGTAAATCAGAAACTGGGAAGGGTGGTTTCTCCTGGAAGACACTTATACTGCAGGGATTAAGAGATAAGAAATCAGGAAAAATCTCAAAGAACCATGAACTAAAGGGGAGTGTTGGGTGAGCAGGAAACAGCTGTCTTATAGCAAACCCGGGAAACCTTGAAACTTCCCAAAGGAGGAAATTATCTCTCTCCATCAAGATGCTTCATGCTGCTTAGTGCAGAATTACTTTTCAGTTGGGACTAGCCTTGAACTTGGAAGAGGAAACAAGTAAATTGTAACTTCTTACTGAGTATAAAACTAAAAGAAAATCAGCAGAGACATGAATTAATGCCTGAAATATTTGTGGTTAAAACTTCAATGAAGTTATATTGATGCTTTTTAACTACATTTTTACTGTTCACCATATTTATTATGAACTATTTAGTTATTCATTCATTCCTCCATGTAAACCTTTACTGATTACAAACTGGCTCAAGGTTTTACTGTATTTGTGGAGATCTGTGTTATCTTAGTAATGCACTTTTTATAACAGAGGTCATTCAGGTAGCCTGAATGTTGGTCCCACTTTTCTCAGCTGTATCTTTCTCAACTTCATTTTCCTCATGTGTGAAATGGGAATAATAATATTGACGTCAGGGTTATGTGGGAATTATTTAAGATAATATCTATAAAGAGCTCAAGTACCTTTCACTTTCCAGGCACTGTGCTGTGTCATGAAGACACATGACGATCCCACCTTAGTGGTTTAAATTCAACATCTCTGAAATGGTTTCCTGTTTGATTTCCAAATCAGTGACGTTTCCCAGGGCATTGTGTTTGTTTTATATTTCTCCTCCCCCAGGAACTAGCTCAACATAGAGGGAATAGCAAGTATTCAACAAAATGAATTTGAGTTGTTTTATATCCTTGTGAGGTAAATAGGGTAGCTGTATGACTTCTGTTGTAACTAAATACCGGAAATCCAAAACTCTTCTTTATAAAGCCTGAGAGCCACACAGCTAGGTGATGGTGAAGGCTGGTCAAGCACCTTAGTCTTTTGATTCCTGCCAGAATGCATTCTCCCCCACCTACACCCAATCCACTCCTTCTTGATTTTACAGGAAGATAATTAAGCAGAAAGACAAGATTGAGAAATCTGGGCTTTGAAAAAGATAAGCATATAATTTTTGTTTCAGTGATGAATTGTAGAGAATTCCTGAAGATAAGCATCTCCCATGAGGAGGTATATGACTGATGAACAAAAGTACAGAAAGTATATGAATTCCAGACTCCTTTCTTTTTCTCTGTGCAATGTGCTCTAGATTTCCAGTTAGACAGTTTGCAGTTTCTTTTCCTGCTGATGTGTTAAATTAGTCATGCTTTATCTAAGGCTCAAAAGCAAAATTAGTAATTCACCATTGGGTCCTACCTGCTAAATACAACCTTGTAAAGTCTAGTTTTAGGCATCTAATATTTAGGCTATACATATTATCTTGATATATTACTTTAAAATTATTTATCCCTTGAAAACAAAATGCAGGCTGGTCTGTCCATAGTCCACGTGTCACATACTATATGGAAAATCGTTTGGGGATTCGAAGGGTTGTAACTTATTTTAAATTGAATTATTCTTTTATTTTGCTAGTACAGAATAAAACCACAAAAAAGAGTGATTATCTTTTTCCTTTCTTTTTTTTCATTAAAATGCAGACATAAAATTTGATCTGAGAAATTGGAGACACTTTAGAGTTCATTGGTTCAACCTCTCACTCTGTGCAGAAATGACCAGTGTAATAGTTTTGATAGGTATTCATTCAGCTTCGGCTTCAACTCTTAAAATGAGTATCTTCTCAGAGGCTGATACCATTTGAAGAGGTCTGAATGGACTCTTCTTCAACACATTGAAAGTAAATTCAATTTACTGTAATTTCTAGCTGGTGGGTGCAGTTCCACAAAGAATGTCATGGAATGTCTAATTCCTCTTTATCCGTGTGACTTTCTCATATTTGGAGAAAATTGTTGTGTCTCATCCAAAGTCTTTTACAATCAACTTGTTCAAATTCTTTCAACTATCTCTCTTCTGATATGTTTTTCAGACATGTTTATATCCTAGTCTCTCTAGCCCAGTATTAAATTCTTAAAATACATCATCTCAAACTGACCGCAATATTTCAGATGTTCTTTAATCATGTCCAGAATACCATGCCAAGTTGTCTTTTTATTTCAGGAAACAATTTTTTTTCAAATTAATTCAGCCAAATATGTTCACCCCTCTTGACAGCTGTACCATATTGCTTCCTATTTTATTTATTTATTTATTTATTTATTTATTTATTTATTTATTTATTTGACAGAGAGAGAGACAGCCAGTCAGAGAGGGAACACAAGCAGGGGGAGTGGGAGAGGAAGAAGCAGGCTCATAGCGGAGGAGCCTGATGTGGGGCTCGATCCCATAACGCTGGGACCACGCCCTGAGCCGAAGGCAGACGCTCAACCGCTGTGCCACTCAGGCGCCCCGCTTCCTCTTTTGATCACATAACAAATACAAGTTTTGGGTAGAGAATGAGTTGCGCTCATTCTCTAATGGGGGATTGAGTCTCTTAAATTGCTTTGTGGAACTTTTCATATATATATGAAAAACTTTGCATTTCTTTTTCTTTAGTTTGGGCTGATTTTTCCAGTAACTGCAGCTCCAGTGCACACGTATGTGTCATTTCAGAACATGTGCTCTGCTACTTCCTGTTGCCTGGGTTCTAATCCTGGTTCCGACACTGATTAGCTGTGCATCTGTGGGCAAGGCAATCAGCATCACTAAATGTATTCATCTGCAAAACAGGAGTAAAAACAGCATCTACTGATAAATTAGATGAAGTTTGTAAACCAGTTATATCAGTGCTTGACACAGAAAGTTCTGAAAAAAATATTCCCTATTATCATTGTCATTATTAAAGTGACCAGCTGTCCCATGGGGTGCCTGGGTGGCTCAGTCAGTTAAGCAGCCAATTCTGTTTTTGCTCAGGTCATGATCTCAGGGTCGTGAGATTGAGCCCTATATCAAGCCCTATGTCAGCCCCACGTGGAGCCCTGCAGGATCTGGCTTCTTGCTCACTGGGGAGTCTGCCTGAAATTCTCTCTCTCTCTCCTTCTGCCCCTCCCCTCACTCATGAGTTCTATTTCTTTAAAATAAATAAACAAATCTTAAAAAAATAAAGTTACTAGCTGTCCCAACAAGTGTGGTCCTGCATGCAAATATATAGCTGTTACACATTTATTAAGCTGTAGTAAGAGTCATGCACAAAGAACAGCTTAGCACAGATCAGAGCTTGCCTCCAGTATTATTACTGAACTTGTAGGGCCTTTTCCCCATTTGAAAGCTCACTGCTTTGACATTCAGGCAAACTCCCCTTATGCAATTGATGTTGACTGCAGTTGACCATAATATTCTTTTGGAATTGTTTACATAAATATATTTTTTAAATGTATATTAAGTTCCTAAAATTTAGCCTTAGAAATCAGTTTTTCCCAAGTTAGAAAACATCAGAAATACATTTACTTGTTCCTAGTTTTGTTATACTGCTCTCATTATTTCTTATTTTATAAAGGTCATGATCACATCTTTAAAAATTTCATGCATTCATTCAACACACATTTTTGAATTCCTACTGTGATAATGTAAGTTTCTGTAGTCTCAAGGAGTTCATGGTCCATGGGACAAACTAAACACGATCTTGCATTTTAGTGTTCAATTTATGTACAAATTTTAATAAAAGCAAGAACAAGAGGATAATAACTTACCTCAGTAAGATTTTTCAGTTCCTCGATATCTAATTTTCATTAGAAATACTGAGGTGTTTCCTACAAATCTCTAGACCTATTATGAATTCAGCTCTTCTATAGCACCATGTTTTCTCTTAGCTGCGCTGGGAAGCTCTTTTTTATTAATAAAGAAATTAGAAGCAAAATAATTTTCCAAAGTTTTAAGCTTTCCTTGTCATCTCTTAACTGTATCTACCCAAAGACTGGATCCATGGATGCTTTCTTTGAATTATAACAGTCTATAAAGGTCTACTTTACTCTTGGCATGGTTAAAATCCTTTCAGGTTTTTATTTATAATTTTATTGGGGAATATATATAATTTTACATGTGCTATTTTAAATAAGAATGGAAAAAAATCCAGGGGCGCCTGGGTGGCACAGCGGTTAAGCGTCTGCCTTCGGCTCAGGGCGTGATCCCGGCGTTGTGGGTTTGAGCCCCACATCAGGCTCTTCCGCTATGAGCCCGCTTCTTCCTCTCCCACTCCCCCTGCTTGTGTTCCCTCTTTTCCTGGCTGTCTCTATCTCTGTCGAATAAATAAATAAAATCTTAAAAAAAAAAAGAATGCAAAAAAGTCCATGTGTATATCAAATAACTTAAGACACAGAACATTCCAGAAGCTTTCAAGCCTTCAGTGTGTCCCTCTTTAATCACATTATGCTTTCCACTCAGTGGTAAGCCTCCTGGCTTGTGCATTAATAAGTCTCTTGCTTTCCTTTATAATTTCACTTCGTATGCAAAAATCTCTAAATAATATGCATATATGTACAAATATATTAGGTATACTCTGCAATTTCTTGTAATTTTGACTTGCTATAGTTTATACTTTTTGAAATGGATTTTGTTCAATATTTTATTTTTGCAAATTAATTAATGTTCAGTTTCAATATTGAAAATTCAAATTAGAATTTGAAATTCTATCCTATTTTTTTTTTTTTTAGATTTTACTTTAGGGGTGTCTGGGTGGCCAAGTCAGTTAAGCACCTGCCTGCCACTCAGGTCATGATCCCAGGGTCCTGGGATCAAGCCCTGAGTCAGGCTGTCAGTTCAGTGGGGAGCCTGCTTCTCCCTCTCCCTCTCCCATTCCCCCTTCTTGTGCTTGCTCTCTCTCTCTCTCTCTTCAAATAAATAAAATAAAATCTTTTTTAAAAAAGATCTTTCTTCTCGAAGTGATGGGAGATAACATCTGAAGAGATGAAGTGAGGAGAATGACCTAGGCACTGTGATGTAATATTGGGCGATTACTGACCTTCTGATAATATGTCAGAAGGAGGATCGTCTGTTCCAGGACCATGAATGACTGCAGGTAGCTGAAACCCCAGAAAGTGAAACCTAGATAAGGAGGGAATACTGTATTCATAAGCCTCAGATGTATTACACATGATGATATTTTTATGTCTCCCTGGAGGGTAGAGATAAGCCTATCTTTAGTGATCTATACCTAGGGGATAAATTGCTGGAGCTTAGTATGCATCCTTACATTACTCGCTAATGCCACATTATTCTCCCTAGTGGTTGAATCAATGTATATTCCCATCACAAATATGTGATACCTTGCCTAGCTTTACAGTTTCACCAACACTTAGTATTCCTGGATTCTATAATATTTGTAAATTTCATGAACATGAATTTACCTTTATTTGTGACTTTATCTCAATGGGTGCCCCCTATGGGAATATTATAGAAACTTCTAAGGAAGCCAATCATCATTATCAAGGAAAGAACTACCTATCTTTTATATAGATTGGCAAGAGACACTCTGGGGCTAGACAGCAGACTTGAAATTTGGCAAAAGAATAACATTAAAGATAACTAGGGGGCAAGAGGGAGCATGGGGCAGCTCAGGAGCTGGAAGAATTTCGGAAGGCTAAGGAGGAAGAGCATCAGGGGCCAAGATTAGAGAGCATTGGGTGGTGTTTAAAAGAACTTGGTTTAAGGAGTTTGAACTTTATTCAATAAATAAGTCTCATGAACAAAGAAGTCTTAAGTGTTGTCGGTGGTGGAGCTCATTACAACACCTGAGTGTAGAAAGATTACTCAGGTCACAGCACGGGAAGTGGGTGGGCTGGAGGTGGAGCGAACACTAGTGACAAAGATAAAGCTGGCCCCAATGATGGCACAGTGTGGGAACCAGGAGAAATGGTCAGGCTCGAGAGCTGATCTGGAGATGAGTTGGTGAATAAGAAGGAAGAAGAAATCAAGGACGACAGGCTTTTACGATAAAATTGATGATGAAGGGGAGACTTTGACAGGAGGATATGCAATCTCAGGCCTGTTGAAATTTGCCAGGTGGACAGTGGAGGAGATGAGTCTCCTGTTAATGAAAGAGAAACATTTAGAAGTTACTGGTACAGGGGCGCCTGGGTGGCGCAGTCGTTGGGCATCTGCCTTCAGCTCAGGACGTGATCCCAGGGTTCCAGGATGGAGTCCCACATCGGGCTCTTCCGCTGGAATCCTGCTTCTTCCTCTCCCACTCCCCCTGCTGTGTACCCTCTCTCGCTGGCTGTCTCTCTGTCACATAAAAATAAAATCTTTTTTTTTTTTTAAAAAAGAAGTTACTTGTACAAACCATCCAGAATCACTGGTTCTACAAAATTTTAAGTATTAATGCATAGTTTCCAATGGGGGAAATATCTTATTTACTTTGGGATCTTTAGAAATTTAAGGTATCAGGGGCGCCTGGGTGGCATAGCGGTTAAGCGTCTGCCTTCGGCTCAGGGCGTGATCCTGGCGTTGTGGGATCGAGCCCCACATCAGGCTCTTCTGCTATGAGCCTGCTTCTTCCTCTCCCACTCCCCTGTGTGTTCCCTCTCTCGCTGGCTGTCTCTATCTCTGTCGAATGAATAAATAAAATCTTTAAAAAAAAAAAAAAAGAAAGAAATTTAAGGTATCAAATATAATAACAATAACAATATATTTTAAAACATATGCATACATACACCTGCCTGCAAACTTACTAGCTTCTTATGCTGAAGAACCATTTTTACATTCACCAGTATCCTTGGGCTTGTCCAAAACTAGATCTGTGAAGGAAGATTTGAAGAAGTAGCTGTCTACGCCCAAGCCTTTCAGGTTACAAAGATTCTTTTATATTTTAGAATTCCACCATCTCTGCTCTGGTCATTCTATAAGATGGTCTTTCGGAATAAAAACAGTGACATTAATTTGTGAAGGTAGGATTTATCAATATCGATTTTCACATGTATGACAACTTTTTCTTGTTGCTAATGCTTTCCAGTTATTGGTATGCGGGTAGAGGACTCCTTAGGGAGACACTTCCAGGGGTATGATGAAGCCTATAGATCAGAATTTCTTAATAGCAATACTATGGACATCCTGGACCAGGGAATTACTTCTTGTGATGCTGTCATGTGCAACGTGGTTGTGTGGTGGTATCCATGGCCTCTACCTACTACACGCCAGTGACACAGCCGCTTTGAGTCATGACAATCAAAAGTGTCTCCAATCATGGCTGAAGATCCCTGGTAAAGTAGATTACAATCCCCCACAGTTGCTTTTAAACCACATCTGTGGATATGTGAGAAAGAAAAAGTTAATGTTTCAAGAAATATCCATTACCTATGGCAATGAAGAGCATCCTTTTTATATCTTACTCCGTTTTACAAATTCTCATTCCCTTAGCCAAAAACCAGGTTAACAATTAGAGATTTGTTCATGTTTTAGCTGCAAGCTGTTCTTTCAACAGGTGGGCGTGTCTCTGCTAAGAAATGCTTGCCAGTGGCAGCAGCTCACAGTATTACTCACCCTGTCGGAAATATGCTACAACGGAAGTGAGTTGGTCTCATCCATGTGGTTGAATTACATGAAGGATGAAGCCACCTTGGTAACATGACTGGCAGCCAGACACCTTATTCTTAAGCTTTAACAGGGATGTTCCCAGTTAGAAGGATGGGGAGGAAATTGATTGTCAACTGTTGCTTTTAACAGTAGGTGTTGGCCTAGGGGACAACATGTTTCTGCTAAATTGGAGCTATTATTGCTGTTTGTTCCTCATTTACTCGGTTTAGTGCTGTCTAGCATTTTGCAAAGTCCTGCTTTCCAGATATATAGAAAGCCTTCTGAATGTACCTATATTGCTGATCAACTAGAAAAACGTGTGCCAATCTCTTCTTTTTTTTAACCTGTTTTACCTGGAAGGGTGTATATGATTGTATTGGGGCGTTGAGTAGGTGTATTTTCCTTATAGGATTTAAAAGCATGATTTTGAAAATTGCAGAAAATAAATCAGTGTTATAAATTAAATTTGCTGACACACAGTCAGGCATGAGATAGGCCTTCCGAATGCTGATTTCTCCTTGTATTCTTTTTAAACAGGGATAGATATTTGTTTAAACCTGAGAAACGTAGAATCTAGTACCAGAAGAAAAAAGTTTTATTTGAATGATCATGTACAATGGGATTGTGACAGATGCTGAATAAATAAAAATGAATAACAAGAATATGATTTGCCTGACAACTGTGCGCAAAGGGCTGTAACAGATTATTTTAAACTTTGAGTTTTTGAATAAACCTCTTCAATATCTCACAATTTCTTGCCCATAGATTTGAAAATTCAACCTGTCATTAAAGATATTGCTCTCCTTTACTTTCTTCTCATTCCCAGCTCTTGCAAGAAAACCTCATGAGCAAACAAACAAAAAGTGCACGCAGCAACTGTTCCACATTTAGGAAAAATGTTCAGCTCACTGTTACCTATAATTTTTGTTGACATTGTACAAATGAAAGAATTACAATATTTTCTAATTTTTGAACTGATATTTTTTAACATTTAAAAGTTTAATTATTAAATATTTGATACATTTGGAATGTGTACTACATATATGTTAAGTGATGAAGCATCATAATAAAATGAACTATGAACCCACCATTCCTTTTAAGAAATAGAACATCACCAATGTCATTACATGTAAATAGGTGCTTCTTTTTTGTCCCACTCCCTTTCCTTCCCCAAGAGGTAGCCGTTACCCTGAATAACAGGGTTTATCTAATTTGGTTTTCAAATGTCATTCAGTGAAGTGGTAAGAGGGGGTTTCAGATAATCTCTGAAGCCAGCCTGAATTATTCTTGAATATTTTCTGAGGTACTTCTTATTTCAGACTCCTTTTGTCCTTTTAGATTTGAATTTTAGCCCCATCTTCCATTTGTGACCCTAATCCACTCTCCAGATTTGATGTTTTGAAATGGATTAAACAGGGGCGCCCGGGTGGCACAATTGGTTAAGCATCAGACTCTTGGTTTCACTCCGGTCATGATCTCAGGGTCTTGAGATTGAGCCCCGTATTAGGCTCTGTGCTGGGTGTAGAGCTTGCTTAAGATTCTCTCTCTCTTCTCTCTCTGTGCCTCTCCCCACCCCTCAAAAAAATTAAAAAAAATAAAATGACAAGTCTAATTTTTTGCATATATGGCTACCAGAATCTGTCTTATTGCCTATTCCTTGTTTGTTGACTCAATATTACTATAATTGCGCATCAGCATTTGCTCTCCATTTTCATTTCATTTGATAAAATGTATATGTGCATGTGCATATACATACATACATATATATACATATATATGTGCATTTATATATAACATATATAATATATAAGATGTATAAACGCATTACGAAACAACCTATAAGTGCCAACTCACCTCAAACTAACCTACAATCCATCCAAAGACCATGAGTTTGCTACCCAAAAGCAGTTTCTGGAAAATTAGCTTATTCGTACTTCAGTACATCTAATTATCCAGAAATGAAAAGCCTTACAATATAGAAATTCTGGATAAGCCCTGGCAGAGACGTTTCTGCAGAGCATGTGTGAAATCTACTAATCAAGAGGGTAAATGCATGAAGATAGCAGCAATTTTACTAAGAATAACTGTAATTAAATAGAGTGTATTTTCTCAATTTTGACAAAAATAAACTCTTTCTAAGTTATGTGATTAGAATTAACTCCCACCAGGTCCCCTGTCCTAGTTTATGCAGGTCTCCCCTTTAATACTTAGACTGCTTTTCCAGTCCTCACTCACCATAATAAGTAATAGAGTTTGAACCTGTTCAGTGGGTGATTGTGCTGTGATGATTCTCATGTCAGGAATTTTCCCAGCCTACTCTTTCTCTTCCTCAATTTTATGCTCCTTATCGAACTTCACACTTCTGTAATTTCAGCCTCCTAAGATACTTGTACTTTCCCAATTATTCCCCTTACATACATATGTTTGCCCCTGATCTATTTTCTCCATTCTCTTAGTCTTTTTCTGCTTGAAACCTTAAGCCATTCAGTGCCTTTTATTCCCCTAGAAATGAATAACTTACAACAAATGTGGGCTGCATAGGAGTAACTCATAAAAATAGAGGGGACTGGTCCAATATGCGATGCCCTTCCTTACCAATTATCTTACCTATGGAGCACATTGGCCAATTGCTATCACATTGTCCTCCCCCACTAAAAAAATTACTTTGCTATCTTTCACTATTTATATCCTGTAGCATCATATTTTTCCTCTATTTTATTTTTTTCCTTTGTTTACTGGCTAAATTTTTAATTTTTTTCAAACACTGACATTCTCCATAATAAATGACATCTAGTTAGTTTAGTTTCATTTATATACCTGCTTTACCTCTGCTTATTTCTGCTTATTTCTGAAATTTGTATTTAAGAGGTTCAGAACATTTCTAATTAATTTAATTGCATGTTTCAATAATTAACTTCCAAAGTTTGTAAGTTGACATTGTTTGGTTACGGTTATAACCCAAGCCTGCTGTTAATCCATTCCCTAATAATGGCAGTGCTGTTGCCTATCATTCATGAAGAAATGTAGAAACTTCAAGAGGGTATTTTCATAGAAGTACGCTTAGCCAGAGCTTGCAAATACACTTACTCACAGATCTTAATTAAATAAATGATGTCATATCAGTAAATGGCTTATTTCTAAAATGGAAACTTTGATATCTTATTATTGGAAATTGAAAAAGAAAATGTCTCATTGGTCTTCAAACTTCAAGGAAGTGCTTGCTCATGCACTATGTTTTATTATAGTAGTTTGCAACCCTCACTTACTTACATCACTGAAATGCTTTTAAAAAAAAATGCTGACGTTTGGACTCAACATCTTAATACTCTGCTTTCATTTAGGTGAGTTGGGGCCCAGGCTTCAGTATCTTAAAAGTTTCTCCAAAGATTCAAAAGTGCAGCCAGGGTTAAGAAAACTGCTCTATTATAATACCTATTTAAGTACATTTGCATGTTAATCTAGCAAGTAGTTTAAGACTATACTGCCAAGAGATAATCTAGCCTATGGAGACAGTATTGCCTTGTGTTCAGGTTATAGACTTCGAAAGTCAGATAGCATGCCTTTAGAATTCTGAATGTGTTGGATCTGCGACTTAAAATTTTACCTTCACTGTCAAGATCCTTAAGGATACCTAGTTTTCTCATATTTAATACTGGCCTCACAGAATTATCCAAAAGATTAAATGAAATAATCTACACAAAACATATAAATTATTTGGTAAAATTCTTGACCTACAATAGACTTTCAATGATTGATAATTATTTTTTAGATTACCAAAAAGAGGAAAAACTCATTTAGATAAATATTTGACTCTAATAATATGACTTCCAGTATGTATTTTAATGTATATGTGCATATATAAATATACCATATTTTATATCTATATATCTATATATATATCTTTTCTAGTATATGTGTATATATACTATATCTAAATGGGAGAAATAAAAACAATATAAAGTATACTCAAATTAGTCTAGAAAAATATTCCAAAATTAAATGGGCATGTATTAAACATTTATCATGCCAGGTATCATGCTATTTTTATAACAAATACTGTAAGGTACAAAGAATAAATTTGGTGATTTAACTTAAAATAAGATGGCAAGCAGTGAAACAAAAAGTGGTTTCTAACTGCAATATTCTCTTTTGAATGAACTGAACTGACATTCAGCGGAGGTGGTTTCCTTACTCTCCATGTACTATATAATTCCAGGGCACTTGGCCACTAAAACAACAGAGAACAAAGCATAGATAGTGGGGAAAAATAACCCCATGGAGAGATATAAATACACTCACAAAATTTCTCAGAATTGATTTTTTTCCACAGGGGCAATGCCTAAATCTTAGAAGAAAAATAAATTACTAGGAAACTTACTCAACCCAAGCTCCAGGCAGTCTTACACAAAGAGATAATTAAGAGTAAATGTCTACACTGTTCTACACTGGGAGAGAAAGAATGAGTAAATTACAGTATGGCATGGAAGCAGTAGACCATAGTGGTGAAGAGTATGACTTTGCCATTTTCTGGCTGTGTGGATTTGGGCATATTACCTAATGTCTTTGCCTCATTTTCCATATCTATAAAATGGGCACCTGCAAATATTTTTTTTAAGATTTTATTTATTTACTTGAGAATGAGAGCAGGAGTTGGGGAGACAGGGCAGAGGGAGAGGGAGAAGCAGACTCCCCACTGAGTAGGGAGTCCAATTTAGGGCTTGATCCCAGGACCCTGAGTCAGATACTTAACCAGCTGAGCCACCCAGGTATCTCTGCATGTATTTTTTGAGACTCAAATGCAATGATTTAGTTCTGTGCTTGAAAATTGTATATATCAGGGCACCTGGGTGGCTCAGTCATTAAGCGTCTGCCTTTGGCTCAGGGCCTGATCCCAGGTCCCTGGGACCGAGCTCCGCATCGGGCTCCCTGTTCTGCTGGGAGCCTGCTTCTTCCTCTCCTACTCCCCCTGCTTGTGTTCCCTCTCTTGCTGGCTCTCTCTCTCTCTGTCAAATAAATAAATAATTTTTTTAAAAAAATTAAATTTATATATATATTTTTTTTTAAAAAAGAAAATTGTATATATCATCTTATTAATAAGTGCTATGTGAATGATACATATTATGACCATTACATCTAATAGCATTGAATACTATGACAGTATTTCATTTTTTATGATCACAAGAAAGAATATTATATTATTGAGTGATATAAAAATAGTATATAGTATATAGGGCCATGTGAGTATCACGCATAAAGGAAAATTCTAAAAATTAAAAATAAAAATAATGATTAAATTAATACAGCTGCAGGAGAAAACAGGATGAGGTTTCCTCAAAACACTAAAAATAAACTACAGTAGGATCCAGTCCTTCCACTCCTGGGTATTTACCCAAAGAAAATGAAAACACTAATTCAAAAAGATATGTGCACCACTGTTTATTGTGGCATTATTTACAATAGCCAAGATTTGGGAGAAGCCAAGTTTGCGCATGGATAGATGTATGGAAAAAGGAGATGTGGTGTGTGTGTGTGTGTGTGTGTGTGTGTGTGTGTGTACACAGCCATAAAAAATAAGATTTTGCTCTTTGTAACAACGTGGATGGACTTAGAGGATATTATGCTAAGTGAAGTAAGTCATATAGAGAAAGACAAATACCCTATGACTTCACTTATATGTGGAATCTAAAAAACAAAATAAGTAAACAAAAACGCAGAAACACACTCATCAATGCAGAGAACAGACTGGTGGTTGCCAGAGGAGAGGGACATGGAGTGATGGGCAAAATAGGTCAAGGAGACTAAGAAGTACAGAGTTCCAGTTATAAAATACAAAAGTCACGGGATTGAAAAGTAAGCATTGGGAATACCAGTCGATAATATTGTAATAACATTGGATGGTGACAGATGGTGACTGTACTTATCTTGGTGAGCATTGAGTAAGAATATATATAGAATTATTGACTCACTATGCTGCACACCTGAACCTAATTACATATTCATGTCAACTATATTTCAGTTATTTAAAAAGAAATATTTTTTTTTACAAATTCGTGATTTCATCCCAGATAATACTGTCAATTACTAACAGAATAATGCCTGTTTTTGCTGAATTAAAGCATGCCATGTTTTTTTGTTGCTGTATAATTAAAGGGTATAAGTGAAAGTTTAAAAATAATAATAAAAAAATAAAATCAACTATGTTAACATAGGGAATGTGTAGGAAATGAAAAGGTAAATGATTTTTATTTTCATCTTACACTTATCTTTATTTTTTTAAAAAGATTTTATTTATTTATTTGACACAGAGAGAGCACAAGCAGGAGGTGCAGCAGGCAGAGGCAGAGGGAGAAGCAGGCTCCCCGCTAAGCAGGGAGCCTGATGCCAGGCTCGATCCCAGGACCCTGGGACCACGACCTGAGCTGAAGGCAGATGCCCAACTGACTGAGCCCCCCAGGCGTCCCTATTCTTATCTGTATATTCTAATTTTCTACAGTTTTAAACTCATTTTAGAACTAAAATAATATGCGTGTGTGTGTGTGTGCGCACGCACGCGTGCTTCTCATTCTCTGCTGAAAGGGTTAGTATAACATTGATAGTATTTCTTCCTCAGATGTTTGGCAGAATTCATAAGTGAAGCCAATTAAGTAAAATTTTCTCATGAGATGGTTTCTAATTACAAATTCAATTTCTTCAACAGCAATGCCACTGTTCAGATTTCTCATTTCTTTTTGTGTCAGTTTTATAACATGTATTTTTCAAGGAATCTGTTCATTTTGCCTAAGGTTTATATAATGTGTTCATAATACCTTCTTATTATCTTATTAATGTCTATAAGATTTGTAGTAATATCTACTACAGATATATATTTTTTTCCCCTCTTTCTTCAGTGCTGTAAGGGTTTATTAATTTTATTGACCTTTTCAATAGACCCACTTTGGGGTTTGTTGATTGTTCTCTGTTTAGTCTCTAGTTTCAATTTTATTGATTCATGGTTTTATCTTAATTACTTGCTTCTTTATGCTTATTTATTTTTAATTTGCTTTTTTCCTAGTTTCTTGAGATAGAACCTTATCTCACTGATTTTTTTAATAAAAATTATTATGAATAATGTCCAGTTCACACTAAAGTAAAAGAAATCCTATTATGCATCCCCATTAATTATCATCCACCTTCAATAATTATCAATATATTACCCAGCTGGCTCCATCTATACTGCCGAATCACTGTCCTTGCTAGTGAATTGTTTATAGTTCTGTTGAGGTATAATATACATATTGATCACATGTTAGAAATGCAAAAATCACATGTGACTTTAGGAAATGTATAGAGGTGTGCAATCATCACCACAATCCAGATCTAGAACGTTTCCATCACCCCAACCTACAATCCACTTGGCAGTCAATTCCTACTCCCACACCCAACCCCAAGCAACCACTGATTGTCCCAATGATTTAGCTCCTCTGGAAATTTCTTGTAAATCAAATCACACAATACAAAGTATTTTGAATCTAACTGTCTAACTCCGTTCATTTACCTTAATGTTATTGAGATGTATCCACGTTGTAGCAAGTTTCATTGTATTGCTTAATATATTCTGTTACATATATAAACCACATATTGTTTATCCATTCACCAATTGGTGGACATTTAAATTGTTCAAGGTTCCTGGCTATTTCATGTAATGTTGCTATAAATATTCACACATAAGATTGTGTGGACATGTTTTGATTTTTCTTTTGTCAATGTCTAGGAGAGGATTTATTAAAATGCATAGCAAAATTATGTTTAATTTTTCATTAAAGTGCCGAACTTCCACCTTTTTATATTCCCTAGAGTAATGAATCTAGTTTCCAATTTCTCCACATTCTAGGCAGTGTTTGTTAGAGTGTATCAATTTTATTATAGCCAATCAAAAATGTGTGAAGTGACATCTTACTATAGTTTTAATTTGCATTACCCGAATGACTATTGATATTGAATATCTTTTTTTGTGTTTATTGACAATTTGTATATATATATATATATATATGTATATATATTTTAATGAAATGTCTGTATACATCCATTATGAGTTTGTGTTTTCGCAAAAGTTATTTTAAAGTCCTAACCCCTGGTACCTGTGAATGTGACCTTGTTTGAAAGTAGGAATTTCCATGATGCAGTCAAGTTAACATGAAGTCATTTTGGAGTAGGGTAGGACTTTAATCCAACATGACTAGTACCTTTATAAGAAAAGGAAAGACAGAGGGAGGAGCAACACGTGAAGACACAGACACAGGAGGGAAAAACACAGCATGACGTTGGGCAGAGATTAGACTGAGTAGCCACAAGCCCAGGAATGCCGAGAATGGCCAACAAACCTCAGAAGCTAGGAAGAGACAAGAAAGGATTCTACTCAGAGCTTCAGGAAAAGCATGACTCCACTAGATTTTAGGCTTATAACCTCTAAAATAGTGAAACAATAAACTTATGCTGTTTTAAAGTCACTCAGTTTGTGGTAGTTTTTTACAGCAGCCCTAGGAAACCGATACAACATTTTTGCCAATTTTTAATTGGATTGCTATGCTCTTACTACGAGTTGTTGGAGCTCTTTACATGGTCTGGATATGAGTTCTGTATCAGATATGTAATTTGCAAATGTTTTCTTCCAGTCTGTGTCATTTCTGTTTTCTTTTCTTTATTTTTATAGAACTGCTTTAGGTTCACATCAAAATTAAAAGGAAGGTACAGAGATTTCTCATATAGCTCCTGTCCCCACATGTGCATAGCCTCTAACATTATCAACATTCCCCACCAGAGTGGGACATTTACAACAATTGGTGAACCTATATTAACACATCTACAGTTCATAATTTACCTTAGCATTCATTCTTGGTGTTGTATACTCTATGGGTTGGGACGAATGTACCATGAAATGTATTCATCATGATAGTATCATACACCGTACTTTCACTGTCCTAAATATCTCTGCGCTTTTTCTATTCATCACTCCCCCCACTTTTATCCTTTCATTCTAAAATGCTGTCTTTTGAAGAACACAGCTTTCATTTGATGAAGCCCAATATAATATACACATTTTTTTTTGCTTTTACAGCTCTTCTTTTGATGTCAGATTTTAAAAATCTGCACAACCCAAGATCATAAAGATTTCTCCTATATTTTCTTCTATAAGTTGTAGAATTTTAGCCTGTAAATTTAGGTCTATGGCCAATTTTTATGTATAGAATGAGGTTAGGGAACTAAATGAATCCTTTTATATAAAGGATTTCTACTGTTCCTGCATCACTTGTTGAAAAATTTCCCATTGAATTCCTTTGACATCTTTGTTGAAAATTAGTTGACCATGAATATGAGAGTTTATGTCTGGATATTAATTCTGTTTCATTCATCTGTATGTTTATCTCCATAGCAGTTACCTCATTGTCTTGGCTGCAGTAGCTTTATAGTAAGTTTTGAAATCAGGTAGTAGGAGTCCTTCACTTTTTTCTTCCTTTGAAAATTGTTTTGCTTATTCAGGGTTCTTCTTATTTCCATGTGAATTTTAGGATCAGCTTGTAAATTTCTATTAAAAAATTGCTGGGATTTTAATAGAGATTCAATTCAGTCTGTAGAAATATTTAGAGAGAACAGTCATTGTAACAATTTAGTCTTTCAATTCACAAACATGGAAAGGCTCTCTATTTAGATCTTTAATTTCTCTCAGTAGTATTTTATAATATTTATTGTATAGGTCTTGCATTTTTTTGTAAATTTTATTCTTAAGTATTTTATCTTTTGATGTTATTATAAATGAAATTAAAAAATTTATTTAAAGATTGTTTATTGTTATTACATGGAAACTATTGACTTTTTTATGTTGATCTTATATATTATGACATTGCTGAACGCATTGATCAGCTCTAGCAAGAATTTTGTGAATTCCTTAGAATTTTAACATTCCGGGTCACATCATCTAAAAATTAGGTCAATTTTTTTTTCTTCTTTCCAAACTGCACATATTTTATTTCCTCTTCTTGCAAGATTTCACTGTCTAGAAAGAACCTTCAGTACGATGTTGACTAGAAGTGTCAAAAGGCAGACATTTTTGTTTTGTTTCTGATATTAGGGAAGAAACAGTCTTTTGCCATTAAGTCTGATGAGCTGTTACCGAGGTGAGAAAGTTTCCTTTAATTCCTAGTTAATAGAGCACTTTTTTTTTTTATCAGAAATGGGTATGAGATTTTTCAAATGGTTCTTATATATTTGTTGAAATGATTGTGATTTTTATTTATATTGTTAATATGGTGTATTACATTATGTGATTTTTGAATTTTAAACCAATATCCCAACCTTGGTGTAAGTCCCATTTGGTCATGATATGTAATACTTTTTGTATGTTGTAAGATTCTTTTTGCAAAAATTAATGTAAGGATTTTGCCTCTATGCTCCTGAAGGTTACTGGCCTGTAGTTTGCTTTTCTTGCAATGACTTGGTCTAGCTTTGGTATTACCAGACCAATACTGGTCTCCTAGAGTGAGTTGTGAAAGAAATATTTCCAACTTCTCTATTTTCTGAAAGATTCTGTGAGGACTATTATTTCTTCTTTGAACATTTGATAGAAACATCCAATTAAGCCATCTCAAACTAGCCTTTGTGGGAAGAATTTTAATTACTAATTCAATTGTATCACTTGTTATAACTCTACTCAGATATTCCGTATCTTCTCTTGTTATTTTTAGTAATTTGTATGTTTCAAAAATTATTGACTTGACTCTATTGTATCAGAAATACATGGGTTCAAAAGAACAAGTCTGGGAATTAGGACACCAGGGTCAGGTCTTCCTTTTCCTTGGATATCATTGGTAAAACATTTCAAAGCTCAGGCCAGCTAAACTTCTCATTTGTCTTAGAAGGAAATGGCTAGATAACCTTTAAGGGACCAAAAATAAAGTGATCCTTTCACATTATGAACAAAAGACCATCTCATTAAACAATAACACAGTTAGTTGTTCCTTCTGAATGTTTTACTTTGAAAGTTCTTATTTTGTTTATGTGTGTTATTTTTCACAGATGTTTTGTTTTTGTTCTGTTTGTTGATGCTGTGTAATGGAGCTTTGAAAATATTTATTTAATGTGTTTCCTTGCCCTATTGTTCCTAGGGCAGGAGGCCTGGAATACTAAGGAAACTCATTTGAAAAGCAAATATAAAATTTCATAATATTTAAGATATTTGGCAAGTCTGTGATTGGAGAAAAAGCAATTTGGCAATTATGAAACTTTTTCTCACCACAAATTCGCAAATTTCCATTATTTGCAAAAATAAATGTCTTGGGAATTGTGGGATCTTGACCAATGTCTTCTGTAAAATAAAACATTTAATTTATTTAACCTGATTTATTCTAGATTTCTTAGTATAGTTAGGTAATTGTCACTTCTGAGACAGAACCTAATCCCTAGACCTTCAAATATTTTTCTAACTGACCCATAATAAGAAATGCATTTTATAACACAACTTAGAATGTGCGCGTGCACACACACACACACAAACACACACACACCCCTCCCTTCCACACAGTCATAGACATATAAATGTTTCTAAAACAATGTACAAGTGTACAAGTGTACTTCACACGTGCTATTCTTTTTTTTTTAAAAAAAGATTTATTTATTTATTCGACAGAGATAGAGATAGCCAGCGAGAGAGGGAACACAAGCAGGGGGAGTGGGAGAGGAAGAAGCAGGATCATAGCAGAGGAGTCTGATGTGGGGCTTGATCCCATAACGCTGGGATCACACCCTGAGCCGAAGGCAGACGCCCAACCGCTGTGCCACCCAGGTGCCCCTACACTTGCTATTCTTGTCATCCTACTTGGTTTCATTTTTGCATGGGAGGGAGGTTACCCATTGAATTGATTTTATCACCCACTAATGGGTCACAACCCACAATTTAAAAAAATATTGGTCCAATAAATGCAATTGGCATTTAAATCATGTAACTTATACAACTCAGGGGTAAGTCAACTTTTTAGAGGTGATATGCTAAATATTAGCTAGAAGCTGCTCAGAGCAAACTAGTGGGGGTCCTCAGCCCTTCAATGTGTACAGAGAGTTGGGAGATGACACATCTGCTTGAAAAATTCTATGTGCCAACACCACCTCTATGTGCCTACCTACCTTACCCCTACATTGTCCCTAATGCAGCTAAGAAGATAAGAGGATGTATAGGCAGATCATTTTTCCAATCAGAGAAACCTAAGGTTGAAACTGGGCCCCATTTATTAAATATATGATATTAGGTAGATTGGTTTTCTAACAAAATACAACAAAATACTGCATACTGGGGGGCATAAAAACCAGAAATGTATTGTATTATACTTCTGGAGACTAGAAGTCCAAAATCAAGGGCCATGCTCCTTCTGATATCAATGGGAATCTTCCCTTGCCTCTTCTTAGCTTCTAGTGATTTGCTGGCAATCTTTGGCTTCTCTTGGCTTGCAGCTGAGTGACTTCATTCTCTACTTTCTTTGTCACATAGATTCTTCCTATGTGCCTCTTTTTTCACACAGTTGTCTTCTTAAAAGGACACCAGTCATTGGATTAGCAATTCCCCTTCCTCCAATATGATCTCATCTTAAATAATTACATCTGTAAAGAGACTATTTTGAAATAAGGTCACATTCTGAGGTACTGGGGGCTAGGACTTCACATATATTTTGTGGGACAGACAGATTTCAACCCATAACACTAGAAAACTCATTTTTCCACACTCTGTTGTGCCTCAGATTTTATCTATCCAATATCACCATGTCGTAATTTATAACTGAACTGTCAGGAGGCTTGGGGAGAGGATAATTGATGGAATGAGGGATACCAGATGAAAGGAAAAACAAGCAAATTTTGATTGCAAGCCACGAAACTGCAAAAGAAAGCTTGTATTTTAATTTGCAATATCACACAAGACTGTTCTGGGTATCCAGTTTTGCTTTCAACTCATAACTTCTAACTTCAACATAGAATCTCATGTTTTCCTCTCTCCTCTTTTTGACCAGCAAATAATTATGAATTCCTAAAGTCATCAATTCCAGTCTAACAACTCCAGCTCGGATCGCTCTTGTTTCATTATATTTGCAAGAATGCTGAGCTTTGGATTAAAAAGGAAAAAAAAAAAAATCCATCAGCTGCATGGCTTTCCCCTGCTGAACTAGAGACCGGAAAATAAATGTTTGCACCTTTAATGACCTCTATTGTCCTGACTTCACAAAATCCCCAGTGGGCAGCTAATCCTTTGGAACAATACCGTACAGATGTTTCACATGATAAGAAGGCTAATTCCAGACCAATCAGAGCCACTCCAAATGTCAGCACACCAAAATAAAATTAAAATATGGGGCAAACAGATGCAACTTCCATAGTCTGATCTCTTTGTTGGTGGGTCATTCTACAGTAATGGCTGATATGTCTGCTTTGTTTAAGGCAATGGCAACTTTGTCTTTAGTAAAAATTGAGCTACTCTGTTCTCTTGTATTTGCTGTGTTTACTTTCAGGAAAACCTAGGAAAGGCTAAAAATGCACCTCTCTCTCCCTCTCTTTCTCTCTCTCAGTCTCCCTCCGTCCTTTTTTTCCTCCCTCTCATTTTTTGTGTTTCTTTTCTGATCTTCCTGATATTTCATAGTAAATTTAGAGATGAAAGTAAATGAACAGAAAGTTAAAATTTTATAGTAAGTGTGCTCAATTATGTGATACATTCACCATTGTAGTATATCATCCTTTCCCCAAATTTTCATTTTTAAAGAAGGCTTTCATTTTGTTTCCTTGCTTACATATTTGTTTGCATCCCATTTCTCAAGAAATACCAATATTCAGACGCTATTGAACTTGGTGAATCTGAACCACAGTTCAGCTTTACCGAAAGAACTATGACCTACCTATAACATGTCTGTTTGTTTGATTATTTGTTGGTTATTTTCTTACAGCTACCTACACTCAGGAGTTGACCATTAGTCAACCAAAACATTTACAAGGTAGTTGTTTAGTGACCAGGTTTGCTTGAAGAAATAATACTGGCAGTGTTTTTCTTTCAGGAAAAAGTAAAGGCTTCCTAGCTCTTAGCTTATCATCTATTTATGTCCTGGCAGTTGGGAATAGAGTAATTTAATTCCACAGGCTTGATTTTTAAAATGCTTATTTAAACAGCTCACACATTAAATGATGATGTGGTCTTTGCACTTGAAAAGACCCTTATGCAACATGAATAATCTTCCTAAAGTCTCCATTTGGCTGCTGACATACTTGATTGCAGTGTTCTTATAAAAACTTTAGTTACACTCTGAGAAAAAAAAATATAAATGATTATCCAAGCCACATTTACACTAACTACAAGAGAACAGCCAGAAAGTCATAAGTTTGGGATCTTTGGAAAGGAAGAAAACATTTTTTATAAATAAATAAACATTTGGGGATAAAAATGGGAAGAAAATTCAATGTTTGGCAATAACTGGTCCTATAAAAAGGACAGATAATTGCAAAGTATTTCTTAGAAGCAAAACCCATTAATTGAAATACAACGTTAAAAAGTGGATTATTACTTTAAATGAAATAAAAGTTTTTAGAATTACATTGAGACATTTTTGCTTTTCTATCTGATCATATCCTTTCTTCCAAAAATGTGTCTTATTTAATCTGTTCTGTAAAGAGTTATCATGAATTTCTTGGACTATTTCATAATTTGGGGCTTCTAAGTGTTAAGCTAATAAGAAAACTATGCATGAAGATAACTATCAGAACATTTGCAGGCTCATCCATCATAGTGAAGAAATATTTAAATATTCTGGGAAATTCTGCTTAGAGCCATAGTGAGAGAGAAAACTTATTTAAAACAATAAGATTTTTCTGGTCACGTGCCATATTTCCTGCTCCATTGTGTTTGGCACCAGGAAACAACTTGGCATGAGCTGCTGAAAAATCCATCAGCAACTGTGTCAACTTTATCACTTCCTGAGCTCATGCTTGCAGGAAATGGATACAAAAACAGTGATTTAATAGGGGAAAAATTACTCTTTGCCATTTGAAAAATTTAAAAAAAATATACATTTAACACTCACTTGCTCTCAGTCTGTAGTAAATAAACTGGATATTTGTCCGAAGACGAGACAATGAATATATTAATACATCAGATGAGCCTTCATCTCTGAAATGAAATTAAAAATGCAGTCCCTATTTTTTTCACTTGGTTGTTGAGAGTCCTTTTTAAAAACTGAAACAAATTATGCAAATTTCAGTGTGAATTAAAAGGATAGGAAGAGAAGATGGTTATACAGGATTTCAAACTCAGACACTGTGAAGATGCTACTTCCAGGGAGAAGTCATTATTCTACTTCTTTTTTTTTTTAAGATTTTATTTATTTATTTATTTGACAGAGATAGAGACAGCCAGCGAGAGAGGGAACACAAGCAAGGGGGAGTGGGAGAGGAAGAAGCAGGCTCATAGCAGAGGCCTGATGTGGGGCTCGATCCCATAATGCCTGGATCACGCCCTGAGCCGAAGGCAGACGCTTAACCGCTGTGCCACCCAGATGCCCCTATTCTACTTCTTTTATGGAGAGGGAATAGGGGATCAGAGTAGACGACCCAGTGAGAAAGATTCACAGGGCAGAATGCGATAATGGCAAAACAAGTCTTCATTGGAGATTTTAAAAGAGATGGAGAGATACACAGTGTTTTCTTACACTACATTTGGAGGAGAAGACATAATAAGTAAAAGGACAGAGAGTCCGTTAAGTATTGGTGGCACGAGTCTGCTCTTTTGGCCGTTGCCTATAAAACAATCCCATTCCCTCAATGCCCAGCTTGGCTACAGCTACTTACCTGATTATTTACAATACTTGCAGCTGAGCTATTAATAAATGATCATTGTTAAATGTGTATTCCCTAGAAAACAGCTTTGGCTTTCTATCAGAATTTTTTTTCCCTTATTCTACCACACAAAATTTCTTCCAAAAACCTCTTTCTTCAAATCAGGCTAACTGCTGCAGGTTAAGGTAAATCCAAATATTCCTTGAATGAATTGGCTATCAGAATGGACTAAATATTCAGGCAGACAGATACCTCTGTCTCTTGAAATATGTAGTTAGGCCATATTTTTATTAGACTGATAACTTTGGAAACAAAGAATTCTAGATTATGCCTAAAATCACACACCTAACAATGTTTCAAGAATATTTCCAGTTTCTATAGTATCAAAAAACTCCTTCACAGATATTATGTATTTAGATGTTGGAATTCTTATTTCATAATTAATAATACTGAATTCAGTGATGAAAACGACTTCTCTGTGTCACAGAACGGGTAACTAGCAAAGTCTAGACTAAAAACCATGTCTGTTGACTCCCAAAATGCTTTTCAATACCTGTCTCCATGTGTTTCAAACTGTGGCCTCCAACTCCTAAGAGTATTGAACTGAAAGCTCAGGTGTCAACACAGGGACCAGATAGAGTGGCCCCACCGGGATGCTCCCTGAGCGTCCCTGTCACTAGGGAACCCAAGCAATGGCACTGAATCGATTTTACATAATAAGCTTTCTCATAAGTTTTTATTTGGAAAAGGGGGTTTGAAAACAACACCAAGCACTCTACCAGTATTCCCCACAGATTAGTACTGTAGTTACTGAACCACCAAATCTAACTTTGGCAAATGTAAAGTGTGAGAAAGACTGACTAGTGAAAGATGAAACTATATGAGATTAACCTATAGAACTAAGCTACATGTCCTTTAAACAGCCTCTAAATTGATTTCGTAGAATCCTACAGCTAAAAAGAGTTTTAAGGGTCAAATAGTACAGTTTTTTTGCATTTTATTAATAAGAGAGCAATCAGAGACAAATAGGTAAAGATAAGTAACAAAAGTTAAATTTGGTACTCTTTTTCCAGCATTTTCAAACATAAATATACAAATTACTGTATTTATACTAAGAAGTTATACAATAGGGTACAGAAAGTATCAGACAATTATATTGACCTGGTATTCTCTGTTAAAAAAATATTGAAAGATAAATGCTTTCCAACTGTCAACTGAAATTAAAATTGCTATAAAAAGATCTATGTTTGCACTAAAATAAGTAAATGAAGTTTTACTGAAATAAAGAAAGTAAATGAATCTCATAATCAACAGAAGAAATAGTGGGAGAGATTTCAGTAAATATGAGGAATATTTTAGTATAGAGGCGCCTGGGTAGCTGAGTCAGTTAAGCAGCTGCCCTTGGCTCAGGTCATGATCTCAGGCTCCTGGGATCGAACCTCATGTCAGGCTTCCTGCTCGGTGGGAGTCTGTTTCTTCCTCTCCCTCTGCTCCTCTGCTCTGCTCATTCTTTCTCTCTCTCTCATAAATAAATAAAAATCTTTTAAGAAAAGAATATTTTAATATAAAAAAAGATTATTTTACTATAAAATCCAAAGTGACACTAGCCTGCTTATAGTTATACTGAATTCTTTCTCCCTATTACAAATGTCTGATAAAAATTGTATTAATTCATTTAAATACATACGTGCTTCTCATTCTTGGTAGCTTCATTCTACAACATCATCATGAACGATGAGCTGGTGAAATTGAACCGTTTGCTCCTAGGAGAAATACCAGATTAGGTTCCTATAAGCCTCTGGTTACAATATTTTCATCAATAGGTCAGTAAGTAACCTGTTTTAACATGTGTTTCCGTTTAAAGACCCCTTATTCCATATCACTGCTGGGTCTTTAACGTTGAACTCACAACCAAAAGCCCTATAAATTATTGGTGAATGAAATTTATCTAACACATGTGTTTTCTTCATAAGGCACATCCCAGCCTTCTGGAGCTTGGTAAATAACACCAGACAACACTTTGGCACTATGCTTGCAGGATATTTTAAACAGTAAAATCACCACCGCCACCAACAACAAAACACAAAATGAGAAAGACATGGCACTAAATAAACTGTGAAAGGGACACATTTAAGATATGAGAACTAAAGCAAAAAAGGCAGAATGTTACTCTGTTCAGCCTTAGCTGGGAACATGCATGATAGGATAGGCCATTTTTTTGCAGCTCAGTGCGTGTTCACAAATGACAGTAAAAATGCTGCAAATATTGATTTGGGGGATTGGAAATAAATTGCAGTGAATAAGTGAATTCACAAGCATGAGATCCATGGATAATGAGAATTTGCTTACTTATGGAGACACCTCCATATCTCCAAATGAAATGTGTTTTTTTCCATATTTATTTTACCAGAAATCTTAGCAGCTATAAACCGTTCCCCTGCTCCTGCTTTTTGGAAAGTTTCTCTTCCTTTCATTACCAGGACATTGCACTCTCCTTCCACATGTTCATGTTCCCCCTCTGGCTTTCTTTCCCAGTGTCCTTTGTGGTCTCCATCTCTTCTACCACGTTTTAAAATGCTGAAACTCTTTCAGGAACAGTCCCAATGTCTCTTCTCCTTTCACTCTATACTCTCCATACGCAAACTCTTCCATACTTGGAAGACGAACCAAAATTTTATCTCTAGTTCAAAGCCTACCTCTGAGGTTCAGACATATATGAATGGACTATTAGATACTTGAAGATCTCAAAGGCATCTAGAAATCAATGTGCATAACATCGAATTTATGATCTCACTCTGCAAAACGTGAACCTACAATCTGAAGAATTTATGAGCAAAAGAAACTTTTATAGTATGGGTCCTGCGGAATATCTTGGAGATGATTTTAGGTAGCACACGGGTGTAGGGACAATCTTCTTCTCAATATTAAACAACTTGGGTTCTTTAGCAAAGGAGAATGCAGACAACCTTTCAGAAGGCCTCCCGTTCCCCGGGGCAGGACTATCATCTTGCCAAGCTATATCATCACCATCTCTGGTAACACACTACACTAAGTCCAAGATTCAAGGCAGAGTGATATACATGTCAGATAATCTCCTTAGATTTCTTCCTAGTAACCAGATTAAAATTTCTGTTGGCCATTATGATATAGCAGCAAAAATCTATACAACTTACATTTCCTCACAATCTTTTGGTGGTGATTTTTACATCGAACTAAGTAAGCTAAATTTTATAAGGTGATATTTTTCTGATTACACTTTTATATCTTCCAAATCTATGCAGAGTATGTATTACTTCTTACTGATAAAATAACTAACATCATCCATAATTATATAAACATAGACGATAATTTTTGTCAGCCTTCGATAACCGTTTCTTTATTTTATCAAAAATTCAGCCTCTGCACAGATCAAGGTAAGTATTTATAGAGGGTAAGTGACGGCACTAGTGAGGTTTTAAAAGTCAGCATTTGCTCATTAGTTATTTAGTTATTAGTTATTTAGTGTTCTGGTTAATATAAATTTTGAAATTTCAAATTGCATATCTTGGAATCTTGTTGGTTCTTAATAAACAGTTTTGAATGACTGTTAAGGCAGATGATGAGAGGAGGAGGAAAGACACATTTTTATACATTTTCAGTTACTTTTCCTCTTTCCAGATACAGAATAAACTTTTCAAAATGTCCTTTGATTTATTTTTAAAATCCAGTTTATAACTTTGTAGCTTGTGGAAATTCTTTACAGATTCTGATCATAAGTTGACTGGCAGTTTTATGATATTCTTTAAATGTAATTTAATTTAAATTTAAACAACCCCAAGTTTCATAATTAAGAATACTGAATTTAGTGACAAAAATGATTCTTCTATGTCACAGAACAGGTAATTAGCAAAGCCTAGACAAAAACCATATCTGTTGACTCTAACATGCTTTGTAATATAAGTGTCCCCATGTGTTTCAAACTGTGGCCTCCAGACTCCTAAGGGTATTGAACTGAAAGCTCAGGTGTCAACACAGGGACCAGATGGAGTGGCCCCACTGGGATGCTCCCTGAGCGCCCCTGCCACTAGGGAACCCAAGCAACGGCACTGAATCGATTTTACGTAATAAGCTTTCTCATAAGTTTTTATTTGGAAAAGGGGGTTTGAGAACAACACCAAGCACTCTACCAGTATTCCCCACAGATTAGTACTGTAGTTACTGAACCACCAAATCTAACTTTGGCAAATGTAAAGTGTGAGAAAGACTGACTAGTGAAAGATGAAACTATATGAGATTAACCTATAGAACTAAGCTATATGTCCTTTAAACAGCCTCTAAATGGATCTCATAGAAGTGTAATTTTTCCTCATATAGGAGTCCCATTGATTCTCCTTGGCAAGTGGATCTTCCACATAACAATTCAGGACCCAACCTCCTTTTATCATATGGCTCTGATTTATGCTAAAGTTTTGAAGATCTATACTTGGAAAAAAAGTGTAGAGAAGGGCCAACTGCTTCTTAACCAACCAGAAAGATAACACTTTACTCTTAAAACAAATGCCATTAAAGTCATCTACGTGATGACGGTTTCTCATCATCAAATATAAAATCACCTTGGTGTGAACAAATGTAAATATACTGTAAATATCTGTAAATATACTGTAAATATCTGTAAATATACTAATCCATTATGGAAGATCCTTGAGGTCAAGGATGTTTTTGTTTACCTCTGTATTCATACCCAACTTCTCGTGGCTATTTTTTTCTCTCCTTATGTTAATTCATCCAGTCAGTCCCTCTAGTCGTCCTGTCTCATAAAAGGCGGTCAGGAGACCTAAAAAACACTTTTAAGGCCATAGCCCAGAGACCCGGTCCTAATGAAAGACTGAGATTTATCATAAAATTAAAGAATATTTTCCCTTCCTTCACATCTAAAGAGCTCTAATGTAGTAATAGTTGTTTTCGGCTGGAATACCTGCAAGATTCCAAGGAGGAATATTTAGAAAAGTCCAAAATCAACAGAGGAGAGAAAATAGAGATACTCAGGAGCATTTGAAACCTCTGGCACTAAAGCTACAGCAAATATCAAAGACAACCCAACTTCTCATCAGATTATCATAAATCCTCTCACTAAAAGCTTATTTTTCCAAGTTCCAATTACTTGATAAACATGCTGAACTTTCAAAAAATAAATAGCAAGGCATGCAAAGGGAAGTAGAAAAATACAGCCAGAAGAGGCAAGACAAGTAGCAGAATCTGACGCAAATACGACAAAAGTTGTCCGAGTTCTGAGATGGGGAATGTAAAATAACTATGATTAGTATGTAAAATACTGTGACAGAAATGAAGAAGGCCTTTGATTGACACAATGATAGACTCAATATGGCCAAGGAAAGAACCAGGAGGCTTGAATGAAGATTGATAGAAACATACCAAACTGATATGCAAAGAGGCAAAAAAAATGGAAGGAAAAAGAAAAAAAAATAGAACATCAAAGAACGGTGAGTGTGTGGGACAATTTCTAAAGGTGGAACACATACATTATTGAACTATCAGAAACAGAAGTTAGAAAAACATCAAAGAAATGTTTGAAGAAATGATATTTGCGAAATTTCCAAATTAATGACACATACCAAACCAAAGATCAAGGAAGCTCAGGCAACACCACGCAAGCTACACACCAAAAATGACACCTAGGGGTATCATATACAAACTGGAGGACACCAAAGGCAGAGAGAAAGCTTGAAAGAATCTAGAGGGAAAACAGTATACGTTACTTCTAGAGCAACAAGTTTAAAAATTAAAGTGAACTTTTTGTCAGATTATTCAAGCAAGAAGAGAACAGATTGAAATATTTAAATTATTGATAGGAAAAGAAAATAATCTAGAATGCTATATGCAGTAAAATTATACTTCAAAGGTGAAGGAGAAATAACAGCTTTTTCAGACAACTATAAAGTAATGGGAATTCATAGCCAGCATATTTACACTGTGAAAATGTTTAATAGAAGTGATTCTGGGAGGGGAGCTCAGGTGGCTCAGTTGGTTAAGCGTCTGCTTAAGTGTTCAGGTCATGATTCCAGGGTCCTGGGATGGAACCCTGCATCAGATATCCTGCTCAGCAGGGAGGCTGCTTCTCCCTCTCCTCATCCTCCCCCTGTTCGTGCTCTCTCTCTCTCTCTCTCAAATGAATACATAAAAAAAAAAAATCTTTAAAAAAAATGTGATCCAGAGAGAAAGAAAATTACTTAGGTTAGAAGCTCAGATCTACATAAAGAAAGGAGAGCGTTAAAAAAAGGATAAATGATAAAATAAAGTCTTTAAGTTCTTATTATCAAATTAACTAAACATAACCATGTATTTAAAGTAATGATAGTAACCATATACTGGATATTATAACAGGTTGATAAGAGCAATGAATGACAGAAATGTCATAGGGGTAGGAAGGAAAAATTGGAATTACTCTAAGTTAACTTGCACTACACATGGAACAGTATACTGCTATATGAAGATTCATTTAAATTTGTTAAAAATATATATTGTAAATTCTGATGATAACCAACAATTTTTTAAAGAATTTCATAGCTATGTTAAGAAACTGAGATAAATGCATAATTAACATAAAAAAGAGAATAAATAAAAATAAAAACAAATGCAATGAACAGAAAATGTTTAAGATTGTATTAAACCAAATATATCTATAATTACTTTATATATGAATTGTCTAAATATACCAATTCAAACACAGAAAATGTCAAAGGGATTAAAAGAAAAACAATCATACATTGTTAACAAGAAGCCTCTTTAATATAAAAACTCTGTTGGGAGAAAAAGTAAAGGAATGAAGGAAGATATGACATGCTGACTCCAATCAAAAGTGGAGTAGCTAATACTAATTTTAGACAAAGTAGTCCTCAAAATAAGATAAAGTGTCAGCCTTAAAGTTAGTTCTTTGAAGAACAAGTGGTCCTCAGAAAAGATCAATAAAATTTATAAGCCTCTAACCAAGCCAACCAAGAGAAAAAGAGAAAAGACAATACTAACAATGTCAGAAATGAAAGAAGAGCCATCACTCCTGATTCCTGAACATAAAAGGAATAGTAAAGGAATATTATGAACAACACTATTCCCATTCTTACAATGACTTAGATAAGATGTACCAATTCCTAGAAAGACAAAAACTACCAAAATTCACACACAAAGAAATATATAATTGAAATAACTTTGTATCTACTAAGGAGATTATGTCAGTTAATAGCCCACAAAGAAAGCACCAGTCCCAGATGTTTTTACTAGTAAATTGTAGCAGATGGAACCAGAGGTAATACTTCTTAATGTATTCTATGAGGGGAGAGTTACCCTAATACCCAAACCAAAGACATTATAAGAAAGCAAAATTAGAGATCAATGTCATTTATAAATCCAGATTTAAAATTATTTAACAGAATATTAGAAAATTGAATTTGACAATGCATACAAAGTATCATACTCTATAAACAAGTGAGATATTCCAAGGATGCAAGGTTGGTTCAACATTAAAAAATCAATCATTGTAACTCACCACACCAAAGGCTAAAGAAAAAAAATCTTATGATTATATCAACTAATGCATAAAAAGCTTTTAACAAAATCCAATACCTGTTAATAATAATAATTTTTAAAAATCTCCAAAAACTATGCACACAAGGGAACTTCCTCAACTTAATAAAAGAATACTAAATCCTGTACATTACAGTATAGGTAACAGAGTCTCTCTCTAAGACTGGGAACAAGGCATTCTTATTTCTATTCGATGTTATACTAGAAGTTCTAGATAGTACAATGGGACAATAAAAGAAAATAAAGAATATATTGCTTAGAAAATAAATAAAATGGTTAAAGTAGAAAAATCCCAAAGAATCACCAAAACCCCCCTTTACTTAATAAATGAATATAGCAACATTGCATTATAAAAGATGAATATACAAAAGCCAATTGCTTTCTTATATATCATCAGTGACCAATTGGAATTGGGGTTAACATTTATAATAAGTACCTAAAAAAATACTTAGATATATATCTAACAAACTATGCATAAAATCTATATGTGGAAAATTACAATAATCTAATGAAAGACATCAAAGAAGATCTAAGTAACGGTTATATTCTGTGTTCATAAATTGGAAGACTCAATATTTTAAGATGTCAATTCTTCCCAATTTGTTCTATAGGTTTAATGTAAGTTCAGTTGAAATCCCAGAAAGCTATTTTCTAAGCACTGACAAATTGATTCTACAAATTTATGAGAAAGTAAAGACTAAGAATGGCCAACACAGTCTTGAAGAAGAAAATTGGAGGCCACTCACTGCCTGACTTTAAGACCTACTGTGTAGTGACATAATCCAGGTGGTTTGGTAGTGGCAAAAGAGTAGACACATAGATGAATACAACAGGATAGAGAGCCCAGAAATAGAGCCATATAAATATAGTCAATTGATCTTGGATGAAGAAGCAAAGGCTTTCGATGGAGAAATGATAGTCTTTCAGCAAGCGATTTTAAAGCAATTTGATGTCCAAATTGGGAAAAACAAAAACAAAAAACAATGAGACACAGACCTTACAAATAAAACAAAAAACAAACAAAAAAACCCAAAACTCAAAGTTGATCATAGAGCTGAATAGAAATCACAAAATTTTAAATTCTAGCAAGGAATCCTGTAAGGGGGTGCCTGGGTGGCACAGCGGTTAAGCGTCTGCCTTCGGCTCAGGGCGTGATCCCGGTGTTATGGGATCGAGCCCCCACGTCAGGCTCCTCCGCTGCGAGCCTGCTTCTTCCTCTCCCACTCCCCCCTTGTGTTCCCTCTCTCGCTGGCTGTCTCTATCTCTGTCAAATAAATAAAATCTTTAAAAAAAAAAAAAAGAAATCCTGTAAGAAAATCTGTGATCTTGTATATGGTGATCCATTTTTAGATAAAACAGCAAAACTATAATCCATGAAAAATAATTGATGAGTTGGAACTTACTAAAATTTTTTAGAAATGGAAATAGAAGCCAGACATTGTGAGAAAACATTTACAAAACACCTATCTAATAAAAGACTTGTTTCCAAAATATGCAAAGCACTCTTAAAAATCAATAATAATCGGCAACCAATTAAAACATGTGCAAAATACCTGACAGATGCCTCAACAAAGAAGATATACACATGGCACATTTAATCATAATTAAAGATGCTCAAATATTTTTTTATTAAGAAATTGCAAATTGAAATGAGATAGTAATATACTCTTATTAGAAAGGCTAAAAAGCCCAAAATCTGACAGTACTCACCCATAGTTGGCAAGAATGTGGAACAACAGGTTCTCTCATTCATTGCTGATAGGAATATAAATTGTTACTTTGGAAGACAGTTTGATAGTTTCTCACAGAGCTAAACCTATTTTTACCATAAAACGCAGCGATTACTGTACTTGATATTTACCCAATATATTTGAACACTTGTGTTTACATGATAACCTGTATGTCTATGTTTATAGCAGCTTCATTCATAATCCCCCAAAACTGGAAGCAACCAATATGTCTTTCAATAGGTGAATGCAGAAATTGTGGTACATCCATAAATTGCAATAGTATTTACTGATAAAAAGAAATGAGCTATTAAACCAAAAAAAGCTATTAAATTCATATTGTTGATTGAAATAAACTACTCTGAAAAATTACATACTATATGTTTCTAATTATATGGCCTCCTAGAAAAGGCAAGACTATAAAGAGGTTGAAAAGATCAGTGATTAACAGGCACTTGTAGTGATGGAAGGTTAATTGGAAAGACTACACAGCAGATATTTAAGATGGTGAGACTATTCTGTATAATACTGTAATGGTGGATATGTTTCAAGACCCATAGAACTTTAAAATACAAAGAGTTATTACAAATTTGAAAATATGTGCCAAATTTTAAAAAAATCAAGAGATCAGGGAATACCAGAATGCACTGCAAAATGTTACAAAAGACTCTAATTTATTACAAATATATAAAACAACCTCACCAAAGGAAGTGGGGGGGAGAGGTGTTGACCTAAGTAATTTCGGAAATGATATGTGTCTGTAAGACTAAAGGCTAAAGAAACTGTACATGAGGACTGTAGTCTAGTTGATAATTTTCCCCCATGGGGGTACGGGTTAACAGCTCAGGTACTGATGTACATATGCACATGTATACTGGAGCTGAACAATTTAGCAAATGGATGGCAGATGGTAGAAGCCAGTGTCTCACTGCTGGAGTGAGAGTTTACAGGCAAGAAAGCGGAGAGGGCTAAAATGTTTCATGTGCTGATGGATTCGAGTTGGAAATATCAGTAAAGACTCAGTGTTGATATTTCTACTGATATTTAACAATACGGATAGAGAGATATATAGAAATACATAGCTCTATATATGTTGATGTACGCACATGTTTTTCCTTGCTTTGTCAGCTGAGAAAGCATAGAAATATGCTTTCATACAGTAGTGTTTAGCACGCCAAGGCTCCCAGATCTTGCTTTGTAATACTACTTTTCAAAAATGGCTGATTTTTTCAAGGATAGGGACAGGAAAAACAAGATGAGTTCGGCATCTTGCAGTGCCTGAAAGTGAGGACGTGCTCAAACAAAAACCCATAATATGGAATAGGAGCCAATTAAAAGAGCTCCCAATGGTAAAGCTGGAATGATCTGAGCAAGAAAATAGACAAAATAGTATCAGATTATAACCCACAGTATAAAAAAAATCCATGAGTTCATATTGATACAAGTAAATGATTCAGTATTTAAATGAAGGGTGAGTTAGAGACAAATCTCCTTACAGTATAATTCCAAATAATTTCTGTAGGTACTCTATTCTCAGGGGTAGCATAATTTTCCACTCCTGAAATACGAATTTCACGTAGTGACTTCCTTCCAGAGTGCAATGTGGACAAGGGAGGTGGGAAGGGAATAACCTGACGGCACAAAAACCTGGCAGAAACTACTTCTGCTCAGTAATTAAGGTCAACATAAGTCATGTTGATTGTATGTGCCCTTGATATGAGATGAAAATGGACTTTACCTCTGTGATCTCCTTTGCCAAAACACATAATCCTGGTCTAATCATAGAAACCATCAGACAAATCTCAATGAGAAATGTTTGACAAAATAACTGGGCAGATCTCTTCAAAACTCTCAAGGGCATCAAAAACAAGGACAGTCTGAGTATTTGTCACAGCCAAGATGATGCTTAAGGGGGAAAGATAATCAAATGCAGTGAGGTATCTGGATCGTATCCTGGAAGACAAAAGAAATATTCAATAAAAACTAAGGAGATCTGAACAAAACCTGGACTGTAGTTAATAACGTTTCAATATATTGGTTCATTAATTGTGACATATGTACCATGTTAGATGGTAATAAAAAAGGAAGCTAAGTGGGGAGTATATGAGAACTTTTTGTACTATCTTCACAATTTTTCTGTAAATTTAAACTGTTCTAAAATATGAATTTAATTTAAAAACAGTTGGGCACTCCTGTCTTTTTCTCCATTGCTCCACACGTCAATTCTATTAGCAAGCATAGTCATGTCTGTCTCCCAAGGGGTCATGCCTGTTTTCATACATACATGTCTCAGTCTACATTCACTAGATATAAGAGCTTCAAAGAAGCATTGAAGGGTTGACACTCTATGTGTGATATACCAGCCCACGGATGGGAGGGTGACAAAATAACAGATCATATAAATGATGCCAAAAAAACAAATCATGTAAATGATGCAGTATGTTCTGTTACAATATGGAACACTGAGAGTCAAAGCAATTGTTTCCATCAGTGAAACCATATCTAGCTTCAGATCATGAAAGGGAGAAAAGAGTGCTTGGGTGGCTCAGCTGGTTGAGTGTCTGACTATTGACTTCAGCTCAGGTCATAGTCTCAGGGACCTGAGATCGAGCCCCAGGTCGGGCTCCATGCTGAGTAGGGAGTCTGCTTGAGATTCTTTCCCTCTCCCTCTGCCCCTCCCCCTGCTTGTGCTCGCTCTCTCGCAAATAAACAAACCTTAAAAAGGGCAGGGGAAGAAAGAAGGGGAGTTTTAACTTGCTAGCTTTATCTTGCCTCATATTTCCCATTTTTAAGGTTTTCTGTGGGAATTATCATTTGACCACTATGACACTACCCAAAAACACACATCTCTTGCCATATGGAGTGACATTTCATTCCAGCTGAGGTAGAACAGTGATATAATAGGAGTGGGATACCAACCAAAAGAGAAGATGGCAGCTGAGGGAAGTACAGAAGGCATGTGAGCAGTGGTGTGCTAAAGCCGGTATCAGAATGGCTTTCAAGAGCTACTCTGTGTCTCTCTTCCCAGCTACATCTTCAGTGATATCACACTGGTAGCTTGAATATGTTCATTTACAGCGCAAAAATCGATACCATCACACATCAAAGTTGGTTTGATTGATTACAGAGCCAGATTATTGGCACACCACAGCCAGAAAGGCTTGCATCTGAGGAAGAACCCACCCCTGATAGCTCTAGTGTTTCCAACATCCCACTTCAGTTTAAGAAGCGTGTGCCTCTTGCCTAGACTCTAGTAAGAGCTTCCTGTATGCTCTGCTTTCTTTCTCTCTTGCTTCCTACATTTGATTCTCCAAACAACAGCCAATGATATTGTTAAAACATCTACCAGAACATGCAAATCTCCTGTTTACCATCACTCAGTGGCCCCTCATTTAGATCAAATGTAAATACCTTGAAATTTTTCAGTGATCTGGTACCTGCTTACCTCTCTGGGAGCATCTTCTATCTCATGTCCTATCACTCTCCCTGGCTTTCCATTGTTCTTCAAATGTCCCAAGATACTTCCAACTTTGAGACAGTGAGCCTGCTGTTCATGGTATATGAAAGACCCTTCAGATGGCTGGCTTATTTCTGCCACTGGGATCATATCTTACATGTCTCCAGATTTGTAAGGGATTTCTTAAGCACACAAGCTCAAACAAAGCCCCTCCCTCTTTCTCTGTCTCACTACCTGATTTATTTTCTTCCAGTATTTCTCCACTCCCAAATTAACATTGTAGTTGTTCTTACTGTTTTCATGTTTGTTTTTTGACCCACACAGGACACACCCCCAACTGGAATGTCAGATCCTTTTCAGAAATGATCCTTTTATACCTCCATTGCTTAGAATAATGCCTGGGACAGTAGGCATTTAATAAACTCTTTTTTCCCCAATGAATATAGAATGAACATGTGTGGGGGTGGGGGGATGGTATATGTCAGACCTACCTGCTTGTTTCACAAACTACTGAGAATTGCTTATATCAGCCAGGAGTACCTTGGCACCCAGTTCAAATAGGCACCTCTCTTAGTGAGTACTTAGGCCATATTTGGTCCAGCGCTTATGTGAATTATGTGCTCAGCTTTATATCAACACATAGCAATATAAGTAAAGAATATGAGGCACTTCCAGTTCCTTAGATAGAAGTCACAAATTACGGAAGTCAAAGTTATTTAATAAAGAATGAAAAGCATGAAATTAGAAAATGGACTTGCTATACTCGTAAAATTTTAAAGTGAAAGAATTAAAACACACCAAAGGCCTCCTAAGATCACTTCTAATTAACCAGATGTTCTTCATTAGAACCACAGTGCTTATGACACAAAGGATTTATTATTTCCTAGTGATGGTATGATAAAGCCAATCTCTTCCTGTGTTGTTGATAGAATCGTATAATTCTTTTGAATGAGTATGCAGCTAATAATTTTCCAGCTCCTTATGAATTCATAGAAACATTACTTAAGTAAACACTTTTCTGGAACTTCTTTAAAAAAAGATCAAATGTACGAGGGCTATGTTGGAGAGAGAGGCTTATGCATGGATATATTTCTAACAGCATTATTGATAACAGAAAAAAATTGAAAAAATTATAGCACAGGCTAAGCACCTTATGGTTCATAAATATGACAGAATATTGGTTCTGTTCTAGTTCTATAAAAATTAAAACACATTATTAAATTTTATAGCATAATGATAAAAGCAATTGTATGGAGAAGGATGAAAGGATTATGGGTAATTATATTCCTTTTTATCTCTTTTCTTGAATTTAACTTGGTGAGTACTATTCTAACTTGAAATCTACATTTACAATAAAGCATTAGTTGCTTTTTAGAGTCTTTGTAAGTATTATCATTCTGCAGTTTGTAGAATTTAAGAGTTAACAGTTTAACTCATTAAATTCATTAAGAAAATTATTACACAGATATTAAAAATTTAGTTAGATCTTTAGTTGGTAGGAAATTTTATTCAGGACAGTATTATTCTCTGGAAATAAGAAAAGTGTGTGTGTGTGTGTGTGTGTGTGTGTGTGTGTGTGTGTTTAACTTTACCACAATAGCTGTGTGATCTTGGTGTAATCACTATACCTTCAATATATAGACTTAGCTGGGGAGCCCTATTAACTCTAAGATTTTACAAAACAGAAGCTAATGTTTCCAGGTAGATGTGAAATATTAAGCAGATCTATGTCTGAGATTGTAGTTAGAATAGTTAGAATTTTTTCTAAGCAAAGAGGTGAAGAATTGAGAGCAGTGCATACTTCAGTGAATATTATGATTCACCAGGACTCCATTTTAGCCATGAAAAATACATGTCCTTATTTTTCCTCCTCCTTAACATAAAATATCATGATACATCTACTTTTTCATATTCTATCACTCCCATCCCTTATGTTTTCCTACCACCCAATGGTATACAATACAATGGTGTACAATAGTATGCCACTGTAAAGAGTATGGACTTTAAGTTAAGAAGGTCTGAGTTGAAGTGATGGTTCCATCAATGACTAGTTATGCAGACTTAGAAAAAGAATTTACATTTGCTATGCCTGAATTTCTGCATCTTAAAATCCAGAGTTGATGCCTATTGGGCAAGACTGAGAAAGAACCCTAAAGTGGCTGGCATGCAGAAAGTGTTCAAAATGTCAGTTGCCCCTTTCCCAATATCACCTACTGCCTGAATGCATACAAACTGTATTATATTCTCCTAAGTTCAGTGGCCACATCATGTAGAGTAACACAGAGCACAATTATTTGTATTCCTTGCAGCATCTAGAACACTGCCTTGAGCATCACAGGTACTGTCTAAACATTTGTGGATGGATTTACTGAGCACAAGTTTCCTTTTATGGTCACAAAGAGGGCTATATAAATCAAAAATATTTTATTTGCCTTTTTCCTTTTCTGAGTGTTATTTTTTTTTTTGCAAAACTTATACTAATTAAAATTCTATTAATCAACATATTCTATTTAACTGACTGCTGGTAGATTCTTCTGTTTAATCAGGCTAATCAAACAAAGGACACAGTTGATTTTGATGTTCTATTCAATGCAAATATCTTTACAAAGCATTCCCATAAATAATACCATATGCATTTCTTAAAGAAATAGAAACAGGTAGATGTGTTGGCTTTAAGTAAAGCCACCATCATATTATTGCCTGTCAAAATTGTACAAAATCACGCTAGGGACATTATTACTTTGAGAATTGGTATCATTTTCAAAATGTATGTATTTGAAAAAAAAAAGATTTTATTTATTTACTTGAGAGAGTGAGAACGACCAGGGGGTGGGACAGAAGGAGAGGAAAAGCAGACTCCCCACTGAGCAGGGAGCCCTACAGGGGCTCGATCCTGGGACCCGGAGATCATGACCAGAGCTAAAGACAGATGCTTAACCCACAGAGCCACCCAGGAACTCCTCAAAAGGTATGTATTTAAATGTGTCTCATATCACCAAGAGATTTTACCTCTATAGTGACTGAGCAAAGAGTCATAATTGCATTAATCTGAGGGAAAATATTTATGTGTCATTGGATGCAGATTCTCTATGATAGCCGCTCATTGAGGTGATTGATAGTCATCCTCTTCAGCCCACTGTGAATGAAGAGCATTTCTGCAATAAGACTGGTATGTCCCTGAAGTCATTTTCTGACTGCTCTCAACACGCATTAGCTCTGCAACCCAACATGTACACAGACTTTGGCTGTGGTTGGAATTCTGGCTCATTGGCTGCCATTATTGTGATAGCCATTTATCATAGAAATGAAACCATGTGTGAGGTTATCTTCTTCCCCAATGGATGGGGATGTTATTAAAATCAACCTGAACATTAGCTCCCACTCATTCTCTGCACCCTCAGCATCCCTAACATCCAATCAAGAGAACTGTTAAATTGCTTTGAAGAAAAATAAAAGTTAATAAAAAGCAATTACTCTAACCATGACTGATATGAATTTTATATGAATTTTATATTTATTTTGGAGTTTAACTTACTGATGTTGTTGATCCTGAATTCAATTACATTCCGGTTATATTGCTAATGATCTATTATAAATCATTGTACAGCAATCCACAGATTAAATGTATCCAAGATATCATGACCTTATACTATTTAAGATTTTTATTTCACTCAAGCATTTTTCCACATAAAAATTCATACAGTAACATTATAGCTGTCATTTTCCAATCAAAATTGAATTTAATAATCTGTCAGCAAGACCACAAATATTTGTTGAACACCAACTACATTGAAACATTATGTTGAATATTCAGGAGAAGTAATTATGAATAAGTTAAGATTCCTGGCCTCAAAAAACCTAGACTGTGGATAGTGTTGTGGTGATTTTACTTAATTTCTTCTGTGACTATGCTATCTATATTATCTTAAAGGAAATGGTAAAAATCACATTTATAGAGGCATTTTACATGTGCCAAGTACAGGCTTCTGAAGACAGTATGGTATGATGTGGTGCATGGGTGATGGGAGCAAGTATTTTACTTTAAATACTAATTCTGGCATTCAGTACCATGGTGGCTTAGCATACGTCAGTTAGCCTTCTGGAGTTTCATTTGAAAAGAAAAAAAAACAACAACAGCAATAAACAGAAGACAAAAAACATAAGCTTGTAGTGGTGAAAAGTGGCTTTCATTGTTGTGAGGACTAGAGATAATATATGTAAAGCAACTGGAATATAATGTATAATATAAATGATTGCTATTTTCATATCATTATACACGTGCTGGTATCATTTAATTCTCAATGAAAAGAAAAGATCCTAAAATATGGGTATTATCCTTATTAACAGACAAAGAAACTAAGGCAGAATTAATTTGAATAATCTGCCCAATTTATCAACATAATAAGGAGAAACTGGTTCTCAATTTACATCATTCTCACTTATACCCAGTTGTGTCTGTTACAGCATGCTGGTCTGAAAGTAATGAGTGCTAGAAGTTGCTTGCCTGGGTAATTCAGTCAATCCAAGATTGTTGAGGTTTAGCAAGTACAGCAGAGAAGACCATGGCCCCCATCAAACAATACAATGACCAAGGGTGTACAGACTGGTGTTTAAATCAACAAGACTTGGGGAGCTGCTGAGAGCAAAGCTGAGGGGCTCGGTGCACGGGATGGATGCATCGTGGTGGAAAGGCTTTTAAAGATCTTGGTACAGTTGTGCCTGAAATCACAGTTCTGAGTTAATGCAAGAAATGCTGGAACAGAATCTAGCTTGAAATGGAAGTGCAGTGCATTTATGTGTGGGCACTGGGTGCATGAAGATAGATGTCCTGGTTGGCCACTGTCTTGGAAGGAAACATGTAAAAAGCAGGAATTTGGACAGGATGCTTCAGCAGAAGTTTAAAAATATGCAGATGACTTAGAACAGAACAGTTAAATAAATATGTGAAGAAACCGGCGTAAGATGAGGGGAAAGATTATGCCCCACCTAAACTCACTCAGATTTTAAAATTAAAGAGATAAAAGCCTAAATATAGTAGAGAGACATTAAAAACTAAATATAGAAGCATGCCAATTTCTGCCAGCTGGCTCACAGGGCATTAACCCTGGTGCCACGGTGAAATTCTAGATAGAAAGGCATGACAAGAAACTCACATGGCAGGGGCACCTGGGTAACTCAGTTGGTTAAGCATCCGACTCTTGGTTTTGGCTCAGGTCCTGATCTCAGGGTCATGAGATCGAGCCCCGAGCTGGGCTCTGCACTCAGCATGGAGTCTGCCTGAGATTCTCTCTTCCTCTCCTTCTGACCCTCCTGTTCAGGTTCACTAGCTTGATCTCTCTCTCTCTCCCTCTAAAACTGAATAAATCTTTAAAAAGAAAAAGAAACACACAGCACTAGATCTCAGAGGACACAGACTGGAGGCAGCAGACTACTTCCAGTATATAAGGTATTCCCAAAGTATAAATAGGTTTTATTTTTAATGGCTCAAGGCATAGTGCGCAAGGTAATGTGTGAAGGATCAAGGAGGTAAACCCGAAATTTACTGATTCTTACCACCTGCAACTGAGTCAAGCAAGAAAAGTCAGGACAAACATAGATATAAGAGCTGGAATAGTGACTCCTATGGATCCTCTCAACTGTCATTATGGAATTACTGTAATGAAAAAATATGTCATGCACATGTACATTTTACATATTATATATGTTATATACAAATGCACATATATGTGTGTACACATGTAGGTATATGCACATATACATTTTACCAAATGAAATGGAAATGTGGGGGATGTCGATGGGGAATTATGGTAATATTGAGTCAACAAATAAGGAATAGGCAATAATGGGTTCTGGAAGCCATATGCACAAAAAATTAGACTTGTCATTTTAGAAATTATTCCATAAAATTTATCGCATACACGTGATGTTCTTCAAATATATGAATAATAGCAATTTAGAAATTTATTATATTATCCCTTAAAGAAATACATTATAAGATAAATTTATAAATTGGGTATGTAAGAATGCAATAGAATGTAGACAGATCATGTGTATTTCTCCAATTACCAAATTTTGGAAGACAACTCAATGAAAGTCAACAGACTTGTAGAGTATTTTATTTTTTATAATTTGAATCAAATAAGATATTCTTTTTTTCTTTTTAAAGATTTTATTTATTTATTCAACAGAGATAGAAACAGCCAGCGAGAGAGGGAACACAAGCAGAGGGAGTGGGAGAGGAAGAAGCAGGCTCATAGCGGAGGAGCCTGATGTGGGCCTCGATCCCATAACGCCGGGATCATGCCCTGAGCCGAAGGCAGACCCTTAACCGCTGTGCCACCCAGGCGCCCCTAGATAAGATATTCTTCAGGCAATAAATATTCATATTTCTTCTTTATGACTTGTATAGTCACCTGTGTAATTCCAAGGACGTAGAATATTGTACAAATTATCTCTTTATATAATTCTAGCATTCATAAAAGCACTAGTATATGATTTATTTATATGCCTATCTTGACTACAAGTTTCATGAGGGTAGTAATGAGACTTGGCAGAACTTCTTGGCTCACCAGGAGTTTTCCTGGGGCATGAGCAGATGAATGATACTGAAAGAATTCAGGATATGCATCCCAAAATCTGCCGCTTTGTCATATGGATTATTTTGAGTCAAAGGCACTTGAAACACTGCAGACACTACAAAGGAGATAAAATTCCCACGTGAAAAGTGTCTTTCTTGCATCAGGAGGAAGAAACATTCTTAGCATCAGAGATGGCTGGTAGAAGCCGAGAACATTTGCGCAAACAGAACTTGTTAAAATAACTCTTAGCTTCCTTCAGTGTCCCCCTATGTTTTAGTACTTTTCCATATTTTCTCCTCTTTGTCCAAGCTAGTATGTAATCACTTAGGCCTAGTCACTTCTTTGGGTCTTCTTCTTTGTGTGTGTGTGTGTGTGTGTGTGTGTGTGTGTGTGTGTGTGTGTGAGAGAGAGAGAGAGAGAGAGAGAGAGAGAGAGAGAGAGAGCTCTCATGTACCAGTAAATAATACTCGTGGGCTCTTCTCCTGTTAATTTGTCCTGTCAGTACCAGGTGAGACACTAGGAGGCTGAAGGAATATTTTATCATCTCTGCAATATCAAACAGAAAGTCCTGAAATAGATTCCAGGATATATGACAACTTAAAATATACTAAAGATAGAATCTCAAGTTATTGGTGTACAGGGATTTTGTATTTTAAAGATATTATGTATGAATGTATATAGGTATGTATGTATGTATGTACTTGAGAGAGAAAGCGAGAGCACACAAGCAGGGCGGGAGGGGCAGAGAGAGGGAGAAGCAGACTCCCCGCTGGGCAGGAGCCCAACATGGGCCCAGTCCCGGGACCCCAAAATCATGACCTTAGCTGAAAGCAGATGCTCAACTGACTGAGCCACCCAGGTGCTCCTGGGTAGAGGGATTTTTAAAAAATAAAGGAGATTGTAACAATGTGATTGGCTTGGAAGATAATAAAACTGGTTTTAAATTTCACATAATATATCAGAATAAATCCAATTGTATTGAATATCTAAAGTGAAACCAAACTAGAGGTGCCTGGGTGGCTCAGTTGGTTAAGCGGCTGGCTCATGATTTTGGCTCAGGTCATGGTCTCAGGGTCCTGAGATCCAGCCCCATGGGGGCTCCACACTTAATGGGGAGTCTGCCTGAGATTCTCTTTTTCCCTCTTCTCCTTCCTCTTTTCTCTCTCTCTCAGTCTCTCAAATAAATAAACAAATAAATAAATCTTTAAAAACAATAAAAAGTAAAGTTAAACCAAAACAAATAACGAAACAAAACAAACGCTGGTAGAAAACATGAGTGTGCTCGTTTATAACCTAGGAGTGTGGAACTCCTTGATTGTGACTCAAAGAGGCAACTGAAAATCTTGATACAAAGAGAATCAAATGTTACTTTTGCATGGGGAAATTTACCATCAGCAAACTGAAAAAATCAACTGCACTCAAAAAATTTCACTATACAGGGGTCTTGGGTTGCTCAGCTGGTTGAGCATCTGACTCCATTTCATCTCGGGTCATGATCTCAGGGTCCTAAGGTCGAGCCCCGTGTCAGGCTCCATGCTGAGCGGAGAGCCTGCTTAAGATTCTCTCTCTGCCCCTCCCCACCTTCTTGCTCTCTCTCTAAATTAGTAATAATAATAACAATAATAATAATAATTTTAAAAGCTTTAGAAAAAGTTCTTTCTCTCCCTCTGCCCTCCCCCAACCCTCACGCTTGCTTCCTGTCTCTCTCTCTCAAAAAGAAAAAAAATATCACTATACAAGGTATTATCTCATAGCAAAAACATATAGAGGAAAATTTGAATTCAGAGAACAATTGCTTCTTCTGTCTTTAAAATGTGACTCCTCTTCCTTGGTTGTTTCAACGTTCAGGAAAGTTGGGGAAAAGATTGGATAGCACCACTTTTAATTTTTCTCATCAGACAATTTAAAAACTAGTTTTCTGGAACAAAGATTGCCCTTCCGCTTGGCCAAATTTTATAATTGTAATCTTCAAATAATTACAATATAAATATTCTTACTTAAACTTACTAAATTGCCAACAACAGAAAAGATTTGAGAAGAAACCTCATGTAAAAATACAGTAGTTTACATAGTACCAATGCTATATTCTACCCATTATTTAAAATGGCCCTTTAATTTTTAATGCTCTTTCCAACATTTAGATATAAAATATAACCATTGATATAGGATGATATTGTTTTAAAGCAAGTCAACATTCTTGGTAGAGGGAAAAAGTAATGCAATATATGCAATTTGCCTTGCAAAATGATCTGAAAAGGAGTTATAAAAATATTTACAGAAACGTTTAAGGCTCAGAAAAGTTATTGGACAGAGTTACGCACAGAGGCATAGATTCCCTAGATACACAAACGTCTTCTCCCAACATAAAAAAATCATAGCGGCTCTTAACGTGCAATGTAAACAAAATAGTAAAAAATTTGAATTTGGTTTTGAAGGACCCCTCAGATAAACTCAGTACATAGATAAGGACAGGGTACACTTGGCCTTTAATGAAAGAGATTCAACGTGCCAGTTCTCTTGAGACTGTGCCGGAGGGATCAGCTATGTTAACCTCATACTCAAAATGGTCTGCATGTTTATCAAGACTATTTTTTTCTTCCTCCTCAGCAGCTAGACTGGGAGCTGGAGCCATATGGTCAGTGACTCACAAGGAAGGCAAAGAAAGGGAGATTTGGGATACAAGAGTAGCATTGATCAAGCTAGACAAAAACACAACTGTGCAAAATTACAAAAAAACAAACAATTCTTTCACCATATTTGCAGTGCAGCTACACTAATGGACATCCTCACGTCATACTAGACACTCTGTATTTATTTTTCTGATGGATTTCCCTATAATCTGTTTCAGATTATCTTGGCTTACAAAAATAATTTTTTTTCCAAGATTGGGGACCACCAAGGAACTGCATATGCACACATATAAAATATCATTCCTTTGGTCCTGAATTTAGAATATTCTTTAACTCGGTTCTTTCTACCTAAAGACAAACACACACCTACCTCCCTTCCCCTCCTCCTCCTCCCAAAAAAACTTTTCTAAGTAGCTTTGGGTCAAAATGATGAAATTTCACTGAGGTACAGAGTTAATCCAGCATTGCTGGAACAGGTTCGCGTTTTGGCAATTCCTGTTATGATTTCTGCAGATCTGTACTACCCACAATACCAGAGGACCTGCTGCCCCTCATATTAATATTGAAAAGGCTTTGTCGGTATTACAATGACCCAGAGCAAGAGAGAGTCCGCCTGTTTTTCATGGGTGATGGTGCTTGCAAATGTTTCCCACATCTCTAGTAACTGATACAACTTGACGACTTTCTGAGAATATTTGTTAGGGTTAGTTCTGCTTATTTTGGTCCTAACTTAGAAAGGAGCAGGGAAAAATGACCATTTTGAGTACATAGTTTCTGCTAGAAACTGGACTCTCATAGATACACTTCTTCTTACTGCAATTTTATGATTATCTCCACATCAAGCAACTTGCCAACAGCTACCCAGAGAGTACCTGGCATATCAGTTTGAATTAGAGCCTCAACAATATGCCTACCAAGTCTATATATGAACTTTCTACTTTCTTAGGACAAGTATGGGGGTTACAGATTTTTTCTTCTACCACCTGAGACAATATGTACAGGGTTTCAAGACATCTATAATTGGTTATTTTCTTCAAGTAACTTAAGACTTTTGAACAACAGAATGCTGGTATATGATTTGAATCAGTGGTTATGTCATGATTCTATCTCTACAACACCTTTCTCTGTTCATCAGTACACTTGATCATAATTCTGTGTGTGTTATTTAATATGTTTGTGTACAATAATGGTGACATGATATTATCGTCATGTTATCAAAGTGCTGATAACTAAAAAGGGAAAGAGAGTAGCTGTCCAAAAATATTCCCTCAGCACGGACAGTTCAGTATTTTACACCTGACTGGAGTAGCCATGTAGCTAGTTGGTGTAATTGCTCTCTAACACACGACAAAACGGGCACTGTAACCGGTGCTGTGGAAACACACTGGCATGGCCTTAGAAAGGCAATAATTTTAAAATTGCATGAGGTTTTCATTTTTCAAAATCATCTATTTTCCTGTTATCAATGAAAGTGAAAAGTCATATAAAACCACACTTAAAAATTCTATTACTGGATTGGACTGGATGGCATTAGTACCCCAGAGAAACTTTGCACGTGTAAAAGGTTTCATCAATATTCAAACAACTCAGAAAGAAAAGTGGAACGCAGACGATGACAGGGATGAAAATGAGCAGCTCCAGGACCTACTCAGTGCTTTCTCTTGACCGTAGTCACTTCATCAGTCTGCATCAAGTGGACCTGAATCGAGAAAAAGAAAAAGAAACAGGGCTTACCACTGAAGGCAACAACATCTTTCATTTACTTCAACACAGATAGGTTTACGATGAAACAGATTTTTGTGAGGTTTGCCAAATTTGGAAACAATTCACCGCAATATGTGCATAATCAGAAAAAAAAATCTACTAATAAAAATAGTATTACTGATGCTCTCAAGCCAGCTGTGTTTTCGGTGAATTTCACTCAGTTTCCACATGGAATTGCTTTAATGGTAAGGATAATGAAGGTATTTTCCTCCCGAAAGATACCCAAAGGATACTACCCATAGGAATCATTTCATTCAACACTGAATTCTGCAGTGGGAAGCAGCAGCTGTGAAAGTGTTGTCCAGCTGCTCTGTGAAACCCGGTGTGGTAGACGAAGATGATTTATCAAGACGTGACAGATTTTCTTATTAAGAATTTGGCCGACAGTGTAGAGCAAAGCAGCTAGACATAATCGCCCTCCAACGTCGCCAATGTGGTAAGTGTGGGGGAAAAAAAATGCATTTAACAGACTCCAGAAAATAAGAAGTAACATTGAAGATGTTGAGATGTAGATGGATGAAGACTGTAGATTTCCACTTGTGTGTTTCTATCATAATGGTGATAGGGAAGCATCTAACCGATAATCTTAGTCCCAAGTATGCAGATATGACAGTGTCCCAGTAAACTAGGAACTCTGGGACACACTGTATCTTCAAATTCTAACATTAATACAGGCCTCAAACAAATTTGTTGGAGAAACAACACAGCCCATGACTTGCAAATCCATAATGACATACTTCATGAGGATTTGGAAACACTTGACTTTCAGCCCATACACTGTGAAACGAAACACAGAGATACTCCTGCCACAGACAGCTTAATCACATACTCCAGCTGTAAGATGGCTTGGTAATTTAGAATCCTGACTTTCAAATTAGCTTAAGACAAAAATGTTGTGGGTTATAAGAAATGTGGGATGAGCAAAAAATGACAAGGTGCCCATCATGGGTGGCGACAGGGAAAGTCCTCTGAGGTCAGTCCTAGAAGACAGAGCTTCCAATCGGCCCAGTCCTTTGGCTGACTTAAACACCTTACTGAACATCACCTAGACTCGTGACATTCAGGAAGACAAAAATGCTTTTCAATTAGAAATATAACTGGTCAGCATGAGGAGTAACTCAGAGTTGTGCGAGTTAAGGTTTTCTTTTGGCATCCATATACCCCAGAGTTGGTTCTGAAAGTGCCAGCATCTCAAAACACAGCAAGTGCAAACAAAGAAATGCCCATCATGATATTTCTTTTAAGGCAGTGTCTATTCTTTCTAGCCAAAAGACTAGGAAAGGGGCAGCCTAGTGAGGCAGGCAATTGTAGACAAAATCTTCCCTACTCCAGCCAAAAACCACGAGGAAAAACAAAACAAAACAAACCCGCAGCCCAGGCTCCCACCCAGGCCCTTACCAGCAGAAGCCCGCGGGGAGCCCAGCCTTCCACCCCGCCTGCAGGACATAGCGTCTGTCTTGCTCATCATTGTGCCCTCAGCACAAGAATAGTACCGGGCATACAATGAGCACTCGATAAATACTAAATGAATTAACACATGGAAAAGAAATACACTTTATTCAATAATAATGACAATAAAATCACTAGCAAAAAAACACACAATGATTTGTTAGATGACGTGTTTTACTATGAATCAAGAAATGCTTTTTTCCCCAGGATGAATGTACGTATTTCATAAATTAAACAAGACAATATATAAAAGCTTTTAGCATAATTGGTATCATTTCTAGATGAGGATGCTGATGTGCAAAATTTAAATATCCGTCATGAGATCACACCTCTAGAATGCTGAGTAGAACTTCAGCTTGTGTGACTGGGGAGTTGTAATTGTGTTTCTACTCTGTCTCCCCAACGGGAATTCACAGACCACTGCTGATCGTCTCCATAAAATCACATGAAGATCTCTTTAAAAATGCAGCTCCCTGGACCCTTCACTCACAAATTAAAATTTGGAGGTAAATTTTGAAGCAATTGTTAATTTTTTAGGTGATTCTGACTCCAAGTTAGGTCACTGTATTAGTCAGAGTTTGGCAAAGAAACAAAACCAGTAGGATGTCTATATATATACATTTGTGTGGGTGTGTATATAAAGAGATTAATAAGAAGGAGTTGGCTCACATGATTATAGAGGCTAAGCAGTCCAAAGGTTTGCAGTTGGTATGCCAGAGAACCAGGAGACCTGATGTGTGGTTCAAAGGCCTGTGAGCCAATGGCATAGTTCCAGCCCAAGTCTGAGGGCCTGAGAAGCAAAAGAGCCAATGGTGTAAATTCCAGTCTGAAAGCCAGCAAGCTTGAGACCAAAAAGAGCTGACTTTAGTTAAAGTTAAAAGACAGGAAAAGACCAATGTCTGATTCAGCAGTCAGGCCAGAGGCATTCCTTCTTACTCAGACTTGTTGTTTTATTCAGGTTTTCAACTGATTGGGTGAGGCCCACCCACATTAAGGAGGGCAATCTACTTTACTCAGTAGACTTTGTAATCTTTTCATCTCATCCAGAAACACCTTTGTAGACACACCCAGAATAGTGTTTGGCCAACTCTGTGGCCCAGTCAAAGTTGACATATAAAATTAACCACCAAGTCAGGAAAATATAAAAACTATGTTTTACCATTGTTATACAATCAGTATTTGCCAGACATTTTGATTAATGTTTTATATAGATCATCTTTCAGAATAATCCTGCCAGCTAAATATTATTACCATCCACATGTTACAGGTGAGAAACTGAAGTCAGATAAGAAAACATACTTAATTTTAATGGCCAGTGAAAGACACAACAAAGATTTGAAGGTACACTGTTAACCTTTATGCTGTATTACGTTATGATACCACCAAGCTGCTTCCAAAATTCATATTCTCTTTTGGGGCAGACATGTAGGGATTATCATTTTATTTTTGGTTATTAGTAAATATATAATCATAATTCTAGTAGGACACAAATGGTACACTGAAATTGAATAAGAGGATAATTTAATGTTTATTATAAGGGAAACAACCGGATACAGTGTAATACCACTGTTAGTAATAGAAATAGTTTCTATTGCCTGGGCCAGAGGGATTAAGTAGTTGAGGGGTTATTGGAAATGAAGAAAGCTGTGTGGAGGGAGTGGTCTGATCATAACTTTATCCTCTGGTGGAGGAAAGCACCAAGAATAGCAACTTGCAGGGAGGGGTGAGGGAAGGACATATCAAGCTCTTAGCTCCTTCTCTTCCTCTAATCTACCATTGGTGGTAGATCTGAACCCAACTCAGGAAAGCAGAAGGCAGAGGACCCCTTAGTGAAGTCCACACGGAACAGCCTCCTGGGACACAAAGCAGATTGGAAGGGGAGAGATGGAATCAAGAAGGGGCACAGGGACGCTCAGAAAAGGAAGGTAACTCTTCTCTCAAAAGGTGGCCTGGCATCAGTGAGATGGAGAAGAAATAAGATGGAATCAGAGAGGCCCTAGGAATGTAATTACAAACACCAAGGGGTGAAGGAACTGCACCCTTACCCAGGGAAAAGGGAGGCTTGGCTGCGCACAGTTTCAGTTAGCTGGATCCTCATGGCAGCCAAGCTGAATGTCAATGCTACGTGTTTTTGCATGGCTTCTATATGATGGGGTGTAAATATCCTGCTCCCTAATCTTGACCCATTCCTCTAGGGGCAACAGATAAAAAGATTTGGCCATGATGCATTCTTTTTTTTTTTTTTTAAGATTTTATTTATTTATTTGTCAGAGTGAGAGAGACAGAGAACGTGAGCAAGAGCGGGGGGGGGGGTGGCAGGCAGAGGGAGAAACAGGCTCCCTGCTGAGCAAAGAGCCTGATGTGGGACTTGATCCCTGGACCCTGGGATCATGACCTGAGCCGAAGGCAGACTCTTAACCCACTAAGCCACCCAGGCATCCCTGGCCATGATGGATTCTTACCTGGACTGTTCCTTTATTACATGGCAGCTGCCAGTTCTCAGAAGAACTCTTTGGATTAAATATAGAACCTCATTCAAAAAAATCAATTCTTGAGATATTATCTAATTTTATATAAACAAAATACAGTATGTAAAGGTATAGATTCATCCTATATATTTTCCCACCCATTTATATTCTACTTAAAGAGTCTTTTAATAATAATAGGCAAATTTAAAAACATAATGAAACTTTTTTTTTTTTTTCCAGCTGGAGGTAACAAGGTAACTGCTTATGCTAGTTAGGAGACTTTTAAATCAAAGGATACTTTTAATGACAATAACTCCCATTAGTTTAACCTCTTCCAGTTTCGATATTTTTCATTAGCAACAATGTTATTTCAGCATTTATCCAGTGTCAGCTGAATATCTGTAGTCGCTAAGCACTACTGTCCTCACTGGGAAAATAGCTGTTTACATTCCAGACAGAGAGAGACAGAAAAAAACAGGTGGGAAAAAATGCATTCAAGAGATAGCAGGACAGCCAGGGTGGCCATGGCCCAGTTAATCAGGATGAGAGTCTTAGGGATGTGGTTGACACCAGCAAAAGCCGGATACTACCAGGGTCCCCGGACTCAGCAGGTAAGTGGAGGGCTCAGGGTTACATTTTCAAAGCAGTGCTCCAGCTGCCATGTGGAGGATAGTTCCTGCAGGGACAAAGAGGAATCAGGAAAAACTAAAGCAATGTTCCCCAATTAATTAAAACCAGAGCCAGGGTTAGAACCTAACTATACCTACTTAGAAGAATGCCTGCCATCATTATTCAAAATTCCTTCCCACACTACAGAGTTTGAGCCATTCTTTGGTTTCCCGAACAAACCAAATATTTGCCTGCCATCAGACCAAGTGTAAACACAAACCTCTTCATTAAAAGCATCTGTGCTGTAAACACTTCCGAAAAAAAAAAAAAATGATGATTTTCCTTCCTTCTTAAAAGGACAAATGTAGCTGTCCACACCTCCACAGGGTTACAGAAACAAAGACAGCTGTTTAGGATTGCTGAGTGTCCACACAGAGGCTGAGATTACAGGGGTAGTTTTGTCTATCAATCACCATGTGGCTGCAGACACGTCATGAAATTATTTATAACTGTGCTCACTACCTTTGGGAAAATGAATGAACTGCATGTGTCTAGTGCGCGTATCTAGTGCAGAACACAAAGCCGGGATAGAGTAGATGAAGTAGATGGCTCCTAAATTAACTAGCTGTGCATTGCATTCTTGATTGCTGTGTTGGGCTGAATGCTTGTATCCCCCCAAAATTTGTATCGAAGCCCTAACCCCCTAGTGTGGCTGTTTTGGAGGTAAGCCTTCTAAAGAAGTAATTAAGGTTATATGAGATGGTAAGCGGTGTGTGTGGAGAGGCTCCGATCCAAGAGGATGAGTGTCCTTCTAAGAAGACACACAGAAGATCTTGCTTCTCAGTGCTCTTTCCAAGTCTGCACAAAGAGGTCGTGAGCACACAGCAAGAAGGGAGCCACCCACAGACCAAGGAAAGAAACTTCGCCAGCCTCCAACTGCGCTAAGCATTGATCTTGCACTTCCGTTCTCCATAACTGTGAGAAAATAAATTTCTGTTGTAAGCCACCTAGTCTATGATATCTTGTTATGACAGCTGAAGCAGACTAGTACAGCTGTCGAGAAACAGAGGTTGCTTGTTTTTGTTTGCTTGTTTGTTTGTTATTTTGTCCTGGGTATGGAGACCAGAGCCAATAGTCAAGGTCACTTCGTTACTAGGAACCAAATCTAACTCTTGCATCAGAAAGTACAGAATTTCATGCATCCAGCTTTTTAAAAATACTGAAATTCCATAACATTTCACAATATTACATTTGGGAGGACACAGAAGCCCTTAAGTTTTGGGAAATGAGAAAAGTAGTTAATTTTTACAAATGAGTACTTAGCATCTACTTTCCATTTTTGGTACTAAAGTGATTATATTCTCATTTTATTCTCATTTTATACCAGAATGGGTCTAAATGTCTTGAGGACTCATTTCAAACCTCGAATTATATCATTTGTGATTAATCCCACCTACACTGGAAACTTTTTGCTTAATCTCCCTCCTGAGGGGTGGGTTCCATGTTTGAGTATCCCATTGCTGTAAAATGTGACTTGTCAACTGTTCTATTTGGGGGTGGAAGTAGGCAACATAGGGATAGAAAATGAGCTGTCAAATTTCCTTTTCCTGAAGGATGAAGCATTGGAGAAATTCCAGTGAAAAGAAAAAAGAAATCTCACCAAGGAAATAATAATCCACAAGCCGCGTTCTACTGCCTCAAAACAAAGGGAAGCCGTTTATCTCAAGACACATATTGATGTTGAAAATGATTTAACTTTATCGCATCGCAGGGAGAGCCATCTGAAGCATATCCCTGGGAGAACCAAAGCCTATTGGGAGAAAGTTCAAGGTCAGAGTTTTCAAATATTAGACATAGCAGACTCAGCCTAATCTAATCCCCCCACACCCTTTCTTTATACATACTAAATCAATAAAAGGATACAAACAGGGATTTTTAAAACTCTCATATTAAATATTGGTTATATTTTATAATATACTTCTTTATCTTTAAAAGGGACTAAGGTCTGATTTGTAAAATCAGTTGGAAGTTGAAAAATATAACAATATAGCAGATCAACCTCCCCCCAAAGAGAGTTCTAAATATTGTTCCCAGAGCTCTTCTTGTTTTAAACATGTTGGCATTGGCAGAAACGTTAAAGAAAGAGCACTAAGAGAGGAGTTATTTATTATACCATGATTCAGATGATGCAAAAGTCAATTAACCTCTTTAAGCCTTAGGTTCCCCATCTGGAAAATGTACAAAATAACACAAATGTCATGGGGAGGTGCTGAGCCTTGACTGAGGCGCTGGATACAGAGAACCGGGCGGACTAGAGGTGCCAAAGAAACAGTAGTTACTCAAGGGTGTCTTCCTAATGGTTACCAAAATCTTCACCTGTAACATGAATTGCTACTAAAATAACAGTCTCTCAAGAATAGACTATGTGACTATGGACTGAATAATATAGGAGGTAAGTATTATAGCGTTATTAGAAAATAAATTTTAAATTTAATAAAGGGCTCTGGGGCACTTGGGTGGCTCAGTCAGTTAAGCATCCGACTGTTGATTTTGGCTCAGGTTGGGATCTCAGGGTTGTGAGATCGACCCCCGGGTCAGGCTCTGCACTGCGCATGGAGCCTGCTTGAGATTCTATCTCCCTCTCACTCTGCCCCTCCCCCACCCCTTGCACACGCAGTCTCTCTCTCTAAAAAAAAAAAAGAAAAGAAAAAAAGAATGTACAGTGGATTGAACTGTGCCTCCGCCCCTGTCAAATTTATAGTTGAAGCGCTAACCCCCAAGGTGATTGACACTGCAGACAGGGCCTAGGAGCAGGTGATAGAGGTTTGATGAGATCATACAGGTGAGGCCCTAACATGATAGGGGTGGTGCCCTTCAAAGGAGGAAGAGACACCAGAGCTCATTCTCTTTGCCATAGGAGGACATAGCAGGAAGGTGGCCAGGAAGAGAGACCTCACTAGGGATCAAATTAGCTGACATCTTAATCTTGGGCTTCTAAGCCCTTAGAGCTCTGAGAAAATAAATTTCTGTTGTTTAAATAACCCAGTCTATAGTGTTCAGTTTGACAGCTCAAGCAGACTAAGACAGGAAGCATTAAGGACTAATTGCTTGTTTGTGTGCTTGTTTTAGCTTAAGCAGATAGAGAAAGAAACAAATATACACACAAATCACAGTACTCAAAAATAGTAAGAAAACTAATTGTACCTTTAGATTCTTGAAACATAGGTGACCAGGACTGGCATATGTAATAGGAGCTGCATTTCAATGGGCAAGCACCCCCAGCTCAGAAATCATGACACTGTTCAATTTTAATGTGTGTCATACTTCCATTATTAAGACATAATATCATGGAAGTCTGTTCTGATCAAGATTATCTTATATGCATAAAAATGCCATCAAAAAAGTGTGGAGTGATAGCAGTAACACCATATTATTTGTCCAAAGTAACATAGCGAGAACAAATGGCCGTATTTGAAAGCAGTTGGCTGTCAAATCCATATTAAAGAAAACACAAACGGAATAATTTATTCAATATTCTTATGCCTCATTAGGCTTTTGATTTAGTCTTTATGTTGCCAGAAGGCAGAATAGTTCCATTTTTTTTTTTTTGAAATGATGTATAAAAGATCATATTACTTAAAAGAGCATTTTGCCCTTAGTGCCTATTACTGGTTGGAAATATGGTCTTACACATATGTATTCATGTGTATATGTGTATATGCACATATATACACGTGTGTATATGTATGTGTGTGTGTGTCTTCATTTATTTGTATCTTGGCAAAACCAACATGAGTGTGATAGAAAATTTTTTTTTTTTGGTAAAGAAGCAACATTTTGGACTCATTTTTACTGAAAGAATTTGTAATATTAAAAAGAATGAAACACATTTGTCTGAATACAAACATCAGAAAAAAATTTCAAGGCAAAAATTAAACCAGTTTTGTTTTTTTTTTTCAAGTTTAGCTAATTTTATATGGAAAATATGGATTAAGAATGAATTTAAAACCTCACAGTGTCATTTCTCTTAATCTAATTTAACTTGAATTGCACGCAGGAGTGGTTTTCAACCTCTAGCCATCTATGACATGCCTAGGCTTACTATGCCATTAGATCGAGGGAACAGTTCCACTCTGTCACTACTTCAGGGCCACAAATAGAAATTCCAACCTAGGTTAGCCATGGAAAATCCTATTATCTCTCCCTTCAGTAACATACTTGGGTGGTTGTTATTGTTGAAAATTTGAAATTAAGACATCCAGTTTTTGAATGCCAGTTGTGCATCTGAAATATGCTTTTTATATGTAGAAAGCATGTGAATATGTGTCAACTGTAGAAGTCTATTAGATTTGGGCATTAGGTTCCCGGCTTCCCAAAAGACGCTGGGACCCTCTAGTGTTTGCGGCCTGATCAAGTTCGAATTCCCAGAGTGTAGCAGAATACAGAAAAGAGGGATTTGACAAAATATGTTGAATCAAGTTAAAAGAATCAGCTACTTAGAAAGAAAAATTCTATCCCTTTTTTGAGAGCCTTCATTGACAAAACATCGGCAAAGCAATCGGTGTATAGATATCTTTAGGACTATAGTTAAACTCCTAGAACGATTGTCTAAAACATCCATGAGTGAGATATGCTAAGAATGTTTCTCAATAGGGTGTCCATATGTTTTCTAATGATAATTTTTTAAATGTCTACTGATTATTTTAATTATGTAAAGATGTATAAATTAGCTAAGATGTTAGAGAAGGAATGGGAAACCCTCTTGTGCATGGCTTCGAGATTTCTTGGCCTCATATCTTATTCCAGCTACTGCTGCTGTGGACAGTTTCACATAGGTTTCGAGCAGCTTGGCACAAGTGTAACCTGACAGAGCCGTCACAGTGCACAGCGGGTCCTCTGACTTTCTGCCCAGAGATCCTCTGACAGTGAGTATGTGTGCCCCGCGAAGGGTTTGGCAATCACATATGCTCAATGCTTACGTGGTGGAAGGTGAACCAACAGAAAAATGACATCCCTTTTTACTCGTGTGCGGAATGTCTGATATACACCAGAAGGCTTCTTAGAACTTCTTTGGATCAAGCAAACAATATTCCCTTGAGGTAGCCAATTCAATAACATATTTTTGGATTAGGTTTTACTCTTATTCTATTGGCTCCCTTAAATCACATTTCCGAGTAAACCATTCATAGATTAGCCTTTGTCTCAGAGTGGGCTTTGGAAAAGCCCAGACTAAGACACTGAGTCTCCTTACTATTTAAAAACTTGGTTGCCAAATAGTTCTGTCAAATTACAGAAGTTTAAAAATAATAATAGTAAGATAATTTTAAGAACAGGCTTATTGTAAGAATGATAAAATCCTGGAAAGTCATTGAAAATATGACTTTACAGCATATTTGAGTTAAAATTGCCCAAGAATTTGAATAGGAAAAAAGAGATGGGATATTGCATTACCCCCAGTTGCTGTGTAGTAAATACAAATCAAATTCAAGGGTCCTTCTATGGGGAGGCTGGGTGGCTTACTGGGTGGAGTGTCTGACTCTTGATTTCAGCTCAGGTAATGATATCAGGATTGTGAGATTGAGCCCCAAGTTGGCTCTGTGCCCAGCACGGAGTCCACTTGAGTTTCTCTCCCTCTGCCCCTCCCCTCACTCATTCTCTAAATAAATAAATAAATAAATAAATAAATAAATAAATAAATAAATAAATATTTAAGAAAGAGAAAAAAATCCCTCTAACTACAGCAGTTAGTGCCATACTCATACAGGCAGCAATTTAAATTCCTTAGTTTCCTTCCTTTAATTAAATTAATGTTAGTAATTTGAAGTGCATTGACTTTATAGTTCAGCTTGTAGTTAATGTTTGTGTGTGTCTTTGTTTTTTGGTTATATAAGAACTATAAGCATAAGGAATTTAAAACTGGGTCCATGTCTGTGTTTGTTTGTAAAACAGGATCTTAAAATACTTTAAGTCTACACTAGAGGTTTATGAGTAGATTTTCCAAAATGAATCCACATATTACTCAGCTTTTGGAAACTGTTCAAAGGTGAAGACCTTCACTGACTTCCCTTGGGATTATTTATCACTATTAACAGAAATTCAGGAACCAGATTTACCAGAGAATGTAATCAAGGACTGTCACTTTATATTATTACATTATGGCATTTATTTTTATTAAAAATATAATAAATTATTCCCCAGAGCTTTCTCCAAGATATTTTCAAAGAGTCAGATGACAATGCACATGAAATCTACAGTCCATCCACCCGAAAGAACTATCTGTGTTCACTCAAGATCAGTATAACCCAACAGATGTTTCTACTTTAAAGGTCATAGAGAATTTATAAACAGTTTCTTCTCTCCTGTTTTCCTTAAGTTTAAATAGTCCTATAGTCAAAAAAATGTAAGTCTCGTGATCAAATCGAGACTTACATTTTTTTGACTATAGGACTATAAGATAATAAATATCTGGAGAATACAGTCCTCTACAGAAGGCCCTTTGAAAAAACTGGAAAGAACAGCGGTAGATTTTGTAGTCACACAGACCTGGGTTCAAATCTTCATTTTGCCACTTCCTATTTATATATATATATATGTGGGCTTAGAAAAACTATATACCACTTTTGAATCTCACTTTACTGATCTGGAGAGTAAGGTAAAGTACCATCAATTTAAGCAATGTGTGCAAATATATTTTTTTATGTAGCATCTAGAATGTATTAGAAGCACTGAAATAAATAAATATATATGCCTATTTATATAACATATATATGATTTGCAACATATGTGCCTTTAACTCTTTTGTTAGTGCTCTACAATTTTTCTGTTCCCTTTCCCTAAAAAAATGAACATACATTAAGAAAAGGATTTTAAAACCAAACTATACATCTTTACAGGTTTTATGAAAACCAAAGGAAATCATGTATGAAAATGACTAATCACAATGCCTGGCAAAGTAAATACTCACGTTTAATCTTTGTTTCTGAAATATAAAGAGAAATTAGGATATTGTTACCTAAAAAAATAATAAAAATAAAATGAAAATGATTTTTTTGAAAGATTTTATTTATTTTTGTTTGACAGAGAGAGTGAGAGAGCACAAGAAGGAGGAGCAGTAGGAGGAGAGGGAGAAGCAGGCTCTCCACCCCCGAGCAGGGAACCCGATGCAGAACTCGATTCCAGGACCCTTGCATCATGAACTGAGCCAAAGGCAGACACTTAACGGGCTAAGCCACTCAGGCACCCAAGAAATGATTTTAAAACCAAGTAACTCAATAAAAGGAAACATCAAGTGATGTATTGGAAAAAGAAAAGACTAGGAGTAAACGTTTTCACGCAACAGAAATTGCCCTGATGACCTGCTGAATATGTAGGTGAACTTGCAAAATTAAAGGAAACCAGTATCGGGGTGAATAAGCCCCTTATTTAGTGGAGCCTGGTGAGGAATATCAAGTCAGGATACCATCCAGGCTCTTTCAGGATGATAAGCATCTCCTATTTTTACTTTTATTCTTAGATTACCTGCATCTCAGCTCCAGTCTCCACCTTCCAGTGTTTTCCCCACAGAATCTCATCTGTCTTGTGTAAGTCACAAACTTGATTAGGGGAGGGAGGCAGATGGATTTTTTTTTTTTTTCGATTGCCAACGCCATCAGGACTGCACACAAAGGATATATAGGAAAATCCCCCGAAGGAAAACTGAGTTCCTCTTCCCAGATGAAGGGGAATGACCAGCAAGACCGAAATTGTAAATGTTTTCTATGGCTCCAGTTATTGCCACAAATGTCATGAATTTAAAGCCAGAAAGTAAGTCAAAGATCTATCTGAAGAAATACAATGAGTTAATGAGGTGACATTCTGTCGTGATGGTGACTACTCTTGGAATGTTAATAATTAGCTGTGTGACCCCTGTATCTATCCACTGTAGCATTTTTCTGATGAAGCACATTGGGGTCCCCCTTAACTCCCAATAAAGCATACAACCATTTTTCATGCACCAGCCCCCCTCATTTACCCAGTAACCGATATCAGGTACAGCGGTTAACTCTGGGTTCATTTTCACCATTGTTACACTTCAATATTTTTTTCAGGTTTAATTGCTACTGTTGAAACCTCTTTGGTAAGTATATTTGAAAGTGTGACTTTTCTTTCTTTCTTTTTTCTTCATTTTCTATATGCAGAAGCTGAAAGGAGCCAGGAAACTCAATTATTCTGATTCGTCACAGCCCATCTACATGCAACAGGCCACACAGCTAAAACATAGAAACATCATCATATCCTCAATTGTGTGCCATCAAACAATACTTTGCCAAGTTAGTCTTGGGAAGATCAGACATCTCAGTCTCACTGACTCTTGTTATGTGTGCCAGGACAAAATGCTCGGGGGAAAGCTCACTGCTATGGTCCAAGGTGTGTCTAAAATTTTCTTTTCCTTTTTTTTTTTTAATTTTAATTTTTTTTTTATTATATTATGTTAGTCACCATACAGTACATCCCTGGTTTCTGATGTAAAGTTTGATGATTCATTAGTTGCGTATAACACCCAGTGCACCATGCAATACGTGCCCTCCTTACTACCCATCACCAGTCTATCCCATTCCCCCACCCCCCTCTCCTCTGAAGCCCTCTAGCACTGCTATCTGAAATCACTAAGGTCAGATACAGAGGCCATCAGAGTTAACTCTTGCACTGGATTCCATTAGTTCAAGCCACATGGTTAAGTGGCCAAATCAAGATGGATGTTGAAAGGGTTTTTTGTTTGCCGATAACAGATGTTTAAGTAGTAACAGATAATGATGACTTTAAAACTCAGTTTCATTAGATGAAGACCTAGGTATTGTGTAATACTTAGTTTTGACAGGAGTAAATTCTTAGGCAATTAGAAAAGTTTTCAGAGTGTATCAATATAATATAAAGCCTTGTAGAATTTATTTTTAAAATATGCTCTGTTTTTTATTACCTTTCTGAGGGTGGGAAACTTTTTAGTTTGAATTCTCTCAAAGCAGGAAATTCTAGAAGTCTAAGGAATCACCAGTGGAGGATTGCAGAAATGATGGGATGAGGCCAATTAAGGAAGTGTTATCAAACACATTACCTCTACAAACTGGAGATGAATCCCAATGGAGAAAAAGAGTCAAGTGTGCGGCAGCCTTATTCCTCCTGAGAGATCCGGAGCTAGACCATTTTCCACCAACTCTCTGTCACTAGGTAATGACTTATCCTGGGGGCTCTAATTCCCAGCCCTTTCCAGTCAGCCCTGCCCTGAGCAGAGCTGCCTCTGGTGGCCAAAGGAGGCCCTCACGCATAAAATGCATGGATTTGGGCAGTTGGAAGTCAGATCACTAAGGAAGGGGAATAGAGGAATAGAAGCAGGACATTGTATCTACTAACAGACGTATATCAACATTTTTTTTTGTTTACGTGTAGAAAGTAGGGCAAAGATTTTATGCACGTTTTTTATTTCAAGAATACAAAGAAATCTACTGGGTTAATTAGTCTGGAAAATACACTAATGCATATTAAAATTAAAACTACGAATTAAACTAATCTATTTGGATGTGTGTCCCTAATCCCCAAGATGACAAAAGCTACCAAGGTCTACTGCACTCCATTTCCAACAGTGATGAGTCACACCTTGAACCAGTGACGTTATGAGAACCCTTCAGAAAGTGATAAATAAGTAGCATTTCATAATTTCAATTTAGTGTTTGGTAGCTGGAAGAATCATATCTACATCATGCTTCTGATGGTAACTGCACTAACTTTACAGATGAGTTCACCTCAACTCAGACCAAACATACAATTTAATTCCAGTTGGAGTGTATATTTGATTGCACTATATCCTGTTAGTACTTAGGGCTAACGATCTGAAATGTGAATGTGACTTTATCAATAAGGGAAATTAACTTGAGAAGGAAAGACTGATCTCTATAATAAAATAGCAACCTATATAGAAATCTATTTCTAAAACAATTTTTTATCAATTATTGTTGATCAATCCAGTTTTTAAGAGTGGTTTTCCACAATGTGCTAACAGTTTTTCTTGATTTTTATGGTATAATCCCATGTTTATTTATTTTTCCAGACATTTTAATAAAAATTTTCAAATACACAGATAAATTGGAAGTATACAGTGCAGACCCATAAAGCCATGATCTGCATCCTACAATTAACATTTGGTTATATTTTCCTTATTACATGAATCTATTAGTTTCTTATTAGTGCTATAATAAATTACCACAAACTCAGTGGCTTAAGACAACTCGAATTTATTATCTTACAAACCTGGAGGTCAGAAAGCTAAAACAGATTTCGTGAAGCTTAGAATGAAGATGTTGGGAAAGCTATGTTCTCATCATACGACTTTCTGGAGACTCCAAAGAAAAATCCATTCCCTTGACTTTTCCAGCTGCTAGCGGTCACCTGCATTCTTTAGCTCCAGGGCCCCCTCCTCCACCTTCAAGGTCAGAAGCAAGGTATCTTCAAATCTTTTTCTGATCCCTGTTTCCCTTGCCACATCTCCTCCTCTGACCCTTCTGCTTCATTCTTTCATTTTTTTAAGGACCCTTGTAATAAATATTGGATCCAGGATAACCCAGGATCATCTTCCTATTTTAAGATCCTCAAATTAATAACATCTGCAAAAACCCCATTGCCATGTAATGTAGCATTCACAGTTTCACATTATTCTGTCAACTGCATCATCTAACCCCTGTCCAGCCCCCTTTCTACCCCCTGATCCTTTTTTTTTTTTTTTGGTGCATTTCAAAGTAAATCACAGGATACTTATTCTTAAGGGTCATTCTTTTTTGCGTTGTCAATAAAGACAAATTATTCTGTATCTTTACACTTAATTTAAAGCATCATATATTTTACAAATTCTTCATATTTTTTCAGGAATTTGTCTATGTTATGTTTACACAGTTTTGTTACTCTATGCCTGTATTTTACTGATCTACTTATTGTGTTAACACAGGGTGCCAATTTATGAATATTTTTAGTGTTTGTTTTGACATTTATTTTCTTTTTGCTGCTTTATGTAAATATTTTGCTCTCAAGCAGTTCTTATTGAACCCTTCCCACAATATTGGTTGATGAATAGAAAAAGAAAATTCATGTTTGAGTAGAGTATTTTATCTTTGTGGGCTGAGTTTAGCAGCAGTGTGGAATATATATATTATATATATATATATATATATATATATATAGTGTGTGTGTATGTATTTCCTTATGTATTTGTCTATTGATGGACACTTAGGTTGCTTCCGTATGTTGGCTGTTGTAAATAACGCTGCAATAAATATAGGGGTGCACATGTCTTTTTGAATTAGTGTTTTCATTTTTGGGGGGTAAATACCCAAAAGAATAATTAAGCAAAGATTTTGTCCCCCAAGGTGAGCATGTTTCTATAGAAATATGAAATGCATCTTTTGAACTAGAATTCACCATCCTCTCACGCAGAAGAAAGTAATAAAGTTACAATGGTAATGATATTCATAGATATATATTGAGTATTGAATATGTGTCAGATACTGTGAATTATTTAATATTATCACTCTTATTTTAGATAAAGGGGGAAAGTATAGACAGATTGAGTAAAATGTTCATATAGGTAATGCGTGTGAAATTAAAATGGAAGTAATCCTTCTGAGCATTGTGCTTGGCGCTCAGAAAGAAGCAGGTACCAAGGAAGACATCTTATTCAGTATGAAGGGAATAAAGAGAAGCTTTCCAAGAGAGGTAACTTATTCCCTTGTTTGATTTTTAACTATATAATATATTATCATCAACTATAGTAGCCATGCTTTACATTAGATCTTCAGATTTAGTCATGTTCCAGTTAAAAGTTTATACTTTTGTACTAAACTCTCTATTCCTACCACTCCCTCCCCCCAGCCCTTGGAAACCATTTGTCTAGTCTCCATTTCTGTGTGTTTGACCTCTTCCTTTTTTCCTTCCTTTGGTGATTTTTTCATTCTTTCATTCCTTGCTTCCTTCTTTCTCTCCTCCCTCCTTCTTCCTTCCCTTCCTTCTTTCCTTTGTTTATTTCTCATATAAGTGATACTATGCAGTCTTTCTCTGTCTGACTTATTTCACTTAGTGTATTGCCTTCAAGTTCTATCCATGTTGTCACAAATGGCAGGATTTACTTCTTTCCCATAGTTGAATAATATTCCTCTGTGAATATTTATCACACTTTATCCATTCATCTGTTGATGGATACTTATATTATTTTGGCTATTGTGAATAATTTGATATCTTCTCTTCATTTCCTTTGGATATAAACCCAAAAGTGGTTTTGCTGGATTTGATGGTAGTTCCATTTTAAATTTTCTGATGAACCTCCATACTGTTTTCCATAGTAACTGCACCCAATGGAGGCAACTTCCGGGGAACATTTCTACCATTCAATTGTAGAAATCAGATTGGCATTTTCTGGACCAGGAAAACAGAATGAAAAAATATCTAGAGCAGTGTTTCTCAGGGCAGGGGGATAATTTTGTCCCCCAAGGGGCATTTGGTAATGTCTGGAGACATTGTTACCTATCACACCATGTGTGGTTGCTGCTGGCCTCTAGTGGGTAGAGGCCAGGAATGCTGCTTTCCATCCTGCAATGCACAGCAAATCCGCAATGAAACTTATCTGGTCAAAAATATTAGTAGTGCCAAGGTTGAGAAACTCTAACCTAGAGCATACACGCAGATGCATGAAAAGTGGCAGGTGCAGGATATAAGCAGTTCCGGTGCCTAGAACAGAGGAATGAGGTGTACAGCAGGAAAGAAGACAGTGGTAAGGCAGTCATGGTCCACTTGTGAATGGTTTCATACATTAGGCGAAGGACTCTGGACTTTATCCTCCAGAGAATGGGGAGCATAGGAAGAATTTTTAATAGAGGGATGACTTGACAAATCTGTGTATCTTGGGAGGAGGGGGTACTTTATGAAAACAAAATAAGATAATGCATATGAAAGCAGTTTAAAAATTATATATAAATTTTAAGCATTATTATTTCATACAAGTCAGTCCTCATCATTAAAATAGGTTGATATCAAGTGAGATTTATTAAAGCAATAAAAAAAAAATCACACCACAATTTGACAAGCTCATCTGCCAATGCTCGCATAATCTAATGCATTGTTACCATACCCTAAAGAAGCTCAGTCATATGCCTTTTGATTTCTGTAGAAGTGGCATTTCTTGTTCTCGTCACAGCTGTTTATATTTCCGACTCTTATTATGCATTCACATTACAAATCTGTCAATCTACTAAGCCAGCTCTGTTCCAGCACCTTCTCAGGGGTATATACTGCTTTGACGAGTGCAGTAGTGCCCATCGCGTTGCTGATGCTGATAGACACAATTGCATGGTAGAAAGTGAAATAAATAGAAATCAATGTGGGTTTTTTTTAAGTTTTTTTCCCCCAAATTCTCTTTTCTCTTCCTACTTTTTCTCTTCATATTCTTTTTCTTCCTCGTTCTTCTCCCTGTCTTTTCTCCAGAACCTGGCTAACGGCAATAGGAAAAGCTAACTAGGAAGATCGGTAGGGGAAGAAAGGGATAAAGAAAGGGGGGGTAATGAAGCATGAGAGACTAAGGACTCTGAGAAACAAACTGAGGGCTTCAGAGGGGAGGGGGGTGAGGGAATGGGATAGACTGGTGATGGGTAGTAAGGAGGGCACGTATTGCATGGTGCACTGGGTGCTATATGCAACTAATGAATCATCGAACTTTACATTGGAAACCAGGGATGTACTGTATGGTGACTAACATAATATAATAAAAAAACATTAAAAAAATAAAATAGGGGCACCTGGGTGGCACAGCGGTTAAGCGTCTGCCTTCGGCTCAGGGCGTGATCCCTGGGTTATGGGATCGAGCCCCATGTCAGGCTCCTCTGCTAGGAGCCTGCTTCTTCCTCTCCCACTCCCCCTGCATGTGTTCCCTCTCTCGCTGGCTGTCTCTATCTCTGTCGAATAAATAAATAAAATCTTTAAAAAAATAAAATAAAAAATAAAATAAAATAAAATAAAAAAATAAAAATAAATAAAAAAAGGAAAAGCTAACAAGAAAGAAACCCTCACCAAAGTCTTCCTGTGACATCTGATTGTGTTACTGGTGAGGTATAATCATAAATGACTTTAAAAATGACCTCTGGCAGAAATCATCTAAGATTGCTCCCAATGATCTTGCCCCTTGGTATTTACAGCTTTGTGTGCTTCTCTCCCCTTGACTAATTTGCTACCGATCAATACAATATGGCAGTACTGAGGGAACGTCACTTCCCGTAATTAGGTTACAAGAGACGGTGACTTCTGTCTTGCTGATAGTCTCTGTCTCTGTCTCTGTCTCTCTCTCTCCCTCTGTTGCTGGTTTTGATAGAGCAAGCTGCCACATGGGAGAGGTCCATGTGCCAAGGACTTGGGGGAAGACTCTGGTCATTAGCCAGCAAAGAATGAAGGCCCTTCCTCTGACAGCCCTGCAGAATCTGAGTACCTGCCAATAGCCACATGAGTTACCTTGGAAGTGGATCCTTCTATCATTGAGCCTTTGGAAGAGACCCCCGTCTCAGCAGACATTTTGATTGTTGACTTCTGAGAGATCGTGGGAGAGGACCGGCTAAGCTATGTGAAACTTCTGGACTCACGGAAACTGTGAGATAATAAATCTGTGTTGTTTCAAGCTATCGATGTGGTAATCTGTTACACAGGAACTAGTAAGTAATAAGACTCTTAGTCTAGATTCCTTCTGAAAAGAAGTTATTTTCCTGATAGGTGCTGAGGACACAAAGATGAAAAATGTGTAGACTTCAAATGATAAAATCCCGAGGTAGCTTAGTTTCATTGTGACATAAATGAACTTAATGAAGGTAAGATTCTTTATACAAATGTACAGTTATTTCTGGCATTCTGAAATATAAGTGAAAAGAAAATGAATTTTTTCTTCCCTTCTGTGGACATTCACCTTTGGATCTGTAACCTTAGCATAGAATGATAAAATGTTGGACCTAAGTGTTGACACAATCTGTATTAGTTGGGGTAATTGTAATGACTGTAATAAATAAAGCCAAAACCACAGAGTACACAGTAGCCATTTATCTCATTCACATAAAGTTCAAAATGTGTGTTTCTGATCTACGTGAATTTCTCTTACGAGTGTACATTAGAAATCCTGAGCTTTTCAATCTTAAGGCTCCACCATTTTCAATTCATTCCTGCGCTTCCCACAAAAGGGGGAAATGGATAGAATATTGTTCATAAGAAGATTTTATGAGCCATGTCAGGAATTGGGTTACATAACTTCTGCCAACTTGTCTTTGACTGTAAACTAGTGTCATCTTGCCTACTGCCAGGGAGACAGGGGAACACAGTCTAGCTGTGCCCTGTTGGAAGTATAAATGGATATGGTGACCAGAACACCAGGCTCTACCGCACGTTCTGACTCTTTCACTTTCTAAAGGAGAAAATGGAGATTTAAAGAGAGTCAATACACTTGATGGTACTGACACCACAAAACAATTGCAGATAGGACTAAAACAAGTCCCTCTAACTTCTTGTTTGCCACATTTTCTGTGAGTTATTCTATTTTTTTAAAAAAGGAGAATAAGTGGAGCTTTCAAAGACTGAAGTTATTACAAATTTTGGTAAACTATTATTAAAGGCCATTTGCAAAGATTCAAATATGTAATTAATCAACATGTAATTACTTAGTATGCCAGGTTAAGAGAAGTAGACCATGGGTCTCTGTTTGTGTTGAAAGGGCAAATAAAATATAGCATTTCTCGAACCTTACATTAATGAAAATTAATTAATGAAAGTGTAATTCAATTGCAAGAAAACATTTGGGGCATATGTAGGCTTATCAGGTGCATCACTTTAACAAGAAATATGAAATTCCATTATCATTTGTTTTAACTAAATTTAAATTTCATGCCATTAGATCAAAACACCTGAAAGAAAAACAAATGACATTGCATCCCAAAAGAGCTGTATAGATTGTAACATTCATTAACCTTTTACCTAAATGAGCTTTTTCAGAGAGGTCTATGTGACCATGGGGTTAGGTAATTTAGTTAGCAGGAACTTTCCAAAAGGAATCATGCTGCTTCTAAGTCTTAGACACTCCCTTCTGCTTTCATGCTAGACTAGTCAGTTTCCAAAGCCTTTGTTTAACTCGTTCACAAAACAAATATATTTGTCTTTTTATACTCACCTGAACACTGCTGTAATTTTAATCATGACATTAAAATATCTTGTACACTAGTTTTCTAACTAGAATGAGGTTTCTATCTCTTTTAACTAAAAAAAAGCTCATCATAATTAATTTTGAATTAGAAATCACCTGGAAATCCTTTTGATTTTTTAACAACTGCTTTTTATCACAGAAATGAAAATACACTATACTTACCATTTATCATTTTATAGGAAGCAGAAGTGGCAGCACATTGTGATCAATTGAAGATGCTACATTCGGACGTCCAATGACTTTGCCCCTGCTCTGCTAGTACTCTGTAACTGTGTGAAAATAAGAATCGGTAGGTTGGGTGGGTGCCATTATGTATCTTAGTTTTGTAAAGCTGAGAATGTATGATAGACCCAGATTTTAAGGACTTCCATCTAGAATGGCAAAGTCCCACAGGCATGTAGGTTTTGTTGGTAAGGCCTCTGCATCGAGGTACCCTGGTGGAATGTTTACTGAAGGACAGGATTGGTCTCAGAGAGAGTCACGAAAGTATAACGGAGCTCATTCCAGTTTAGGAAATGGACAGGATAAATTATATGTTATAAGTTGTTCTGCTTATAAATTGATGGTCTATAGGTGAAATCATATGTTCATCTTAAAGTGGATCACCTAAGGATCAGAACTGTAACTGGAGGGGCGCCTGGGTGGCACAGCGGTTAAGCGTCTGCCTTCGGCTCAGGGCGTGATCCCGGTGTTATGGGATCGAGCCCCACATCAGGCTCCTCCGCTAGGAACCTGCTTCTTCCTCTCCCACTCCCCCTGCTTGTGTTCCTGCTCTCACTGGCTGTCTCTATCTCTGACAAATAAAGAAATAAAATCTTTAAAAAAAAAAAAAAAGAACTGTAACTGGAGGCCAAAAATTTTTCATATAAATACACACACACACACACACACACACACATATACACACACACAATCAAAAAGTATTGGCTGAACAATGTTGTTTTAACTTCCATAGGGCACTTCATCTTTAATTGCTATTTATAAGGTCCTCTGATGAACTGACTCATATATATAAAATGTTTTTACCTCCTTGGTGAGAGCCACTATTTCAAGTCACATGATTATAATTAGTGGGGGTGAGCACTGAACAAATAGAAGACAATTTTGTCAGTTTATGAGGGAAAAACTTCAGAAAACTTTTTCCAAGATGGAATTCACCTAATTGAGGTTTTTTTTTTTCTCTTATCTTTCAAAGATAATAGGAGAGATAGTTCAAGAAAGCTGAAACATCAAGTATCTGGTCCTGTAAATTTGGGTAAAATAATCAGTGTTGTGTAATTATTGTTTAGGAAAATCACAAATAATCTTACTCCCACCTCATGGCTATTCTTTCTGCTTCAGGCCTGGACATTCCAAGTTTGAATTTAGTTATTGTATGTAAGTGGCAATACCAGAAACATTTGTCTCTTCCACCATACTTAGTACAAGTTCGACCTTTGTTGGAGACCAACATTTTGTCACCACAATCCTGTCCAGTTCTTTGAACCCTTGAATCAAGTACCTGCATTTTCTAGCTTGATATACTTGCAATTGTTACAGTAGGTTCCTTCCTTACTTCTTATTTATTTATTTATTTATTTATTTATTTATTTATTTATTGGTGAGTATAATTCTGGTTACTTGCTGGCTCTTTTGGCCCTCCAACTTGGCCTCACCATTGTAAAAGGCTTATATCACATGATTGGTGAGATAAGAGACAATAGTTATCAACTCAAATTCAGTTAAAGGAAAAATTCCAGAAATTTAGTGAAATTCAACTGATTCCTAATTATTAGAGTTCTTGTGCTCTTTTCTCCCCCCCCATTTTTTGTCTAACTGCAGTTGTGCTCTTTTCTTCCCCCCCCCATTTTTTGTCTAACTGCAGTTAGCTTCATGTTGTCATCAGAGTTTATTCCCTTTTTAAAATTCTTTTTAAAGATTTTATTTATGTATTTATGAGAGAGAGAGAGAGAACGCAAGAGAAGGGGAGGGCCAGAGGGAGAGGGTATGAATCTCAAGCAGACCCCCTGCTGCACAAGGAGCCCCATGACTTGGGCTGCATCTCAGGACTCTGAGATCATGCTCTGAGTGGAAACCAGGAGTCAGACGCTTAACTGACTGAGCCACCCAGGCGACCCTTAAAACATTTTTTTTTAATTTAAAAATTTTAAAAGTAATCTCTATGCCCAACATGGGGCTCAAATTCACAACCCTGAGATCAAAAGTCTCGTCCTCTGCTGGCTGAGCCAGCCAGGTGCCCCAGGTTTATTCCTTCTTAAAATCAGTGTTTACAATTGTCTATCATTATAAACCTTTCAGATGATTTTATAAAATTAGATAATCCTTTATATTTCATTATAATTAAAAGCAGAATAAAGAGGCAGGTAGAGTGAATTAGAACAGCTTTAAGGGGGGCGCCTGGGTGGCACAACGGTTAAGCGTCTGCCTTCGGCTCAGGGCGTGATCCCGGCGTTATGGGATCGAGCCCCACGTCAGGCTCCTCTGCTATGAGCCTGCTTCTTCCTCTCTCTCTCCCCCTGCTTGTGTTCCCTCTCTCACTGGCTGTCTCTATCTCTGTTGAATAAATAATAAAAAAAATCTTTAAAAAAAAAAAAAAGAACAGCTTTAAGGAAATGTTAATAAAGTAAATGCAAATTAAAGGCAAAACATTTGAAGAGTCAAAATGACAAAATAAAAAAGTGAGACACATTAAAAAGATAGCAGTTAAGGGGAATAATAACAACAATAAGCCAGGCAAGAATTCTAAGGCCTCTATCATTTTACAAATAGTCAAGCTCTACAGAATAAATGTGAGATCAGTGGATGGTAACATGGGAGCTTTCTGGAGCTAACAATTCTAAACTTCCATTGTGTGTACGGCTTAGAAGTTTGAGTGAGTCCTTGTTAGTGTTCAAAAGAAGAAAATATATCAGAAGTAGAGACTAGAAAAAGGTATGAAATACTGTAAAATCTCCTTGGGGTGAGTAATCTAGCAATTTTTGCTGGGAATATGAGGAAAATGTTAGTTTACCCCAGGTTCACCATCAAATCTAGTGGGCTTTTTTTCTTAATACTATGATTTGTTGGGTTCCCAATAACTCAACCATGTGAGTGTCAAACTGTATTAACGTTAAATGGTAGACATGAGAAAATGAAATGAGAGATTAACCTGTTGCCCTTTAGAGATGAATGTAAAGCTCAAAGTGGGCCATAAGGTAACATTTGTAGAAGTCAATGGAATAAAATTAATATATGGTTAGTTTTTTTGCATGTATTGATCATTGGTCTTTGGATGGTTTAAGGTATGCTACAGAAACAAAGCCAGAATTTCAGCAGCTTAAAGTTAAAATGTTGAAAATTCTCAAGGAAAAAAAGATTGAAAATTTTCAATCTTCCTACATTTTCACCTTGGGTTGACAAGGGACTCTAATCCATATCTTATTCAAAGACTAGCTAATAAAGACTAGCAAGTCACTGGTTGAAATGTCATTGGTGGCTGTGGTGGGCAAAAGGTATATGGAGAATCACACACTTGTTCAATCATTTCTGTTCTTAATAATACACGTTTTTACTTCTCATTTTACCAACCAAAACAAGCATATGACCATTTGAAAAGAGCAAAAAAGCCTAATTGTACCCTGTGTCCAGAAGGAGGAAAAACAAAAATTTTAGTGATGACCATGAACAACTACCCATTGGATCTAATGGCTTGCACCAATAAGCATGTGGCAAATGTTTTTGAAAGAAATGTTATCAACATTCTTAAAAATGCATATTTGTGTGTAGTATATATGCATGTGTATATATATGTATGTATGTGTATATACCATACATTATAATTACCAATTATGCAAATGATAATCATTGATATATTTTATATACATACAAGATAACAAGGTAGAGGGATTACTACAAAATACAAATTTTAATTTCTTTGTCCACAAGGTCCTTGTAGTTTATTAAAGGAGGATGTTTAAAAAAATTAAAATAATTAATTTCTAGTAGATAAAGCATTTTAATATTTCTTGCCTCATCTGCAAGATCAGAATATTTCTTGAAAAAGATTAAAGTCATTTTTTTAAAAATGGTATTGAACAGAACTTAGAAGAGAAAACCAGAATGTATTTATATTGTTTATAAATGGTGTCCCTTAGCTGTTGTAAAGGAATTCCCATGCTCTCTCTGAGCTGTGTAAAATAATGCTAAATTGTTATACACCGGTTTTCTTTGAGGAGAACATATGGATCCAAGGATAAAAGCACTGAACTATCTTGCATGATTTATGATGCTCTCTGCTTACCCAAGGCTCATTCTTGTTCTTTCATTCCCCTTTAGTAATATAAGTTGGTCATTTCCCAAGTATGTTAAGATGATATCCACTTTATGCCGGTCCCAGAAAATTTACAAAAATTCTTCATGTTTGCTTTCAAAGAATCTGTTCAAATCACAGATTTATTGCTCTCTACATGGCTAAATGCCAAGCTGAACCATGTCAGTAATGATAATGGCAGTAAGTATGGGGTGGGATAAGAAAAATAAAACAAGAAATAAAATAATTCTTCATTTCTACCTTTGAGGTTTTCCTAAAACACCTTTACGGATACAATTAAGTCAAACAAATTCACAATAAAACTGTGAAATGCTGCCAGTTGAAAAATGACTACCCTCCCCACTTTCAATGACTTTAGCTTGTGGAATCACATGGGAAAAGTAGAGTTCTCAATTCAGTATAAAAAACAATCATCAGGCAAGGTCAGGGGATGTTCATTGCCCTGCCAACTGCTTCAAAGAGGAATAACACTTTCAGAAATTCTAAAGTTTATGTTAATACAACTGTATTGTGAGTCGGTTAAACCAAAAATTAATGCTTTTAAAGTGTAGTTCTTACAAAGTTTAAATGTATAATGTACATATTATTTATGCTGTTTGTTTTATTCTCTTATGCTGAAAAAGTCAATTAGCCCTTGGAAAAACTGTTCCGAATTTACCTTACATTTGTTGAGATAAATGTTTCAGTATCTTCAAGTGTCTTTGTTTCTGCTGAATGACATTGTGGAAATGACCATTAATAGGGATGGGAATTAATTATCATTTTGACTTTATTTTCTATTGAGTACATATCATTGTATTAAGCAATAAATGCTTTCCATATAATTGTAAAATACGGGTCTTCTGGTAGCAAATGCAAGACCATGAAAAAAAAAAACAAACAAACCTGCTATCTTTATGACTATTATGCCATTTGGAGACCAAATTCCAGAGGTGGCTGTACTAGAAAAATCTAGTTCAACTGTTGGGGTGCCTGGGTGGCTCAGTCGGCTGAGTGTCGGTCTTCAGCTCAGGTCATGATCCTAGAGTCCCAGGATCAAGCCCTGCATTGGGCTCCCGGCTTAGTGGGGGGTCTGCTTCTCCCTCTGCTCCTAACCCTGCTAGTGCTCTCTTGCTCTCTCTCAAATAAATAAATAAAATCTTCAAATAAAAAATATTTTGCTACATAAAGTATTGCTACATAAACTAATACCAGAGGGTATGATCATCTGCATAAGAATGCTAGAACTATTTTTTTATTGTTGAAATCATGTTCCAGTTATGTTGACTACTGAAAAATATTTTACATGATTCCTCTGACCTTGCCAGAAGTATTTAAGAGGCTGGTGAGCAGAGAAGTACAGTGGAGTTCTAGTCTTAGAATCCCATTGATTTCAGATCCTACCTCTACATAGAGGGTCGTGTTGCCTGATCTACTGAAAAGTTTAGCTTCATTCCACCCCTATGAGCCTATTGAATCCACCTCTGTGAAACTAAAAACAAACAAAAACAAACAAACCAAACAAAAAACTCAGTTGAGTACTTAGGAAAGAATGTTGGAATATTTCCCAGTCCATGAGAATAGACAGAGCAAGAGCGAAGTTAGCATTTGCTCATTTTGTTTGCATTCTACTAAATGATCAGCTGGACCATTCTTCATGTACTCATCATTTGAAGTCTTTCCAGGTGCCTTGCCTTTTTGATCTCATTGTCCCCGTTAGGGATTCTAGCAAAGATTACATTTACCTCCTTGAACTTAAGTCATAGTTTCTGTTAATATTCCACATTACATTCACTCCCCACAATTAGACTCATTTGTTGTATAAATAAATGACTGTATTGCCTGCTAATCATATTGTTCTGTGACCTAGAATTTTGTCTAGAGATAATGAGAAGGAACTCTCCTTACATATCATCATCTACCACATAAAGACAAGGAAAACAGCAAAATCATGGCACCTGGAAACTCTGTTTTTCCCTCTTGCGCTCTTGCTCATGCCTAATGCTGTCTTACTGGTTCTGTCTTTTGAAAACTGTTCATCAAATTCACCAGTCATTATCAAGATATAAAAGAATACCAGTAGCTTAAGATGTTACTCTCTCTTAAGGTAGTCCTCTTAAGATGACAAAAATCATGTTAGAGAAAATCAAAGCCTTTATTAAGTGAATAATTTATCAAAGTTAGATCTTCAGAATCTACGTACAGGACATTTTGAAAAATACCTGAATGTTCTTGTCTTCATAAAATCCTTCCTTCCCAGTGTTTGCCTATATTCCCCAACACATCAAGGCAGACTCACAGAAAGTATGATTCCAGTACAGACTTAGCCAAAATATGCAACTAACATTTGTGTTGCTAACAATGCATTTTTCAAATTATAGAAATTATACATGAGCCATGCTGTGGGGGTTTTATGTTTTCTGTTATGTCTAGTGGATATTAGACTTGAAAGTGGCCCCATGATTCCACTTCCTGGCGTCCTGTGTAACCCCCTCTCCTTGTGGGTGAGTGGACCTGGTGACTTACTCCCAACCAACAGAACATGTCAAAGGTGATGGGATGTCACTCCATTGATGATACTAATCTCTGTCTTGGGAGAAGCTCGCCATAGGCTTTCTTTCTTTCCCTTATTGGCTTTGAAGAAACAAGCTGCTATGAATCCTAGCACTACAAGAAAATAAATTCTGCAAACAGGCTGAAGGAGATTAGTAGCAGCACCTCACTGAATTGAACCTTACTGAAAACCCCCGACCCTGCCCACCCCCTTGATTGAAGCCTCTGACAGCCTAACCAGAGGACACTCTTAGCCTGTGTCTGGGCTCTGGGCTCGCAGAAACAGTAAGGTGACAAATGTGCATTTTTTTAAACTTCTAAGTGTATGGTCATCTGCTATGCTGCATAGACAACTAATAATAGTTCCAGACTATTGTCAAGCAATGAAACTTCTTACAATTTTCTTGAACTAGCAAACATTAAGTAGTTAATGTTGCTTTTATGTCACAGACTCAAACTAGCTGATTTTATGAAACATTGGACACTACTAAGGGAAGACACTTTACTACTGTACACACAATAACATATGTGAAATGTTACAAAAATGTCCCTTTTGTTGCTTATGTTTGCTATATGTGTGTCAGCCTAATAGCCAGACAGAGTAAACAGACTCATCTTGTAATATTGTTTCAGGGACAAAATTGAAAGTGTCATATAAGCATTATGCAGAAATTCCCTTATATGGGCCACACTACTCTCATTTATGTCTATGTGCTTGTCATGGTTTAAAATTAGCCCATTAATAGCAATACTTTCTACAGAAGTCCATGTAACTCGAAAGCACAGGAAAGTTTGCATAAAATGCTAAAGGGGCACAACTTGGCATGCGCAATTTGCCTCCTTGCTGAATTTTATTTAAACTTAATTTTTTTTCTAGCACATTTTCTCCCTTTCTCATCACACTTTTACAGATAAGTAGCTTCATAGCACCTAAAGTCCATTGCAATATGGCATGCTCGCCATGAAATTCTTGTTTTCCACGTCTCTCTGCAGTTCTTTGCATTCAGTGACTTTACCTAGAGTTCCTTCTTAGAGTCAGAATCCTTTTCCTCCATGCTGTGCTCCTTTCCCAAATGGATTATTCATATTCCCCTAAAGGATTTTCCAGGTTTTAGAAAGTACAGGCAGTACTATATTTAGAGTCACTAATATTTTATTTTCTTATGAGAAATTCAGTTTCATTGGACACGTGTTTTACACCTTAACAAGGTCTTACCCACATGTAATCAAATAATGTTGTTAGCGCTTCTTAGTTTGCATTGACTACAGCTCAGTACTGAAAAGAAAACTTATCGGGCTACCTGGATGGTGCAGTTGGTTAAGCATCCAACTCTTGGTTTCAACTCAGGTCCTGATCTCAGAGTCAGGAGATTGAGCCCCACATGAGCCTCCTTGCTCAGCGTGAGTCTGCTTGAGACTCTCTCCCTCCCTCTACCCCTTTCCCCAGCCTCCCCTGTACACCATGCTCTCTCTCATTCTCTCTAAAATAAATCTTTCAAAAAAAAAAAAAAAGAAAAGAAGATTTATTAATACGGTTACCTAACTTTGCGTGGTAAAGGGGATTTTGCAGTTGTGTGTTAAAGATCCTGAGAGGTAGAGATGATCCTGGATTACGTGGGTGGACCCGATGTAATCACAAGAGTCCTTAGAAGAAGGAAACAGATGAGTCAGAGTCTTAGAGAAGCTGGACAGAGGTCAGTGAGGAGAAAAGATGCCAGACTGCTGGGTTGGAAGGTGGAGAAGGGATGCTATGAGGCAAACAAGGGAGTCATCCTCCAGAAGCTGGAAAAGGTGAGGAACAGGGTTCTCCTCTGGAACCTCTAAAAGGGATGCAACCCTTTGGGGCCATTTTAGACTTTTGACCTCCAGCACTCTATGAGAATAGATGTGTTGTTCTAAGCCACCAAACTCGGGGTGATTTGTTACAGCAGCAATAGGAAACGAATCAGTTTAGAAACCAAAGAATATTAAGGACTTCCACAGTCTGAGAAACCCAAGGTGGCCAGGTATTTCTCTCGTGAAGGGGGTTTGTACTTTTGTCTTTATGGAAGGTAATAGCCATTTTTTTTCTTAGAGGAAAGGCACATTGTTTATGAATCAGCACAGCCCGGACTGGGAATGCACACTAGCTCATCACCAAAATTTATGGTCTGCAGGCAGACCTCAGCCTCGGACAAATTTCTTTAACTTTGAGTAGCTATGGAACTGAAAGATGATTTGGATCTAGACAGGTGGGCATTGAAGATTTTGCCAGAAGCCTAAACCAAAACCCCATGGGAACTGTCATTTTGGATTTGTGCAGAGACCTCCCGACTACAGATTTTGTTCCATAGAGAAGAATTTGTACAACCAGAGTTGTAGTCAGTCAAAACTCTCTTACCTGATTCAGCACCCCGGCAACATCACTCCCCACTGTTTAACAGCAACAGCAAAGCCACAACAAAAGTCAAGTTTGAGTTCTAACCAAAGAAGGCCAATTCATAGAAAGTTTGCAGATAGCTCATTAGTAGATGCACTTCTAACCTCCGTAGGTGCATGAAGATAATGTGCTTTGTTTAAGTGTAGCAGACAACACTTTCGTAATTCCATCTGTTTCTCCTGGGGAAGGAAAATAAATTGCAGTAGGAAGTCAAAGGGTCTCAGAATTTCCTTTAATTCTGGCAAATATGTGATTTTTGCAGCCCGTGCTTGAGCATCTCCATGTATGGAGATATATCCACACACAACCTTGCCTTGGATGAAATGCTAGAAAGTTCCCAGGGAGAGCTGAAATCTTCCTTCCTGTAACCGACAATCTGCGCTTACCTTATTAAAAGATGCTGCCCTTGGCAACATGGCCGCAATAATTCACAAATGTAAAAATCCCTGTGCTGACGGAAAATATCAGAGCAGAGCTCCCCTTAACAGCCTTCTCATCCCAGTTTTGCACTGGTTTTTCTATCATAATCAAAGTTGAACTCAGTGTTAAAAACTCAGTTATATGTTGCCTTTCCAATGTTTACTGGGGGAAGGGAATCTAAGAGTAGAATAAATGGATTGAGTGACAGAATCCTATTTCAAGCATAAATAAATTTTATGAAAACATGACTCCATGTCTGTGACAGTCCAAAATTGTTTTCTCCAAGTCACTGTGAAAAATTGCTTAGCGTGGAGTAATTTTTATTTCCTATTAAAATATGTTTTGAAGGATCTTCATGTAAGTTTTGACTAAAAAGCATGTTTATCCTTTCAATAGAAAGCAAAAAAAAAATCATAACCTACAAATATTAGGAAAGAATAGGTTTATGGTGTGGATGCTTAACATAGAGAAAATAGCAAGGTTGTTATCTCAAGGCCACAATCCCTGAAATACTTTAGCTGTTGAATCATAAATGAAAGAGGTTAGGTGCCACTCTTTTCTGATCCTGGCTCTGTCAGAATTGCCATTATGTGAATTTAATAAAATATTGTAATGTACGTAACTCTCTCTTTCTACCTTTTAATAAAAGGGAACACGAAGATGTGGCCTCTGAAACTACTCCAGCATTAGAGACCTTTTAATTCTATCGCAAAAAGAAAATCCTTCCTGTCTCATTCCTGATGTGTTTGTGTTTTTATTGTTGTTTCTGCATCTCGAACATACACAAATTCACTTGGCACTTCTGGTCTGGGTAGTTTTAGTATTTAGAAACTGTTCCTAGATTTTACCCACTCCCACCCCTCCACCCCCACTGCAAAATCAAATCAAATTTGGAATTTAGTCAAGTCAGGGCATAATATGCCCTACTTCTAGACTCATTTTGAAAATTTCATCGTGTTTAGTTGTTTGAAAAGAATAAATATACAATTATACTTTGGGTGCAAAAACATCAAAAACTAAATAATACATGTGTATGTGTGAGTAATATATTCATGCAAAAACTATATTAAACAAAGCAGGAGAACTCTGAATGTAATAAAAAAATGCATCATTTGGGAAGGGCAGAGCGATCGGATGGGAACACAGAGGTAGATATAAGCAATTTGCAGATGTTGAAGCTGTCATTATCAGTGATGAACTCACAGGTATTTATGAAAGAGACAAAAAGCCACCCTGGACCTGTTATGAGAGTATGTTATGAATAAGGATCGTGACTCATTCTAATTTTCATTGTATTTTATTAATATCCTCCCACTTTCACAATAAATTCATACATTTATTCACTCTCTGCTTAACATCAAAATACAGAAACACTGACATCAAGAGTTCTTTGTTAGCTTGGAAACAAAATAAACATTAGTGAGATGTTAGATCCTTCAAGCCTCAAATTATTTTTCTATCATTTGTCTTCTCTTTGTATATAAATTGTTTTTGGAAATGAGCTAGTTAGTAAGCTGACTAGCTGGTATGTACAGATATGTCTATTGTGTTTTTATTTATTTATTGAGTCAGTCAGTTAGTTAGGAGGGAGCTGTGACTTTCCTTACAAGCAGAATTGGAAACTAAAAGTCTGGAAGTTAATTTATTTTTCCTCCCTACAGATACTCCTTTGGTCCAGCAACAGTTGGTGGAAAGACCGTTAATTCCTCCACTCAGTTGCTTTTGTCCATTTGTCAAAAACCAAGTGAGCATACTGGGTGAGTTTATGGTTTTCTTTTAATAATACTCATAATCATTTAAAAGATATTAAAATTATGTTGACATATGGTTTGACACCAAACTAAACTTAAACTGTGTCAGGTAAGTTAGTCTACTAGAATTTGTAAAGCAAGATTTCTGCCTAAAGTATAGCCATACAATTCATTAAATACACGCCCCAGTCTTGGGTGAACAAAAATTCAGCCTGAATTAAACAGGTTGTTTGATTACTGTCCACAAGCACAGACAGTTGTCCATTGCTAACACCCTTAGGACAATTCAGAATTCACTTTTGCAAAAGTTTCTTTCGGGAGTAGAGATGCCAGTTTGTAAAACATGTGATTATAGAACTTTGCATGATGTCAAATACTTATCCAAAATACGTTGTACTAATTTACGCGTCTACATGCTATCTTAAGAGAGTCTGTTGATTTACATTTTCTCCAACCTTCATATTCAGATTTAATATTTGCTAATGCCAGTTGAGTGATAATAAAATAATATCTTACTATGATCTTGATTTTCATTTTCCTGATTACTATCAAGATTGAACATCTCATCATTGTTCTATTGGTCATTTGTGTTTTCTCCTTGTGAAATGTGGATTTATACTTTTGCCCATTACTTTTCTGTAATAGTTTGCTGCATATTGCTCCTTGATATTAACCTTTTGTTAGTTATATATGTTATAGAAATATGTTCTCTCAATTTATAGCATATATTTTTAGTTATTTTAAGGGTCTTTTGATGGATACAAGGTTTATGCTTTAATACTGTCAAGTTTATCTTTCCACTTGTATTTTAGTCCTTTGTGTTAAGATTGTTTTCCTTACCCCAAAAATAGAAGGTATATTTATCTGTATTTTCCTGAAATTTTTTTTTTAAGATTTTATTTATTTATTTGACAGAGACAGCCAGCAAGAGAAGGAACACAAGCAGGGGGAGTGGGAGAGGAAGAAGCAGGCTCCTAGCGGAGGAGCCTGATGTGGGGTTCCATACCAGAACGCCGGGATCACGCCCTGAGCTGAAGGCAGAGGCTTAACGACTGCGCCACCCAGGCGCCCCTGTATTTTTCTAAATGTTAAAACATTTTGCTTTTGACATTTAACTGGTAATATGCTTACAGTTGATACCTGTGTCTGTTTTAAGATAGGAATCATTTTTGTTTGTTTGGATTTTCATATGAAAATGATGTTTTGTTAGCTCGAATTGTAGAATAGACTTCCTTTTCCTCACTGATCTGACATTGTCTCTTTCCGCATAAATCAACGTTCCATAAATGTGTTACGTTTGTTTCTGGGCTTTTAATTCTATCATAATATTCATCACTTTGTGTATCCCTATGTCAATAATTGCTTAGTAATAAATAGCACTAGAAATAGGACAAATATCTATTTTTATGCTTTATAATTATTTCCCCCATAGAGGTAACTGGACTATATATACTGAGGCCTTGGGACTTCCATGTAAATTCTAAATTAATTTTGAAAAATTCCATGAATTTGAGATTTATATTGAAATTATGTTGACATTTAAGATCAGTATGAACACACTTGATGAGTTTATTCAGTGCATTCTTTATTAAATTAATTCTATTAACTCTTCCCATACATGAGCATTGTATGTCTTTTTAGCTTTTTGAAACTTGTTAGCACTGTCCTGTAAAACCTCTGGATGGGTGTTCTCTTTGTGAGGAGATTTTTAATTAAACCTTTAATTTCTTATATCTACTACTATTGATGCATCTTATTTTTTAATCACTTTTGGTCAGTTACATTTTCTAAAATTTCTTATCCTTTCATGTGGTTTTCAAGATTGTTGGGATAAACTTATATAGAGAATACCTATTACATTTTAATCTTGGCTGCCTGCAATTATGTCCGTCTTTAATCTTTGCCTCATCTAAAGTTATATGCATGAGGCTTTTTTATTATATCATCACACTTGTATAAAATTTTGGCTAAATATAAGCATCTAGGCCCAGTTTATCACTGTGTCCAATTTTTTGTCTGTGATTATTTTTATTTGGACTTATTTGTATTTCTGTGATCAATTTTTTTGGAGGTTTATCTATTTTGTTACTCTTTTCAAGTAACCTTGTGCAGTTTTTATTTCCCCTTTAATCTTATTTACCATATCTTCATTTCCTATTTTATAGATTAATATGTCCCCTGGTTGTCTCTTAGTTATTTTTAGAATGAGATTGTTCTTTACTTTTATAGATATAAATACTAAGAAAAGTTATTGATGGAAATTAATGAATCCAAATTGAATGAGTTTTGTTACAGCAATGCCAATCAATTTTTGAATTTTTTCCAAGTTATAAGCCAAAATGAGTATGATTTATGATCACAACTCTTTGTAATGATCTTTTGAGAGACAATTGATGAGAGTCTCCTTTAATAATTTGGAGACAAAATTGAAAGCCATATTATTTGCAAAATCATTTGTTACCGAGTTAGTAATGGCATTCCTTTTCTAAGATTCTGCAAATTCTATCAAAAATGCTTAACAAGATCTTACCAAATGGCTATTTAACTACATCTGTGACTTTTTTACTCTGGGGAACCTCATTTAATCTTATATAATCAGAAAGGGTTTAGAAAATCTAAACATTAATCTCAATAGACTTTTATCATCATGATATATTTTAACAAAATACTTTTATCTTATCACAGGTTTCAAATACATCTGTCAATACTTTGAAGTTCCAGACTTAAGTTGTTTCATGTATGAGAATTATTGTTATATTAACTATAGATCTAAGGAAATCTCTGTTGTTAAACTGATCAGATGAATCCGACTCACTTTCTATTACAGAACAACTTATTCTGTATTGTAATTGAAATGAACATGTTAATAAGCATTTTTTAAAAATATATAGAGCATATTTTAAAAGATAGATTATTGAAAGTATCAAATTCAAGTTATACAGTTATTAAAATTAACTTCATATTGTATAGCAAATTATTAAACATGTTTATTTTTGATTATCTGGCTCATAATAAATCAGTGCAAATGTGACTTGAAGTATGAGTTATGTATAAAATGAAGACTGTGGTGGAAAGCTTAATATGATTTCAGTGAGTATGTAGCTTGCGTATGCTGGGCATTTTGGAGTTAATTGTACATGGTTGCATAAATGTGTATACATGTGTATGTATATGCAAGCACACACACACATATGCATGTATATGCATGCACATGCATACGCACATACATATATGTACGTGTTCACACATGTGCTTGTATACACATATTGACACATGCATACATGTGTGGTGTCTACACATGAGCAGATTTATCTGCATGCTTGTGTGATGAGATGTAGATATGTTATGTGTGTATTTTATTAATATCATCAGGTCTCACAATCAACCTTTTCTGTGTAAAAGATAAGAGCATGTAGTGCTAAAAATGAGTGTCCTGGCATCTAACATATTTAGCTTAATGGTCATTTTTGTAAAGTGAAGGTTGAAAGCATAAAATATTTTATGAGATGAAAGATGAAAGTTGAATGTTTTTGAAATATATCATGGCATATTTAGAAAAGATAGGCTATAACAGCCTTCTTTACTCTCCCCCCAACATGTACAAGAGATCATATAATTTTTTTGTCTATGAGTTTTATTCCATAAATTAAAATACTTGGTAGTCCAAAAAATATTCAAGATCTATTTAAAGGATAAAATTTGATTATTATAGTCTGCTTTTTAGAAGCACTTTTTCATGATGATTTCTAGCAATAAGCATATGGAAATCACTTTAAAAAGCACTTAAAAATTTGGGACAAGAAGTTATTTTTAATGTTCATAGATTAATTTAGGACTTAGTATTTAAGTAAGTAAGTAAATTAAGTAAATTTACTATTAAGTAAATAGTTTATTTTTCTTAAAAGATAAAACCACAATACGCATCTTACAGAAATATTTCCGACAAATTTAGGACAGATCTTAGTATAAACTAGAGCAATGTGGCTTTTTTCTTTTTAATCTACTCTGTTTAACAGTAATGATAGTCAATATTAACACATATTGGTAGGATCAAGATGCTTGGATTAGGTCTGGGGAATTCTGCTCTCCTATTTCCCTTTTATGTTCACTCTTTCAGTGTGGGCAAAACTAGATTGCCAAGAATAGCACTAAGCCAAGTGATTGGCTTATATGCAGGGACCTCATTTTTCTTGAAGATGCTCATACAAATGAAATGACTTTGCATCATCCTGGGGGAGAGGGTGAAATCGATACACCTACTGTATGTTTCTTTTATTTTCAGCTCATATTAGTAATAATAACTTTCATGCGGGATCTTTCGTATAAATTAATGACTGGTTGGAGTTAATGGACCAGAGAACTACCCCTCCCAGGCAGTCATTAATCTCCAGAAACGCCTTATGCTGCAATTGTAATTGCTTAAATAAAAGCTTGCAAGAGAATTCAAAGAGAAATGCTAGACTTGTACTTGTCACTATAGGACAAATGGCAGTTTCGATCTCCAATAAATCTCCAGAGGAACAAATAATTTGTGTTTCAACTGTGCTGTTTCCTAAAATGCTGTGCAGCATTTAGAACTTTTCAAGGTGTCGATGCAGATCGAATTTCTTCAGGATTCAATGCTGGAAGGAATTGTCCTACAGTGAAATTTCACCATAAGTAGAAGAAAATAGTACGTGTAGGAACTAATTTGCAATATTAGGTTTTTGAACTTATAAATAACTTCAGAAGGTCCTTAGAACTGTAATACAAGAAACGTCTGCACTAATGCAGTCTACCTAAAATGTCTTTATTGATAAAACAATGGATTCTGCATCGCTTATCTTGCTTGTATCTCAGTCATAGTAAACAATTGTGGCATTCGCTCCTCAAAAGACTATCATCTATTGGTTTCATATTGTAAGATTTCTTTCTCCTTTTGGCTGGCCCTTTTCACCCCCTTTCCTGACTTTCTGTTCCCTTCCCTCATCTCAATGCCAATGTTAGTCTGGGGACATGTTCAACCATATGCTCTTCTTACTTTGAATCCCAAGCATTCACTTACCCTTCTACGGGGTGATGTCTTGCCCCATTGGGAACTAACCCACTCCCCTTTTAGTGATTTCAATCTCAGTAAATGAGCGTCATCAACTTCCATTCTAGGGAAGTCATTTTCAAAATTCTTTTTACTTTACTAAGCTCTGTCAATTCTATTTTCAGAACAGCATCTCACCTCCATCTGCTGTTTGTCAGTTATGTAACCACTCCATAATCCGATGTGACACTGCCTTTTATATGGATTGATGGGCATCATAACTGATTTTTTTTATTGCCAGTCTTGTCCTCCTCCAACTTCCTCTTCAGGTAGTAATCAGTAATCCCCCTAAGATGCAGGTCATGTTGATATCTTGCTACTTAACACCTTGAATGGCATGTCATTGTCTTTTTAATACAGTTCATGCTATTTCATGCAATTTACAAGAGTATCAATAATCTGGCCTTCACTGATCGATGAAAAATAAGTATGCTGAATAACCTTTAACTGTTGAGATGTCCTACTTTTATTCACTGTGGTGGACAGACTCTAGCTTCCGGGTATTCTTTTATAATACCTGCCCCTTGAGTGTGGGCAAGATCTGTGACTTGCTTCTTACCAAAAGAATATGGTCAAGGTAACTGGATGTGTGAGATTAGGCAGACAGGATTATGTTACATAAGACTAACATCTGTCTTGCTAGGAGATGGTCTCCATTCCTGGTCTTAAAGAAGCAAGTTGTCACATTGTGAGCTACCCTGTAGATAGGACCAGGTGGTAAGGGGCTGAGGGTGGCTTCTGGCCCACCACCAGAAAGAAACTTAGGCTCTCAATCCAGCGGCCTACAAAAAACTGAATTCTGTCAGCGACCACATGAGCTTCCGCGGATTATTCTCACATGATCTAGGAAAACTTTAGATGAGAATCCGGTCTTGGCAGACACCTTGATTGCAGCCTTGTAGGGAACCCAGCCAAGCTATGCCTGGATTTCTGACTCATAGAGATGGTAAGATAATATATATCTGTTGTTTTATGCTACTAAATTTTTGGTAATTTGTCATGCATCGATAGAAAACTAATACACTCACCATACTTTGTAATGAATCTACCACTGCTTTAAGAGTTCAAAAGAAATATTTTGAGTAGATTTGTATATTTGGGCATCAACAATATAAAGCAAAAGGACATTTCTTATAGTCAAACACACATATACACAAATATGCTTACAGAGAGCAAGAATTTGAACTCCTTTGGATAATAATAGGGGAAAGCCTTAACTAAAAAAAAGAAGCCTTAATGTGGGGATAGAATAGCATTCCAAAGAGAACAAAAAGGTAATTAGAATAAAAAAGAAAAGAAAAGAAAATTTGTCAAGCAGAGGGTAGATGAGGAACCCAAGGGACGTTTGAAGAAGAAGGAACACTCACCCCAAGTGATGGTGAAGTCACACAGACTGAGAGTTCAAAGTTCTGGCTTTGACAACCTCAGATGTCAAACTACTCACAGTTGAGGGCATGGAAAACCTGCTCTGTTGCAGCCTGGGAATTTAGAGCTGAAATCTAATAGTTAATGGTGTTATTCATTTTTCCAGATGAGCAAACTAGGGCCCAAAAGTTTAAGCTAACTCCTCCCCAGCCACAGGGCTTACAGTCGGCAGGGCCAGCGATCAGACTCAGATTGGACTTACGTCATAGACTATGGGTCTACTGCCCTGGTTTGTTTTGAATTTTAGAACAATGGCTTACATGATTTGATAGATGTATCAAAACAACTACTCACTATAGGCAAAATGCTTCTGTGTAAATAAACCGGTTTCTGTTTTAAAAAATAAACTCAAATATCTGCATTTGAAGCGACTTTGGTCCAGTGCTTTGAATCCTTCTGCCTTTTCAAGGTAACTTCTTGAAGATTTACAAAGTGTTAAACCTCAAACTGATAAGAACATTAATTTTCAGTTTCCTCTACATCCTATAGCAAGCTTCTGTCTAAAAATTGGCAGCTTTTTACCTAAGACACCAGGTTAACACATAATTATCTCCTCATTGTGAAGAATGAGAAGGTTATCATGACAATCGGTGGAAGAAGCCAACTCAAAGAATACATCCTGGGAAATGCAACAATTAGAGGAGACACTCAACACTTTCTAGGGATGGAGACAGTCCAAAGGCTAATTTAGATCATCATCTAAACTATTTAAGTCCTAAGTGTCAGCAGAGAGTTAGGTAATCCACTTCAGTGGCATTGGAAGACCCAGCCATAAACAGCAGCAAAGGAGAAAGGAAAGTGAAAACAAGAAAATAAAAATAATGCATTGGATTTCTACACATCTGTTGATTATTAACACACTCCTGAGGTATGTTTTATCAACAACATCCTGATCCAGCTAAGGATGCTGAGACTCTCCAGATAACACCACACAAGATAATTGATCTGTTTAAGGTCAAATATAGAGTTTATCATTAGAATCCTGCTTTTGTTTTCATTCGCATTATCTTGAGGGCGAAGGGAAAAGAAAGAGGCATATTGAATAAAAAGGAGGAAATAGAAAGATACAAAGGTGTCTATTATGGTGGCTGATTGTCTGGTAGATACACAATCCACCCTGCCCTGAGATTGCCACTGATTTATTTGAACTTAATCCAAACATAGCTGGGAGGGAACAGAAATCAGAGGTGTTGATTACTACTCCTGACACTGGCACTCAACAACTGCATGACCCCTTAAAGACTATTTTAACTTTGCATCTATTTTCACCTCTTGAAACTTGTACTTCCAGGGAAAGAAACAGAATCAAGTGAGATAATATGATAATGTCTAGTATATAAACATCACATAACAAATAAGTTTAATAAATGTTAAATAACCTGATTATGATGCAAATTCATGGAAACAAACTCTTTATTTTCCCATATTAATGATTAAGGAAAACATATTTGTTTAGCCATGACTATCATTTCCTTTAGAGTCCATTAATTAGAACTCACACCCCCTAAATGAACAAATATTACTGAAGAATGAAAATAATACCACATGTACTTCTGTGCCTTCTAGGAGCTTATGGTCTAACTGGGACAAGCACAATGGTACTGTTAGATGTACTGTTCTAAAGGCAACAAGTCTTCAGACGAATGAAAGATTAATATCCACCAAGGTAGCTTCCATGGTGCTTCCAGAATTTGATTGAAAGATTCTGGATAAGCAGAGAGGAGAAGGTAGGGCATTTCAAGGGCCCTGAAATTGTCACAGTGAAAGCTTCAAGGTAGAAAATGGAGATGCCAGGGAGAACATTCGCATTCACTGAGGGCCTCGTGTGTACCAAACAAACCACCTACAAAAAATAAAGGAGCTGCTTTCCATGCGACCCCTTCAAAAATATAAAAAGCATACATGCTTTTATCACTCAAATAACTTTCGTGATACGTATGGATTATAACATTTTATGTCTAATCCAAATGTAAACTGACACCTCTCTGATCCTTTGGATATCAGCAGGATTACCTCACAGCCCTGATTCCACAATGCCCTTCGTAAACCTTACTCTTCCTCCAGATTTTTGCCAGTCCTTCCCTCAAAGTTTTCTCTCTTCCTCTGTCTCTGAGCTCTCCGGTGCTGACCCTCTCCCTCAACACCACAGCTAGGAAATCTTCTTTTACCAGTTCTACAAATCCAATCACATGAAGCATTGCCATTTTACTTGGTGTGTTGAAACTCAGACATCAGAAAAGTGGGTGAGGGGGTGCCCATTGAGCTTACAACCTTCCCCCATTTACACTCTCCCCCTTCTTTCTACCTCATACACTCTGTTTCAGAAGCCAGACACAGTCTTTCTCCTGTCTCATGCAAAGTAGCCTCATTGCCTTCTTTACAGCCTTAATAACAGCTGACACCCCATGTCCCACAGAGACTCAACTAATAGTTCACCAAAAAAAAAAAAAAAAAAACAAAAAAAAAACAAAAAACCTTTCCCAAGATATGTTGTTCAAGTACCAGGGCATATTGTAAAAGATTTTGAAATGGGCAAAAACATCACGGACTGTCCTATCCTGTCAAGCTTACCATATGGCCTATTTTATCTTTTGTTGTCCTTGAGCTATTTACAACTCTGCAAGTCATAGGAATCTGATAATAATGCAGATAATTCCAATGCAAAGAAATGCAAGAATTCTGTCTGATGGAATCTGTTGACTATTGTCCTATAGATAGTGATGTAATTGTGGATATAATCATAAATTCACTCTCACAATTTCTGTCTGCCTATATAATTGTGCTCTTTGGGTTCCCTTCTGAAGCAGCTATGACATCTTAGTATTTCCCTCATTAATTAATGATTTAATAAAACATTTGGGCCAGGTTTTAAACATATTTTTATGAATGTCCTGATGTTAGCTTCCTAAAAATCTGCTCAATAATTAGCTTCCCATGAAATACTTTATATATACTCATCTATAAGGAGTCTTCAAATATTTTTAAGTTCTAGGAAAATATCTGGAAAGGCCCAAAACCAAGTTCAAGAATTTTCAAAGAATTTTTTTCTTAAGCCACTTTAAAAAATAATCTTAACTGCCTTCAGTAGTCTGTAGCATATAAGCATAATAGATTCTTAAATATGCCTTCTATAGTCCATAGAATATAAACATAATAGGTTCTTAAATTCTCACTGGAAATGACACAAGGTAAGTAACATATCACTTAATTTTTGGTAGCATAATCTAACGTATTTGCTCTTGGATACAATCATTTTATGCTCCCTATTAACTTGGAATTCGAATAGCACATATCACTTCAGATTTTATGTCCCAAATTTATTATGTTTGAAAAGATGTTTATGCAATGAGTATTAATTATAGAAGATTTTATGGTTTTCTTTGAGAAGCTGGACTGACGTAACGTTAAACTTGTGACGGTTTTTCTGTACAGGGTTGCAGAACAGGTACACACACACACACAAAGCCTCTTTATTATAAGTGATTAAGATGCACATTAATCAATTCATCCAACTAATTACCTGCCAAAGGTTTCAGGTGAGCTTTTATGGCTTTTACAAATGTTAATTATCTGTAACTAAATGTATATACGTTTTACAGAGAAATAAAAGAACGGTGTTGGATTTCTCTCTGACAGTTGTATTTCACAGAATGTATTATTTCAGTTGACTTTTTCTATCAAATGTCATGATAACCTTTCCATTTTTTCACAATAAAAAGATAAATATGTGTTAACCTGGTGTCAAAGGTAAAAAAACTACTAACCTCTAGAGGAAACCTTGAAATAGGATGGATAGGGGAACTGGAAATAAATGTTCTTATCTGTTTGAGGTTTAGCACTTTGTAAATCTCAATAAATTTACTGTGAAAGACTTGAATTTAGGTAAAAAAAGCTTTATTCATTCATTCATTCAATCACTCAAGATTCATCAAGTAATTATTATGTGCCATGGGCTGACTTGGAGTTGTGGATAAACAGATAAATAGAACAGTTTATTTAGTGCTGACAGAGCTCTAAGTGGATGAATAAATATAAACAGCTAGCTAGTAAGCGGTTTAGGTTTAAATCCTGTGTTTGCATATTATAAACTGCCAGGCCCTGGGTTCTTTACATAATTTAACACTCAGTTCTTAATCTATAAAAGGATGCTCTTTCTCTCAACTTCTTTGGACTTTTCTAAGGTTTCACTGTTGAGCAAGCGTGTGACACAGCGGTGCCTAGCATGTCCCATCTTTCCCAATGAGATACTGCAATTGAGCAAACAGAATACTGTCAGGGAGTGAGCAGCCTGAGATTTAATAAGAAGTACAGTCATTGGTGTCCCTATCGCGGTCACGACACTTGATACAGAGTTTCAGCAACAAGGAGGCATTTTCTAAGCAATGAGATTGTAGGCACTAAGACTGAAGTGTGAGATTTCAACGTTTCAGGTAAATCTGGTTAGACTTTAAAAATAAAGCAACAAACAAACAAACAAACAAAAACAAACCCAAAAACCTGTATTCTAAATTTGGGGTGATTAAAAAAATTAAAATTCTGGAAAGTTAAAATCTAGTATTGAATGTGTTAAACTTAGAGTAAATTATGACTATAATTTCCAGAACTAACATGTATTTCCTAATATGCACCTTCCCCCTCAGCCCAAAATGTCAATATAGTGAAATAAACGTTGATTTTTGTATGGTTATATCTACACATATTTTTAAACCAAAGAACAGTAGCGATTTCTGAATTTAGAAGAGACATTTGAGGGTTTTTTTATAAGAAAGAAACTGGTGGGCTCTAGTAAACCAATCATTACTAGAAAGTTGACTTGAGACAATGTTCTTTAGCATTCTTTAAATGTTTAATAGGCTCCCATTGAATAGATGGAACAATTTCTCCATAATTTCTAGATTGCATGCTATTCCCATAGAGTTCATGGTTGTAAATTCTGAAGGAAGCAGTGGGGGTGGAGGGACAGTTGGGATAGTGTCAGGAAGCGATGGGAAGGGGATACCAAGGAAGGCAAGAACTCTACAGGTGACAATAATCTCTACATGCATGAGCCCGTGCAAACATCAAAAACACTTTAGCACCGCTTTCCTTTTAAAGCATATCTTAATATCAACATAGGCTGAGGTAATATTCTTCATAACTTACAGAGAAAAAGCCCAGCATTTTAGACATCTATTGTTGTGGTCTCAGATGACAAATGTCAATTTCTCCTTAAATCTGAAGAATCAACTTTTAGTTGCCTTTCTGATAGAAAACAGAAATGCTTAGATAATACTTCATCCCCTGAAGATCATCTAAAAATGAATGATGAAAATTTTATAGTTTATAAAGTATTTTAACATACCAAAATATTTAGATAGCCCCACTCTGTCCCTATCAAGACCCCTTATATGAAGGAAGGCTTTAGAATGGTAATTAACCAAGCCCTTATCTTCACTCAGATTGGTGTAAATTAGTAAAGAGAGGAATCACATTGATGGAGAGTACAACACCAGCTAAGGCCACACTGGGAAACTTTGTTTAACTCAGACAATTTTCAACTTGGTGCTTTCTTTTCTTCTTTTTTAAAAAATTATTATTAAATTATTTATTATTTATTTCATTATTATTAAATTATTATTTAATTATTTTAATTTTTTTATCATGTTATGTTAGTCACCATACAGTACATCCTTAGTTTTTGATGTAGTGTCAACTTGGTGCTTTCTAAGTACAGTAGCCCCCACTTACCTGTGGTTTCACTTTCTTCATGGGCCATCTGGAAGCAGATGTTCCTCCTTCTGACGATACATCAGAAAGACAACAGTAGCCTAACACTATGTCACAATGCATATATGTCTCACTTCATCTCATCACGTAGGCATTTTATCATCTCACATCATCACAAGAAGGATGAGTACGGTACACTAAGATATTTTGAGAGAGTGAGAGAGAACACATTCACATAACTTTTATTACAGTATGTTGTTATAATTACTCTATTTTATTATTAATTAGTTGCTAATGTCTTATAATGTATAATTTATCAATTAAACTTTCTCATAGGTATGTATGTATAGGAAAAACACTGTATATGGAGTTTGGTACTATCTGTGGATTTAAACATCCACTGGGGTTATTGGATGTATCCTCTGTGGGTAAGGGGAGACTATTTTAGACCTGACTTTCTGGTCATGTAGATAATTGAATGAAACACGTGTTTAGGGGGGCGCCTGGGTGGCACAGCGGTTAAGCGTCTGCCTTCGGCTCAGGGCGTGATCCCAGCATTCTGGGATCGAGCCCCACATCAGGCTCCTCTACTATGAGCCTGCTTCTTCCTCTCCCACTCCCCCTGCTTGTGTTCCCTCTCTCACCGGCTGTCTCTATCTCTGTCAAATAAATAAATAAAATCTTAAAAAAAAAAAAACAAGAAACACGTGTTTAGGAATCACAAATAAATCAACAGGTGATGGTTAATATTATGTGCACACTTGGCTAGGCTGTCATGCCCAGTTGTTGGGTCAAGTAATAGTCTAGATATTGCTGTGAAAGTAATTGCAGATGTGACTAGATTTATAATCAGTAAACTTACGGTGAAGCAGATTGCCCTCTATAATGTGGGTGGAACTCATCCAGTCAATTGAAGGTCTTAAGGGCAAAAATTGAGGTTTCCAGATACAGAAACAATTCTGCTTCAAGACTGCAAATTATAAACCTGGCCTGAGTTTCTAGGCTGCTGGCTTGCACTACAGGTTTCAGAGTCAAGACTGCAATATCAAGTCTTCTCTCAATTTCCAATATTCAGGTTGGCCCTACAGATTTTGGACTTGCCAGCCACTACAATCATGTGGGCTAATTCCTTAAAACAAATCTCTCCATATAGACATCTATAACTATATCTCTGTATCTATATATCCTGTTGGTTCTGTTCCTCTGGGAAATAGAACCATAATACACAATGCAATATACAAAACAATAGATCCATTTTCAATTTGCAGGCTTTGAAATAATGCTAATCTGGACGGGCATCTTCTAGAAGAACTGAATTCCTTAAGAAGGTGCATTGAGTAAGAGAAAGTGTACCATGGAGAGAAGCACAATTCAACACTGCTGTATCATCTGTCACTAACAGGTCACGTGACTTCCTCTCATCTCCCTAAATGTATTCATCTGTAAAATGACAAAATTAGATTAGCTCATCTCTACAGACTCTTCCTTCTCTAACTTTACATAATCTCCATGATCCATCATTTGGGGTTGCTATCTCCAGAAGGACCAAGATCTACGAAGACCTCCTTCCAGTAACATATGGCTGGCACAGGCAGGAAACATTTGCTAGAGAAATTTTCTAAAGGTAAAGTAAGAATGGACTGGCCAGGCATTTCACATCTATATGTATGAGGATTGCATACATATCTGAAACAGATTTGATTGATTGATTAAAGTGATAAAAGTCGTAGAAACCCCACGGGGCACCTGGGTGGCTCAGTTGGTTAAGCAACTGCCTTCAGTTCAGGTCATGATCCTGGAGTCCCAGGATCTAGTCCCGCATTGGGCTCCCTGCTCAGCGGAGAGGCTGCTTGTCCCTCTGACCCTTCCCCCTTACATGCTCTCTCTATCTCTCTCTCAAATAAATAAATAAAATCTTTAAAAAAAAAAAAAAGTCATAGCAACCCTGGTATCCATCTGCCCCAGATGAAGGGTTGTGTTGTCATTTTGCTTGAGTGTTTAATGTATCAGCTCTAACTTCCTCAATGATCCTGTTGCTGTCAGGGGCATAAGGACTTATGGCTCTGCATTCCTGGTCTGGATTCCTATTAGGCAAGCCCTGACCTTTCGGATCATTTATATCTCTGGTTCTGCAAAAACTTCATTCAGGAATCTGGGATTTCTTTCAAAATGCGGTTTTAAGAACTATGAAAAAAGTTTGTTATGCCCAACATTGGGGTTATCAATACCATCTTTGGGGTTAGAGGATGAGTCTCATTTGATCCAGTGACCCTGAGATTTAGACATTTAGGAACAGATGCATGATTACCAACACTACGCTTACCTTCTAGACCCTAATAAAAAAAAGGTACCTTGGTTATTCCTCATGATGGTGTAGCTATAATATTAGTAATAATAATAATAATAAAGGAAAAGTGGGAGGATAAAGTATATAATTACCATCAATGTCAATGAAATTTAGACAGAAGGATGGAAATTGGGTACTAGCATAGATACATTCTCTTGTGCAGACTGGTTCCTGGGGAACTCACAAAATCTGATGTGGTGGATGAGGGAAGCCATAAACATGCTTCTTTTTCATGTGGAGTCATATTTTTAGAGTGAATCAAATGAGACTTTATTTAGGTCCTGACTAAATTGGCCATGTCTTTGTGTGTTACCCTATGCACTGTTTTATTAGTGCTAATAGATCCGTGGTTCAAAGTATGGTCTCTGGCCCAGCAGTATCAACATCACCTAGGAACTTGTTAGAAATATAAATTCTTGGGTACTCCCCGAAGAATACTGAATGAGAAATGGTGGGAATGAAGAGCAGTATTCCTTGTCTTCACAGGCTCTCCAGGAGATTCTGATCATGCGAGTGTGAGAATCAGTGCTGTGGGCTGATACTCTGGTTCACACCTCAATCTATTTGCCCAACAAAAATTCTATTATACGTCTACGGAAAAACATACTTGACTCTTCTCTATATGCCTCTAAAAATAGAACCTAATAAAACAGAACAAAGCCAACAAACAAACAAACACAAATAAGTAAGGAGAGGGATTCCAACAGGTGAATTTAGAAAGCACTTGTTCTTTTACTTCTGTTAGTTGGAAATTGTGCTTATTGTAAGGGATCCACAGCAAAATTGAGGCTCTTTCTCCTATGATCTTAGACTATGATTTAAGTTGTTTGCTGTTTATTCATCTCTACTTCCACAGGCAGCTAGAATGAAATCAAAGCACTGCAGATATCTAGACATTGCAGACCTAATATATGTAATTCCAATGTTCCTCTTTGCTCTTTCTCTTTATACATCTTCATTACCAACCCACTAGTTCAAAAGCTTAGCTGTAGGGGTTGAGGAGAAGGCATTTATTAAATCCAAATTCAAACGAATGTTAGGTAGTTAGAATCAGTTTTTGGGAAAAAAAATGGAGATAAAAGGCCATTTGGCATATTGATTAAAATTAACCAGAAATAATGGACCGTCTAGAGGAAGAAATAATACAAACACATAATACTAATTTCCCAAATCCAAAATACATAACAATTTGACTCCATTTATCTTTGATTTGCTATTTTAGGTACAGCAGACAATTTTGGTGTGATCAGAACTATTGCCACATACTGAAGATAATATTTCAAGCCTTTGATTCAAAATCTTTAATGTTTTCAAACAATACGTAATTAAAAGTCCACCTACCTTCAATTCTAGAAATCATTTCGTAATGCAAACTTAATTGGCTATTATTAGCAGAACCAGATTAAGTAGCTTGTTGTGGCCATGATGAGTTTATCTATTATGCTCATAATTAGGACTCCTACAGCCAACAAACCGAGAGGGGCTCAAAGCTCACAGCCAATCCCTGTCGCCAGCAGCCACTCACACATTCTTAAATCATCAGGCTGCTATTCCTGCCACCAGCAAAAGTCACCACCCCTTACTTTTCCTTTTATATTTCTAATCTACTATGTGTACTGATTTGCTTTCTGGGAACCTCAATGGACTAAAGGCTTAATGCATGGGTATGTTTGCTTTTCTCAGAAGAATGCCAATTGCTAGGAGAATTTGGAGCTAGGGAACTGGGGCTGGGGACAGGAATTACTGCAGAATTATCCCCAGACACTGAGAAGCAAAGCAGTGTTCTGAAATGTTGGTCTTTGAGGATATATATTACACTTTATTATTATTATTATTGTTACTGCTGTTGTTATTGAAATTTTAAGCAACTTTCTTGCATCTCCATATACGTTACAACTTCCGTCTTTCTTTCTCACCCTCTTCTGGGAACACATAAAACTTACTCTTCTAGTTCTGCATTCCAATGAGAAGCTGGGATAGATGTCTGTTTAAAGTAATGTATTTTAGGAGTCGTTCATATATACTAGCTAGAAAAGCTGCCAGGATCAATTTGAATGGTGTTCAGACACAAAGACTGCCGTGAGCAGCTGCACTAAGGTTTACCCTACAAATGCTGCACATAGAGACAGTGGGTTTTTTTGTTTTTTGATTCCCCCCGCCCCCAGCAACTAGGGAGCTTTAAAACATTCTGGGGCACCTGGGTGGCTCAGTTGTTAAATGTCTGCCTTAGGCTCAGGTCATGATTCCAGGGTCCTGGGATCGAGCCGCGCATTGAACCCTGCATCGAGCCCCACACTGGGCTCCCTGCTCAGGAGGGAGCCTGCTTCTCCCTCTGCCTGCTGCTCCCAAGGTCATGCTTTCTCTCTCTCAAATAAATAAATAAAACCTTCAAAAATGAATAAATAAATAAATAAATAAATAATAAAATATCCTGATACTCAGGCTGTAACCCAGATAGATTCAGTCATGGTCTCCAGCAAGGGACTCAGGCATCAATATTTTTTAAAGCTTTCCAGGAGTTCCCAAAGGCAGCCGAGGTGAGAATCACTATAGAGGGAGCTCACATTAGTTCTTTAAAGACAAAGCTGCTTGCGTGTGTTTACCTTCTACAACTCATTTTTTTTTTTTTTTTTGTATAGGGCAATTTCTTAAATCATGATTTTAAAAAATATAATTATTTTTATGTGCTTATTGGGATTGGGGCTAATCAATCAAAAAATGGAAAGAGGTATGTCAGCTTAATTCAGGGTCCTCTGTAGATTTCGCCACTCTTGTCCCATTTTATAGGGGTTCAGAATGTTTTTTCCACCTAGGACTATATCTTGTATAAGTTCTGCCACTTATTACCTGTTATGACTTTAGCCAAGTATCCTAATCAATAAGATGAGGATAATATTACCACCTGTTTCACAGGGTTGGGGGGTTTAAGGAGATAACTTTTATTAAGGAATTAGCACAGAAAAGCTGGCATAAAAAGGGAACTCAGTTAATATTAGCTATTATTATAAGTATGACCCAAAGCTGGGCATTTGTAAGACAAATACAAATATGACCCTAGCTACTGAATTACCACCATTTTCAATTTAACTTGTTGGAAAAATACATTAGAACATTGTATCATTAGATAGAATATAAAGTAAGTTTCTCTTTCTCACATAACAACGGCTCTGGAAACAGTCAGTTACCTTTTGTTCCAAATACTGATAATTCAATTACAAGTTTTTGGGTGGATTCCCTCCTTAAATAATCTTGCAAAAGAAAAGATCTGGTGGGTGTTTTTTTGTTTTGTTTTGTTTGTGTTTGTGTGTGTGTGTAGCTATAGCTTCTTTTTTTTAATTTAATTTTTTTTATGTAAAGTTTGATGATTCATTAGTTGTGTATAACACCCAGTGCACCATGCAATACGTGCCCTCCTTAATACCCATTACCAGAGATCCGGTGTTTTCTAAACAGAATTCGTGTGAGGGACAAGATGGAGACTTGTCACTTGCCTTTGAATTATCTCATCTTAATAGGATTTGAGGAAGGAAGGCTGATATCTGTACACACACCCTTTAAAAACTAAAGTATTGGGGCGCCTGGGTGGCACGGCGGTTAAGTGTCTGCCTTCGGCTCAGGGCGTGATCCCAGCGTTATGGGATCGAGCCCCACGTCAGGGCTCTTCTGCTATGAGCCTGCTTCTTCCTCTCCCACCCCCCCTGCTTGTGTTCCCTCTCTCACTGGCTCGCTCTCTCTGTCGAATAAGTAAATAAAATCTTTAAAAAAAAAAAAAAAGTAAAGTACCATCTCCTCCAGTGCCGTTCATGTTGCAGCAAATGTTGAGAATTCGTTCTTTCTGATAGCTGAGTAATATTCCAGTTTATTCCTCATTTGGAGATAATGCTAAGTGAAATAAGTCAAGCAGAGAAAGACAATTATCATATGATTTATCTCATCTATAGAACATAAGAACTAGGATGATCGGCAGGGGAAGAAAGGGATAAAGAAAGGGGGGTAATCAGAAGGGGGAATGAAGCATGAGAGACTATGGACTATGAGAAACAAACTGAGGGCTTCAGAGGGGAGGGGGGTGGGGGATTGGGATAGACTGGTGATGGGTAGTAAGGAGGGCATGTATTGCGTGGTGCACTGGGTGTTATACGCAACTAATGAAGCATCGAACTTTACATCGGAATCCGGGGATGTACTGTATGGTGACTAACATAATAAATAAAAAATCATTAAAAAAAAAAAAGTAAAGTAAAACAGCATAGCAGTGCTTCATCTAAGGCAAGTCTAAAAATTTCTCATCCTAGATTTAATTATTCATCAGAGTACTTCTCTTTTGTAAACATGAAATAAAAATGTTCCAGTGTTGCCACATTAAATATGATAATCCAGGAGGAAAAAAAATAAAGGGTAAAATTATTTTTAAAAAAAACAGGAAAAAGGAGCTCATCAGGAAGCATTTGAGCAGCTAACGAAGCTGCAATGTGGAAAGGGTTGGTCCACAGTAAAAATGTGTATACGTTGTATTTTTATTTTCACCAGAGCTCAATTTATGACTTGAGAAGACTTACATCTGACATACTATCTTCAAAAATGTTACCAATTGTTTGATGTATTTTGATTTTTTATACTACAGCTGCCAAATAAAATATAGGATGTTGAGTCAATTTTAGATTTTAGGTAGGCAACAGATAATTTTTCAGTGTATGTCCCCACAAGTATTGCAGAACATATACTTACACTAAACAGAATTCATTGTCTATCTAAATTCAAGTTTAACTGTGTGTCCCTTATTTTTATTTCTCAATCTGTCAACTCTGACTTAAACCATAGTTAGTGTTTTTTTTAATAATAATATTTTTTATTATATTACGTTAGTCACCATACAGTACATAGTTTGTGCTTTTGATAAAAACATTACAAGGGCTTTTAGCAGGGAATGGATAATGCTTTTCATTTGGCCGAAATATGTGAAAGAGAGTGAAATCTTCTGAGACTGGAAAGTGTGCCTGTTTGAGAAAAAGTAGACACATTTTCAGTGCTAAAAAAATTTCTTATAGGGGTGCCTGGTGGCTCAGTCATTGAGTGTCTGCCTTCAGCTCAGGGCGTGATCCCAGAATCCTGGGATCGAGCCCCATATCGGGCTCCTCCGCTGGGAGCCTGCTTCTTCCTCTCCTTCTCCCCCTGCTTATGTTCCCTCTCTCTCTGTCAAATAAATAAATAAAATCTTTAAAAATATATATATTTCTTGTAATGAGTCAAGGGAAAAAGTTCACATTAAGGTATTCTGAATGATGCTTTACTTTATTTGATTTGTTTACCAGAATTTGAGATGATAAATGTACAGACCGAGATTTTTGTCTTGTTTGGTTACCGAGTGCAATCTGTTTTTTTGTTTTTTAATTCACTGTGCGTAATCCAATTTATATTTAGGGAAAACAAATCTGCGTTGATACTCAACATAGATGTTCTTGAATTATTTTATATTATGAATAAGTGTCCAAGTTGCCAAAAGTATTAAGTAAAATAAAAAAATAAATTAGGAAAGCAACTTATACACTGAATCAAATTTTGATATGCCTTTAAGCATGTGCTCAGTGTGGGTTTTAAATACTCAGCTCTTCCATCACTGTGACCACAATTTATTCAAAACGTATTTGCTTCAGTTTCTCTTTTTTTTTTTTTTAAGATTTACTTATTTATTTTAGGGGGGAAGAGAGCATGCGAGTGGGGGGGGAGGGGCAGAGGGCGAGACTGTTTAAGCAGACTCCCCGCTGAGTGCAGAGCCCATCCCAGCCTGGATCCCAGGACCCTGAGATCAGAACCTGAGCCAAAACCAAGAGTCTGATGCCCATCCCACTGAGCCACCCAGGCGCCCCTTGCCTCAGTTTCTTTATCAGTTATAAGGGATACTAAAAATACCTAAATCATGAGTGGTTTTTCAGAATTAAGTACTACTAACTCACAGGAAGCATGAAGTTTGTCACAGTTCATTTCAGAAAATATTAGGTGCTCTTTCAACTATTAACATTAATTTCTGAAATATACCCTGAGAGAGTAGTTACGATATAGTTCTCAGCATCAGGAAGCCCAATTCCTGATATTAGGACCATTTCTAAGCCACAGAATTGGAGGTCTATGAACAAAAGGGCATGTTAACTGTGGTCAATAGTTGAAAGTCTCCATGAAGAGCATAATATGTAGTAAGTAATAAGCTTAAGAGAGTATTGCCTAAGGAACCCTTCTAGTGTATTCTACCTTCTCTAGTCAGCTCACTCTTGTCTCTAATTTTCCAGAAAGAATTACCCTACCAGATATACACCTATGGCATTGTTTGGAAGGTTTCTTTGACGCAATGGTTCACATAACTAAAAATTGGTTTTAAAAAAATGGAGGAAGCCACATCAAGGAAGGAGCACCCCAGAGTTATTTTGTAATTATTACACACTGTCATAGCCATACTTCTACATAAAACCCAGGCATGTCAAACTATTCTGACAATAATTCCAAATTTTATTTCTCATGAAATAATAGATTTTTAAAATCTGCTGGTTTGAGTCTAGTTTTCTCCTCTGTTCAATCTCTGATACCCTTTTCTTTTTCCTACTCTGTCTCCCATCCTACTGTTCTGGAATGTCAGGTCTTTGTGTCAGAGCCCTGATTACTTTTCTTCAGAAAAAAAAAAAAAATGTTTTAAGCCTTTGCTTACATACTTAATTAAAAGCTCCCTTAAGTACCATGTTTTTATCAATAGTATTGTTAGGAAGAGATTGCTTCTTTCTTGCTAACTCTGGAAACTCAGCACTATTTACTCTTTAGGCCAGAATTTTTCTTATTTTCTTCCCTACATTCTTTCTTTCTTTTTCTTTTCTTTTCTTTCTTTCTTTCTTTCTTTCTTTCTTTCTTTCTTTCTCTTTCTTTCTTTTCTGTCCTCCCTCCCTTCCTCCCTTCCCTTTTGTGACTAAGTGCTCAGTCCAAAAGCCCAAACTTTCATATGATCTGGGGTACACTGGAGGATGTGCATTTGTGATATGCATTTTCTCTTTAATCTGAACACTCTATGTTCTCTGATTGTGACTTTCATCTCCTGACCCCTTTTTCTTAGCCAAGACATAATAAATAATTTTCGTGTGTGTGTGTGTGCGTGTGTGTGTGTAGAGGAGAAGATTTTTGTGTCTGGGAATAAACTTCATTTTTGTTGAAAGTCATGGGTTTCAGCATTGCTGGAGTCTTAACTCCTAAAATATTTAGTGCTCATTGTCATATGGGCAACAGGGTCTGACCAAGCTGTCTCCTTTCCTTAAAAGTCTCTCCTTTTTCTCTGGTCAACCATTGAAGCATTAGGCAAAAGAGAAACAAGCAGTGTTTTTCCTCTCTCTCAGACAAGTGTATCATTCTAAAATTACTTAGTAACGTATAGTGTTTAATAACTACAGTGTTAATAATAATGGGTTAATAACTAAGTGAGCTCTTACAAAGTATTACATCAAATTACGGATACCCATTTGCTTAACTGATCTACAAATCACTTCCGTGGGATGGGGACGTTTTTCCCCCTTTACAGACTTACTGAGGTTAAAATATCTGTCTACCAAATGGCACAGTCAGGATTTAAACACAAGCGGTGTGGCACCAAAGACTGAGCTCTTTACAACAATGATATGCCACCTTCCCATTTGAACGTTTAATCTGTTTGTGTGCCAGTAGTTCTTCTCAAAGTTCCCTTTTTCTCCAAACAATCAACTGAGAAAATAACAGTGGCTGCCCTACTTGAATAACTAGGATCAAAGCTCCTTCCTCTGTATTGCATTTTGTATTTGAAAAAGCTTAATTGCACAAGCTGTCATTTGTTACTTCATTGGTTCATTTACTCATTTATTCCCGTATTCAATAAGGATTTAGTGTGGGCTTTCTGTGGCAGTAATGCGTTGTTACTCTAGCCACCTTCAAGATTTCAGAGGTTATTCCTTTTTTTTCCTGCTAGAGTTAAACTCTTGAACTGCTGACGGAGTAAACTGTTTCTATAAGAACATGATAAGAAGTGTTGGGTAGCATGACCGCGGGCCTTCTCCTTGGTTTCAGCTGTGCTGAATGGCCTTCCTGGCCATCAGATCCCCTTTTCTGGGTAGTGCCATTCCTTTGCCTTATGGAGGTCATCATCTTTTTATTTTGCTCCTGGTATGTTTTCCTGTTGATTCTCTTCTCTCTCCATTGTTTTGTTTTATATGCCCACAGGTACAGTAAAGCTGATATTATAAGTGCCAAGGGAAAGTCTTGTTTGAATCATGAGTTCTCTTTGTGTGATAGGAAAGTGATTCTTGCTATCATCATAGGGTCTTTTCTTTGCAGGGGCCTGTGTCAGGTCTAGAAGATTGGCAGTGCTATAGTCTGTACTGTGATCGTGGGTGTCATAAAGAAATATGGGCTTTTGTGCACTTGGAGACCAGACACCGGAGCAAGTTCATGGCAGCAGCACCAGCCTCCAGAGTGCCACAGAGGGAAAAGTGCACCATGAGCATGCAAGCAGGTATTGTTTGCCAAGGCTTTTTTATTAGCAAGGCTTTCCACCTTTGTTGGTTCTGGAATCAGAGTGAGACTGCACTCTAGTGACACCACTATTTTTACAAGACAAAGAAAAAGAATTCCTCATCATGAACACCCACCACCATTCACTGCTGTTTAGATGGAGCCAAAATGTGTTCTACCACAACCAGAAATGCATTCTCGACTTTGTCCAAGGGTTGCTTCTATACCCAGAGAGAAACCCTATCTTCTTTTAGAACTTCCTGTTGTTCCCTGCAGCCTGCATGTTTGTGTGTTCTACTGATTTCCAACTGTCACTAAAATGTCTCAGAGCAGTGCTTTTCACCTTGAGTTTTCATAAGAATCACCAGGAGAGCTTGTCAAAACCAACTTCCCACCCCCAGAGACTCTGATTCTATAAATCTAAGCTTGTCAAAACCAACTTCCCACCCCCAGAGACCCTGATTCTATAAATCTGAAATGGAGTCTAAGAATTTGCATTTCAACCGATGTTGATGCTGCTGGTTCTGGAACCACATATAAACTAGCATTGTCTCAGAGTTGTTGTAGATTTTGAATTCAGAGGGATCTTGCCGATCATAGACCAGATATAGGAAGTGACTTGTCAAAGGTCACATAGATACTCTTTCGAAGTGTTGCAATGTTTTCTATTATGTGACTCAGACTTTTTAAGTAGATTTAGCTTAATTCCTCCATAATCAGCAGAGTGTATTTCTCTAAATGGCTTCATTGGCACACATAAACCATTACCAATATAGACAGGGTCAGGATGAAATAGACCTTTATCCAATTCACACTACTCTATGTTATTTTGGTCTTTTTAAGTTTAAAGCTATCTTTACAACCAGCAAAAAGAAATAGATTGGGGGATATGTGCATTCTTCCCCCGTCCTACATTAGGTCTTCAATGTGCCTGTGACTTACAGCATCTTGACTGGGTTTTAAATAAATCCTATTTCTCTTGACTATCTGGTATCTTTCTGTTGTCTTGCATAAAGAGATTAAAACTGATTCCAGCTACCTAATTATGTTTGTCTTTTGTAGAACAGGACAGGTTTCCACCAGGAAAGCTTTTGTGAACCCTAGACCAGTTGAAAGGTGGCTACACTTCCCATTTGCACAAAGTAATCACAGGAGAATAAAAAATCATGTATAGTTTTTGTCTAGTACATGGTTCTGCACTAAAACAGGGAGAATGATCGCTCCTTGGCTGGAATAGGTCCGCTGCCATCTTTTGTCATGCCTTCTCTGGCAAAGTCTCCAAGGTGCGGAAGGTACTTTAAGTCTTCTGAGTCTTTCTCTTGAAACTCATAGTTTTTGTCCTGAATGATTTGTTAAGTCTTCGTGACAATTTACACTTTGTTTTTCCTTTCTAAGATTAATAAATGCAAGTTTTTGTTATTAGGAAGACCATGAAAGGGGAAGATATAGTATAAAATCATGATGATGAGAAATACCAGACAATATCCATGCTTTCTACAGACCTACATGTCAGAATACTCCGATGGTGAATAAAGTAATAGAAGAACTTCTATTCAGCTTCAAGAAAGCTAATAGGAAAGGATGGGAAAAGAGGGAGGGGGCTAATTTCAATGTCTCTTTGAGACATAAGCTAAAATATTGTTCAAACTTCAGAAAAATCTAATTTAAGGACCAATATGGATATGATGGCAGAGGAAAGGGATTTTAAAGAGGAGACATGAAATTCTGAAAGTAAAATTACTGTCAAGGAAGGATAATTCTGTCTGGCAGATAATACTAAAATACTGTGCTATGATAATATCTTAGGAAAAGCCTGTCAACACAGATGTGGTAAATCACAAAACTCCTGAGGGAGAGATAACCTGCCTACCACAGGGCATACACCAGTTTGCCAGGCAATTAGTATTACTGAATAGAGAAGGGATGACATTATCATTTTCTGGATAAGAGAGTGTGAGTGTATCCGTACTAGGTACAGTTTGAGTTTACATTTCTTGCTACATTAAGAAACTATAGCCCAAGTATAAAAATCTGTAATAAATAATACAAACCCCATAATTTTATGTATTATTTAAGAACTCTAAGAGACATAAAAGAAAGGCAAAATTAAACTTATAAAATGTAAGTTCAGTGAATACACATTTAAGAGGAGATTTCAGAAGTTTGATCCTAAATTCAAATGTCTTCAGATTAAAACAAAATGTCTCATTTTTGGACCCGCAAGTCATATAGTACCCACTTGGGGGTATCAGTGCAATGTGCCTTATTGACTCGCAAATGTCAAACACATTAATAGACATAAGGGAAGCCAAAAAAAAAAAAAAAAAGAGAGAGAGAGAAAATGATCAAAGTGCTACCTACCCAGCTCTTGAGATGGTTGCCCAGATGAATTTTTTCAAACTTTTCACAACTGGATATTTCCAATGATTTGATTTGTTTTACAATTTCCGTGCATTGTGAAAGAATTGTTATTACATTGATAAAAACCTAAAAAAAAACCCACGAAAATAAAATAAAAGGAAAATATTATAAAATAAACATCCATGAGTCCGTAGTGATGTAAATTATTGAATAAATAAATGGGAGAGAAATAATAAATCATTCTTACAAAAAAACTCCATATGCTATGTGTAATCTCCCTTCAAAGAGGTGAGCTTAATTCCCCTGCTCTTGACTGAGGGCTGACTTAATGATTTGTTTCCAAAGAATGTAGAGAAAAAAATCATAACTTTACAATGGAGAAAGTTGTCATATTGATATCATATACCCCTGAAGTGAAGGAATGAAAAGGGAACTTTATCTCTGTGACATTCTCCCCCAAAACACAAATCCCAGTCTAATCATGAGAAAGCATAGGCTAGACTCAAGGTGAGGGGTTTTCTACAAAATACCTGACCAGCGACCTTCAGAAATGCTGAGGTCGAAAAAAACAAGAAACAATTGAAAAAAAAAAATATTGGAGGAAAGGATATTAAGGAAACTTGATGAATGCACACTACATGGTATCCTTAACTGAATCCCGGAATAGAAAATGGTCATAATAGACATAGAATGACAGTGAAACCTAAAACCTTGTTGTTTTAAGTCTTAGTGGTTTGCAACTGTGGTTACTCAGCCTACGTTAGCCTAACTTGCCAGTTGTACTGGGGAAAAGAGCAATTGTTCGTTAAGTGGTGTAAGATTAACAGCCATCCTTTTGGCCAAACTAATGGATCATTTGGGAAAAAAATATTATTGGATTCTTCCCTCAGTGCTCACACTAAAATAAATAATAGATCAAAGGTTTAATCACTTTAAAAAGAAGAAAGAAAACTCTACAGGTTTTAGATCAAATATATGGAGATCCTATATATATTCTGTACACATATATGTTCTAATTCATGTCTATTCCATAGGAAAACATTTTTCATAGTTTTTTGATAAATCAAATTTTTAGGGAATGATAACCCCAAGGTTATACAGACTTTTAAGTAAAGTAGGAAAAGTAGAAGACACTAATTCAATTTGGTGAACACCGATTCTAAAACTGGACAAGCGCAGTTTGAAAATGGTATTTTATTTTATATTTTTAAAGATTTTTTATTGATTCATTTGACAGAGATAGAGACAGCCAGCGAGAGAGGGAACACAAGCAGGGGGAGTGGGAGAGGAAGAAGCAGGCTCCCAGAGGAGGAGCCTGATGTGGGGCTCGATCCCAGAACGCCGGGATCACGCCCCGCGCCGAAGGCAGACGCTTAACGACTGAGCCACCCAGGTGCCCCTGAAAATGGAAATTTAAAACACAATTTCACCTAAGAATATAGCTGCCAAAAAAATTATGTCATAATTTACACCCAGCAATATTTGAAAATAATTGCACATTATGATTGCACAAATTAGAATTATCCCAGGAATGTAATATATGAAGATGGCTTAAAATAGGAAATCTATTTAACTCAATTATTTATATTATTAATACAAAGGATAAAAATACATGATTGTAACTAGGAAAATAACTGTTAAAATGTAATTCACATTATCATAACAAAACATTTATACCAGGCTAATGGAAAAGGTTTCATTGACTTAACACATGATATAAAAAAGTTACGTATCACTTTTAATGATTTGAAAGTTAGAATTATTTCCTTTAAGGTAGAAGAAGAAAAGAATCCCTATCATAGCCATTTTGTTTTAGATTTCGCTGGATGTCCCAGTCCATGCAAAAAAGAGAGAGAGAAAGAGAGAGGGAAGGAGAAACCATAGATTGAAAAGAGAAAAAAATTATAATGGATATAAAGAAACAAAGTAATAGTACCTACACATGGATTCAGTGGGTAAGGAAACAAGTTCTGTCTTTCTCTCAATTCAACTACGTATCACCCACCTTCTCCACAAGTACAATCAATGCCATACTTATAATTTAATAATAACCAATTAAGAGAATAAAAATAAATCACAAGAAAAACTGTAAAAAAAAAATACAAGATCTTTTTGTGTTTGTATTGAAAACCTCGAAAGAAGACCCAAATAAATATTTTACTTAAGCATGGAAATATGCTGTTTGATTCAAAAAAATTAAGAAATTCAATGTAATTTTAATTAAAATAACATATTTTCATGAAAGCTTTGACAAGCTTATCTTAAAATGTGTATGACAAAGAAAAGGGAAAGAAAAAAGTAACTGAAGAAATTGCAAAAAGATGAGGCTTTTCCTTCCAGCTGTCAAGACTTATTATACATGCATAAGGATTAAAAGGAGTATACATTATGCATATATACTAACTAAAAAACATTAATATCAATTAAAATACACAAATATCTTAGTTGAAGAAGATTGAGTAATTGGGGAAAGAAATTGAGAGAAAACTCGGGTTATTTAACAACTTGATAACATGAATTACTGAAGAAGAATGGATGTTTTAAAATAAATGATGTTGGGGAAATTGACTCTCCATGTGGGAAAAGAATAATATCTGATTACTTGCACAGTACACAAAATAAATTTAAGCTGTACTAATTACATAAATGTAGAAAGTAAAACTTGAAATGTGTTAGAAGAAAATACAGAATAATGTCTTTATAATATGGGTGCAAGGAAGAAAAATTTAGGATACAGAAATGCAAAAATAATAAGCCAGATAAATTTAAATTAAAAAATAATATAAATTTGCCATTAGGTGCTTAAATATATATCTCTGCAGATTTATATCCAGAATATATAAAGAGCTACTAAAATATATGAACAAGAAAATAAGCAGCATGGAAAAAAGGTATGAGTAGGCAATTCCCTGATTATAAAATCAAGTGACCAACAAAACAAGAAAAGATCCTGAACAGTATCTATAATCAAGAAGGAAAAAGAATTAAAGTGAGATAAAATTCATAACCTTCAGATTGGAAAGCAGGAGATCGAGATGCTGTTCCTACTTGCTGCTCTTGCCCCCACACTGTGGTCATGTCACCATGAGGCTGATGGTTAGACCTAGAATGTTGTCTCTCTTTTTTTTTAAGAATGTTGAGTCTTGTTGCAGTAGCTGTCTTCACGCACTTGGGTCTCAAAACCTTGCTTTGTAATGTGAAATTACAGCAAGAAGAGGACTTCCAAACTGACTCTGTCTTTGAATTTCTTATGCAAGCATCTAATTGCTGAAACCCAATTTGCATGCTAAAACTTAAGTACAAGGGATTGTGCAAAATGTTGACTTTAGCTTTTCAATCTCTCTAATTAGGAAAATGCAAGGGAAGTTAGAAAAGTTCATCCAAAATATTTATCAGAGTGTATATTGCATGTTCTGTATTTTCCAATTTTCATTCAAAAACAGAAGGAGAAATATTTCCTGCACAGGCAAAGGCACAGCCCCACATAAACCAAGGGCAGTCGATAAGGACAAGGAGAAAAATAATCATTTTGACCTTGAGTGGTCTTGGAACCAGGGTGTACCTCAAAGAACATTGCCGTTCCAATTCTCCTTCTGTAATGTTCGACTTACCATTTCTAACCCTCTTTCTTCTCCTGCAAAATGCAAATAATCTCTAAATAACATTACAGTAATGGAGGACAAGTCGGTTGTTGCCAGGCATTAGAGATGGGGAGAATGTGATTGTAAAAGAGTAACGTGAAAGAATTTCCTTCAAATACCGGAATAGTTCTGCATTCTGATTACGAGGCTGTTATATAACGCTATACATATAATAAAAATGTATATATATGCAAAGATTGAGTGTATGGTAAAATTCAAATGAGGTAAATAATTTAGCTGATAGTATTACACCAGTGTTAACCAATGTTTTGGTCCTTGCACTATGGTTGTATAAGATGCTATCCCTGAGGGTCTGAGTAAAGGTACTAGGGAACTCTCTGTACCCCCTTTTGTAAACTAATATTAATGTAAAATTTCTTCAAGAGGAAAAGTTAAAGAAGAATGTTGTAGGTTTTTTCAATTGCAAAGATCACTTTGCGCTAACTGTACTGAAAAATGGTATTTATCTTTGGATCTAGGCACTCCTCAGAGAATAAACGTGCTGACCACATTGTTATGGGCTCTAAATGTATGCCAGTCTGCCACAAGATGACAAGGAAACCATCACAATTCTCTGCAAATCATCTTTTTGTCAGTAGTACTAATGTTATCATTCATGCTTCCAGTAAAAAATTATAAAATAAGCACAGAATTGAAACTGTTATATTTTTCCATATTTATTTTCTTCACACATTATATTCATTTAAAAGAAATGGTCTAAATAACCAGTCTGTGGAGGTGTCCCCACTGCTACCTTCTCAGTGTAGCCTCTCATCTACCTCTTCACTGGATACATTTAAGAGCTTTTTAATTCCTCTGTCTGCCTTCAGTCTCCTTTCCTTCTAAACCAGCTTGTTGGTTGCTCCAAGTTTTCTTATTTCCCTTCCTTCCCTCCTCCCTTCCCTTCTCCCTTCCTCCCTCCCTTCCTTCCTCCCTCGCTTCCCTCCTTCCTTCCTTCCTTTCTTCCATCTTCCCTGCCTCTGCCTCTCTCATCCTTTCGTTCTTCCCTCCTATGTATTAAAAACCACTATAAATATATGTATACTATACGCATGTGAACATTACAGTTATAGACACCGTACATACAGTATACGTACGTATAGGACATATTCATATGTACATATATGTTACATACTTTTGCACATAGGCTTTTTTTCAACATTCTCTCCTTGTTCAAAAATGCAGAAGAATTCTTCACTACCAAGGATTATAGACTGATTGCTAAGTCTGGCTTTCAAGATCCTACAAAACAGAAAACCCAGCTGTTCAAGTTCACCCTTCACTTCTCTGAACTGGCTGTTCCTTCATGTACCTTGCTCCTCCCGCCCCTTTGCCACTGTGCTCACACGTCCTTGAAACACCACTGAACCTGCTCACTCTTGTGCCAATCAAACTGGATTTATCCTTTCAAGTCCCTCTTGAGGCCCCACTGGTATCTTAAGATTGCCCTTCATAGCTGAATTTGTAAAAACTCCTCTTTCTCTCATGGCTTGCTGCGCTTGTGTTATGCACTGCACAATATAATATTTCATTTTTTTTCTCTGTTATTTATTACTATAGTCTTTGTGATGTCTCCTTACAAAGATGGTAAGGTCTTAGTGACAGGGAATAGGTTTGCACTTCTTTCAAGGTTTCATTGTACCTGACACAATAGCTCTAAATATATATATATATATATATATTTTATTTTCAAATTGTATGTCAGTTCTCCATTGAAATAGAGGCATCTATAATTGCTGAGCTCCTCTTAGGCTCCTGAGTTATGATAATACCAGTTTCTATCCAATTAACATTTCCCCACTCGATGAATAGCAGACTCAAGAAGGTTGTATTTTAGCACAGGTTTCCAGTCACTGACAGGACAATAAACCATATTTACCTCCCACTAAGATATGATACTTTAGAAATCTCCTAGGCAAATAAGTACCCAATTCCAAGAACAAATATCTCTAGTACAAACAATTCAAGCTTCTATTGATTTAAATCTGAGTTTACGTAACCACTCAAGGGTGGCCCGTGTGGGGAACAAGACCCGCCTGAACTAAGCTAATCCATCATAACACTGACTAAAGCTCTTAATCATGTTCTACAGAAGCAGGAAAGAAGTTTCAGAAAGATTTTAGGCAAAGGTGTCTTCATATTTTATTTGAAATTATTTTGTTTCACTTTTCCCAGACAGAACATAATTCTCTAGCATTTATCTTCATGCTGTAGATGATTAAACAAACAAACAAACAAAAAAAAGAATCAAAGTAGGGCTTTGGAGCTTTGCAGGTTGCTAAGATCTATTATTTAGAATTTGATGTTCAAGTGCTCCCAAATCCAGTGTCAGACTTGGAAATTGTCCTAGGTGGAATTATCCACATTCTACATAGTTTTCCCTTTATTCTCTATGGTCCACTGAGTTCACTTTGCAATTAATAGAGATTTGGAACTTGCATCCATTCTGTGGCTGTCGAGGCTAATCCAGACATGAGTCCCAGAGAGTCTTGGGTCATCGTTGTGTTTCTTGGATATTGAATTTTCGGTTACCAGATGTTTCAGGAGAATTAAAGGATTCTTTGCTTTGAATTTGTTTCGAATTAGTAAGTGAATTTAGTTTAATCATAAAATTATCAAACCTAAAAGTGAAATTGGACTTATTTTTATTCCCAGGAAAATCTACTATTTTCATCACCATTTGTTATTTAGCAGAGTACCAATTTCTCTGGTGAAGTCTTTCAACAAAGTGCCTTGGGGGATAGAGGAACAGATCAACACAGAAAGAAAAGAAAACAAATGTGTATCAAATAACCAAGGTAAAAAGTTTCAGGGCAACATTAGCCAAGATACTCTGTGTTGTTTTGTTTTGTTTTTTCCTTACGTAGATGGCAGCTGTTCTTTCGAAACAATTTTTTCTCAATAGTACAAGCATCAGGATTCATTATTATCAGCACACAAGTGCACAAATCAGATCAAGCCGTGCGTATTGGATCTAAGGCTTTGGACCAATTAGAATACGACTGGACCATTTGTTTTCTATCCCGCAGTCTGATGCAAGTTGTAAAGAAATGAGAACATTTAGAAATATGGCTTCTGTGATTGGTCTTCTTTTCCTTCACCACAGCTCTGGCACGGAGAGACGAAAATAATGTTAAGGAAGTAGAAAAATGCTATTAACTCAGAGGTTGAGGTGGCAATATTTCTATTCAAGTTACCTGATTTTTCTGCTGTTTTCTCTTACCCACCCAAGTGCACTAACCAATCCTTCTGTGAAGGATTTCCTGGTCCAGCAGGGAACACTTGACTTGCACTCAGACATTAGCCTCCTGTACTGTCTTTGGCATGTAGTCATTTATTATCAGTTACCTCTGTGTAAGTTGTTCGATATCTTGAATTGCACTTCCATCATCTGGATTGGGATAATAATATTATGTTGACCCACCTCAAATGTGCGTTGAAGTCATTGTACCCAGTCGTTATAGTTAGCATATTATAATGGATCAAAATAATATGTCTGAATTTATCTCTCACACTTTAAGTTCTGTGAGGACAAATATCATAACTTACTCTTTTTTTTTAAGATTTTATTTATTTATTCGACAGAGATAGAGACAGCCAGCGAGAGAGGGAGCACAAGCAGGGGAGTGGGAGAGGAAGAAGCAGGCTCATAGCGGAGGAGCCCGATGTGGGGCTCGATCCCTCAACTCCGGGATCACGGCCTGAGCCGAAGGCAGACGCTTAACCGCTGTGCCACCCAGGCGCCCCCATAACTTACTCTTAAAAGAAAATCTATAGTACCTAACCTAGCACAGAGCCTGAGACACAGTGATCACTTAATATAGTTCAAATCCATTTGGCCAATTATAAATACTGAATTATTCAACTCATACTGAACTATTAATAAAATAGATAATGTGTGTGAAAATGATTTTTGCACAGCAAGAGTAGATTATCTCTCTTGTCATCTTTCATTAGGTCTTTGTTAGAAATCAGGTGTTTATTGTAACACTCTATCAAATCAATATATTTGAGGGAGTGAAATTATTTTATTTTAAAAACATGAAGATTTATCATAATATAAATCATAATGTCAGCAAATGCAGAGATGAAACAATGCTTAACCTAACTACGCAGCATTTAAAGATATTTTGGAGATTTCACAATTTTAGATCTGATTGACACAGAATTTTCACATGGCATTTGCTCAGGTAATGTCTACTGAGTGAGGGGCGCCTGGGTGGCTCAGTCATTAAGCGTCTACTTTCGGCTCAGGGCGTGATCCCAGAGTTCTAGAATCGAGCCCTATGTCAGGCTCTTCTGCTGGGAGCCTGCTTCTTCCTCTCCCACTCCCCCTGCTTGTGTTCCCTCTCTTGCTGGCTGTTTCTCTCTGTCAAATAAATAAATTTTTTAAAAAATGTCTACTGAATGAGTAAGTGAATTAAGAAATTAAGGAATATCCCAGCTTAATCCATTGAGGAATATCCATTCTCAATTCGTGATCTCTTTACCTCAATGATAAAAAAAAAAGGTGTCTCTTTTTCTTTTCTTTTTTTTTTTTAATATTTTGTTTTTGTTTTTCTTTTTAATTGCCTCTTATTTTGGCACACAATTTAATTTTTTCCTTCTTTATTTGCTTTCTGAGTCAGGAGTCTCTTTTTGCCTCTTTTACTTATTGTTATCCTGGATTTGAGTAGAGTAAGCTCCCACCCACATTCCAATTTATAAATCTAACTACAGTTTTCGTATGTATAAAGGTGATGCCAGGCTTACTCCCCACTGTCAAACCCAATTTCTTCCATCTCTTGAATTTGGGGTCATGACCTTATCCCTACTTCCCAATCTAAGAGTCTCCTACCCATTTTCTGAATACCCCAAGGATTCTATTCCCTGTTTAGCATTTCCCCATTTCACTTACTCTTAATTAGGCACATCTTAGAATTTATGAGACACTGAACAATACAGATTCCCAATAGCCTCTTAAGAACTCAAATATATTTGATTATTATAATTAAAATAAAATATATGCAAATTATATTAATTTTGCAGATCGCTTATAAAGATCAGAACCTTTCAAAAGTCCAGTCTAAGGGAGTCTTCATAACAAGAGCTGTCTCTGTTATGCAGACAGGGAGGACTCTAGGCAAGGGGGTTCTTATTGTTGCCTGTCATTGTACTCCCCCTAACTCTATTCTCCCAGACAGCTTCATCATAAACCCTTCAATTATCCTAAATTGTCTTTGAATGCTTCAGATACCCAGGGCAAGAAATGTTCCATTTCTTTCCAGCACTGTCACCATTATCTCTTTCCTCATCTGTGCCTTCTTCCAGCTTATCCATTTTTAAATTTTTTTTTTCCATTTGCTTGGTTCTTACAGGGGATCAGAACAATTCCTTTAGTAGAAATATGTGTCACAAAACTTGATTAAATATCCTTGTAGTTTTAGGTCTAAAGAATAGTCTACAATTACAATGAGATATGCTCTGTATGGAATACGTCCACTTGATTATCAAATGCATTTCAAAGCTACTTACAGAATGTCCTCGTATGGTAATAAATAGACACGTTTAGGTATGGACCAGTGTCAAAGATGCTTTTTTCAATGGCCAAGATTTCTCCAAGATTTTTCCTGCTAGCCTAAACCTGTGAATTTGTTGCAATTTAACTATTTTATCCTTTACTATGATAATTTAACAACAATGCCTATCAGTTTGGATTAGTTGAAGAGAAATGTAAGGTAGTCTATGAAGTTTCTCATTTTGTCCAAAGATGCAAGATCAGTTTAGCACCAGAAATAATTTTTTTCTTTCCACTCAGGACTGTGGGCAGTTAGATATATACTAGTCAAACTTAAATAGCTGATAAGGTAACCAAAAATAAAAGTAAAAAGCATGGAAGACTGAAATTCTTCTGTACTTTTATGTCTCTGAGGTTTCCGTGGAAACCACCCATCTTTCTCCTGTAATTGAAATATAGACGATTGGAAGCATACAGACAAATGAATTTGGAATCAGAAAACCTAGCTGAATGGCTATGGCTGCACCACAGCTGATGTTGGGACTCTGCCTAGTATCTTTCAGTCCACCTCCACGTTCACCGGCAGATGGAGTGAGAAGTTTGCAGAAATCTAAGCTTTCTATTTTGTTATTTTAACTACCTGTGCCTTTTTGTCTCTCTGCATGGACATGTTCTTTACTATCTCCGAAGCTTGCTAAACACATAGGAGAGGCAGCCCTATAAAGGCTGGCATTTAATATTCCTAAGTTCAGTACCGATCTAATGAGGAATGGGAATGGTGTTAAGGTCAACATGTCAACCGCCCTGTCCCTGTTCCTCATGGGACAATGTTGAGGTATATGCTGTTTAGAATCTCCAGTGAGCCTGAACGCACAGCAAAAGATCACACATTACTGAACACTTGATAGGGATACTTGGCTTTGCTGTTACATGCTCCCTTCACTTGTACTTTCCAAAATGACTCCTATATACCCAAACCCTTATTTTAGTACCTGTTTTGGAAGAATACTGAATTCAGGCATTCTCCTTGGATACAAGATTTGTACCCATTTTAATCTTCACTTTGCACACTTAAAACATTTATTTAACAGGATAAAGTGGAACATGCCCTCTTGCCTTGCATTCCCAAGATAGGGACAAATGGTTCTGACAAATAGAACCAAATACACATTTGCGAAAATGAATTTATCACCTGGGAGTATATTTGTATTCCTATGACTTAATGTCCACCAACCACAACCACTACTACCACCCCCCACTCCATGACCAGCCTGCACACTCTTACCTAAGTCCATACGAGAGGTAACTCAGCAAAGGAAGAAGTAGGAATTTAATCTCAAAACACCATGTTGTATACCTTAAATACATTCAGCCACAAATGTGGCTCTGTAAGAAAATTGCTTGCCGAGATGGTGTTGACTATAAAGAATGGGAAGCTAATCGTTCATTCATCCATTGAATGTCTTCCTAAAGAGTGGACTTGCTGCTCTTTCCCTGTGCCAAACTTTGCAGGATTTCTTTTCCGTTAGTGCCTGAGGTTCTTGGGCAAGCTGCTTTGGAGAATGAAGAGGTGGACCAGACGAAGAGGGGTGGGCAGCATAGCAAAGTTAATTGAGTGATGGTACAAAGCTCCCAAAGAGGGAGGGGAACCAAAAGGGTTGCCACCACGGTGTTTACGGGGTTTTATGAGCTCTTTGGCGGAACTATCTTAAGCAATCAGGGTGTGCTGAGTTATGCCAATCAGGGCTTTGGTCACGTATCTATCTATTAGGTTAATTGTCTATGTGCTGATGGTCTTTTTTGACTGACCTCCAGAGGCTTAGGTCTTAACTGCTTCTTGCCCATGATCGTGACAGATGCTTTGTGATTAATTATTTTATTTTAGGACACTTAGGATTACAAAACAGAATGCTAGTGTGGTCCTGTCTAACTTGCAAAACAAGATGTTAGTGCTATTTTATCTTCACTGTCCTGACTCCATATTTTCTTGTTGGGGACCCTGGCCCTGTCCAACTCACTCCTCAAAGTTCCAAACAAGGTAAAAGAGAATGCATAGAGATGGCAAGGAGTGACAGGAGAATGTCACCTGAGCAACCTGCAGACTCATCAGATGAATTTTCCGATGTGTGAACTCCTGTGTGTGAGGTTTCCTGTGAACTCTGCAGGGTGGCTTTGTTTGAGCCACTCTGCAGGGGCAATAATCAAGTATTTACCTTTCCTGTAGCTGGAGGAGAAGAAATAAAAATAATGAGAAATAACGAAGGCTCAGTTAAAAAGTTACAAAAATATAACATGTAGTTGAGAATGGGATTTTTATATATCTGTTGAGAAAAAAATCTGGACAGGCAGGCAATTCTAGGGAACGGTTGAGAACTGAAGAAAGATATACCTATACTCACACATGCCCCCAGAAACAAGCAACTCGTGAGAAAGTGGGAGAAGAAAATAAACAAGAAATCTCGTGGAGAAAACATGCCAGTAAACATTGGAAAAGATGTCTAGGCTCAGTAATGATGGGACAAATATAAATTAAGTCAATATTTTGTTGCTATTTTTACATCTATCGAATGGGCTGAAATTTTAAAAAAATGGGTTCTGTTGTTCTTGTGGTATGTGGAGAAGAACCCAGTCATATGCTTCTTTCTCTGGGTTCCTACTCTGAGGATTTGTATGTTCGTTTGCATTTATTGCTTAAAACCGTGTAAAGATGTTTACTTTTAAAGATCTTCCTTCTGAGCATTTTATTAAGGCCTTGAATAAAAACTATTTGCAAATAGTTTAAAAAGCCAATTCATATTAAACATTTTATAACAACACAGTGGAGCCTATCTGTGTCTTCTTCATCTCCCACTTGTGTTCCCTGGAGCCATCTACTTTCATCTTTCTTAATGTTTTTTCTGTTATTTAATTCTGAATTGCTAATTTGAGTCTTTTATCTCTTCATTATGTATTTATATCACAAAGATTTATTCAGTCAGAAACCCGTATCTACAACCTAATAGAGTATAAATATATCCTTCCATGAACTTATCAGGATCTCAAATAGCCCAACAAATCCATTTTCAATCTGTTAGTACTCTTGTCTAAAAGATCAAAGTATCTAGTTATCTACTAGTTCTTTTTCCTTTTCTACAGATCTTATTCCTGATGCCCTTCATTTCCTGATTTGATTCGTGATTTGCATTGATAATGCTCCAGGCCTGTATAGTGTTTTCATGTTAAGACTATTTTCATATGGTATCCTGGGTGTTTTCCCCTTTTCCTGAATCCCTTATTTACTTCTTTCATTCATAACGGCCATGTTTGTGAAGTAAATATTTTAAGGTTTTGTATATCTCAAGCAGCTTTTGTATTTTTTGTTTGTTTTTAAACTTTTGCATTTGTTAATAGCTTAAGCAATATGGAATTCTAGGATAAAAATAATTTTCCCTTAGAGTTTTGAAGGTGTTATTCCATTATCATTTTGATTCTAGAGTTGTCTTTGATAAATCTGCTATTCTGTTTTCCAACAGTCCCAATACTTTTCTAAATGTGTGTTTGCTTCTTTGTTTTCTTATTTCTTTCCTTCTTTTCTCCTCAAAATATTTAGTATCCTAGCACTCTATGCATACATTGCTGCAATAAGCAATCATCCTGCGTATTGTGATTTATAATAAAAAATATACGTTTGGTCTTCATCTCCATTTCTGGCACAGAGCTCCTAAAATCCTTGGAATTTCCTAAGTGATGATTTTAGTAAAGGGATCTTTTGTTATGCTAAGGAAGTGACTTTTGGAATGCCCCTCATCACCTAAGGATGGAGGGTTGGTTGCCAGAGAAACCAACCACATGATTAAAGAGTAGGAACTTTTAGTCCCAAGACCTGACCTCCAGGGAAGGGAAAGGGACAGGAGGTTGATTCTGTTTTGTTCTGTTGCCAATGATTTAATCAAGCATGCCTATGTAATGAAGCCTTCGTAAATCCCCCAAAACACTGGTTTTAGAGAACTTCTGGGATGGTGAAATACACAGAGATTTGTAAAGAATGGCACTTGGAGTGGGCATGGAATCTCCTGGTCCTTCCCCTGTACTTTGCCCTACACATCTCTTCCGTCTGACTGTTCCTGAATTATATCCTGTTATGATAAACTGGTGATTTAGTAAGTAAAATGTTTCTCTGCTCTAGCAAATTGATCAAACCTGAGGAAGACATTGCAGAAACCTCTAATTTATAGCCAGTTGGTCAGAAGCACAGGTAATGATTTGGACCTGCAACTGGTGGTCTGAAGTGGGTTGGGGCCGGTCCTGTAGAACTGAGCCTTCATCCTGTGGAATCCAATGCTAATCTGATGCTATCTCTGGTAGATAGCATCAGAACTGAGTTCAATTCTTGGACACCCTGCTGGTATCTGAGAATTGCTTGGTGTTGCATGGGAAGCCCCCTCCCACCAAACACATTGGAATTGACACAGGAACCCAAAATACATCCCCAAATTCAGTGCTTTAAACAAAATGTGTTGGTGTCCTTCATGGTTCTGTGGGTTGACTGAACTTGCTTGGGTCCTTCATGAGGTTGCAGTAAGATGGTGGTTAGGGATAAGGCCACTGATCATTTGATTGGGTAGGGCGTTCAAGATAGCTCACTTGCATGGGTTGCATGGGATGCTGGGTGTGACCTAGCCTTGTAAGTTCCTCCACATCATGTTTGCCACATATATTTGTTATAAGACTAGTCTTGATTGAAGGGTAAGTTGTCCACTCCTAGTGTGAGCACTGGTAGGTATAGTTCATTGGAAAACCATATGAGACTAGCTACCACATCTGATTTTCTGAGATTCGTCAATGACTTTCATTTCTGAGTCTTTGCATATGTGTTTTAGTCATTGTACTGGACACTATGATGACTCTTATAACCTAGAAACCCGTGTCTTTAGCCTTAAGAAATGTTTATGTATTATATTATGATATTTCTTTCATTTTACTTTCCTTACTACCTTAAAGAAAACCTCGTATTAGTTACACATGTTGACTGCTGACTATTCTTTAATTGTCTTCTCAATTTCCTCCCACCCTTTTTTTTTTTCCTTCTACTTGCCTGGAGATTTTCTAAATTTTCTTCCAACACTTCTATAGAATTTTAATTTATTTTTACTACACAAGAACATCCACATTTTATTTTTTCTCTGCTTCATTTACATAATATTCTCTAATATTTAAAAATGTGCAAATATATTTGTTAGTCTTTGAAAATATTAATAGTAGTTGTGTTGGATGTCTGCAGGTTTTCTTCTGTATACTTCTTCGAAATTCCCTTTCTCTGTTACTTTATCTTTTTCATAATGAAGGATCTCCTCAAATGTTGTGATACTTAATGTTCATAATTTGGAAAAAAGCAGTATCAATGGATTGGAAATCAGTGGGCATAGGCAAAGTATTCACTAGATGACTCATGAAATGCTAGGCAATGAATCATATTTTTCATTGAGAGCCAAACAAAATGACATTATTTATAAATGGATTTTTTCTCCCTTTTTTTTTTTTTTAGATTCTCAAATAAATAAGCTGCAATCTGGACACAGGATGGGGCAAGAGCTGTTGGTTCCACTTTTAGATTGGTGACTTTTTTCTAAATCCTACATTTTCAACTTTACCCCTTAGGTTTCCTTCAGCTGTGCTCAGGACCCTGAGCATTAAGTACTGTTAGTCTGTAGCTGTAACTGTCAATTTGTCCCTCCGTTGTGAATAGAAAGAACTTTATGATTCCTCATGCCAAATTATCATGATTGTTCCTGTTAGCAAAGAACAAAGAGATTTTCATTTTCATTTTTTATACTTGAAGTTTCTTGCAATGTTACTTTATTTTTTGAATATTTGGCAGCAATCCTATCTATGCGAATGTAGAGACAATTTGGAAATAGAAAAACAACTTGGTTCTCTGGGAAGTAGAGAGAGAAGCCCCTGGGATTGAATTTTTATCTATACTGCACACCTTCCTTTTGCTCACCTGCTTCGTAAGTGCCTTAGAATTCCTTGAGCTGTGGTTAATGGCTGGCTGCATGGAACCCTGCAGTTGGCTTATTTCAGAGGGGAGTTAATAGACAGAACATTATTTTCCTAGGCCTAGAAGTAAGAAGAGGACACATAAGACCTTAAACATTTCAGATAAAGACAAAAAAAAAAGTTCAATGGTGAATCAGAGAGAGTCCCTCTTTGAGGCAGAAATTTCTTCTTTTTTTCTCAATAAGATGGACAATATAAATGAGTTGCTTTCCATTGTCAAGGCTCCAGACAGCACTGGTGAGAGTTTCCCTAAAAGGAAGAGCACAAGGAAATGGTGTTTTAAATTTTGACCCATGTTCTCAAACTCCATCAAAGACATAAGGGTTCAGCAAAGTAATCCTGAGGGTAAAAGAAGAGAAATTTTCTTACGCTTTTAAACTTCAGGCATCACAAATTTTGATGAGTGATGAAATAAAAACTAAAACAAAGGACAAGCACTGTGTGTGTGTGTGTGTGTGTGTGTGTGTGTGTTTGTGTGTGTGTGAAATCAGAGAGGATACTCTGAGGAATGACCTTATCCAAAGTAATAAATTATCTGCTTTTAATAACATGTTTAAAGAGACACCCTGTGAGTTTTCTTCCTTTGAAGATGAAGTTAACAAGAAAATAAATGTAAAAAATATCCATTAAAATATCCCCTAACAAAAATTCTAGTTTAGCATTAAGCAAGGCTAAATTATTAGAAAAAAATATGTTTTTAAAGAATTATATGAATCTGGGTGAGAGAAATAATTTTTGAAATTCTTTCAATCATAGGGATAGTCATGGAATATTAAGTGTTGTATATTCCAAAAATGTGTCTTTAGTTTGGTAATTTAATAATAACTTCCTATAAAACAATGATCTATATGACATTTTAATTTCTAGGCCAACTAATAGAAGGTTACTTACACATAACATGGCTTTAAAATTGTCTTACATCAATATGCCCTTCATATGCTGGGAAAGCATGTGTGCATTTACGTTGTGTATACATTTGAATCTCTGCACAGTCAAAAGTTCATGTAAAACTTTTAACTGTCCCCCCTCCAAACTTAATTATTGGTGGCCCACTGTCAACCAAAGCCTTACCTATAACATAAATGGTCCATTAACACATATTTTGTATGTTACATGTTTTATCTATTGTATTCTTATAATAAAGTGTTAAAAAGAAAACCACAGCCTCAAAACGGCAGCACTTGGGCCAAGCCTCCAAACCAGGGCTTATTGCCTAATCTAATTGCAGTTTCAACTTCCCCCCAAAATGTAGTCTTAACAGATCAGTCAGAAATTCTCTGATCACCTTCAGGGAGTCTACCCCATGAGCCCTCTCCATTCCTCAAAAGAAGGTGAGGTAACTGGCATAATAAGGCTCTTTATTTTTCTCCCTAAGGGAAAGTGACCTTGCCTGGACCAATCCTTTTTTTTTTTTTTCTTTTGATCATAACTTCCTTGACCCATCGTCATTCCTATAAAAACCTCCTCAGAGCTCCCCTCTACTTGCTAGGTGGGATGCTGCCAGATTCTTGAATCACTTAATAAAGCCAATTAGTTCTTCAAATTTACTGCGTTGAATCTTGTTTTTTAACAAAAATAAGCTCGAGAAAAGAAAATGTTATTAAGAAAATCATAAAGGAGGGAAAGCACATTTAGAATGCTGTACTGTATTGAAAAAAAAAGCATGAGGACACGTGCAGTTCAACCTCTTGTTGTTCAAGCATCAACTGTACACAAATAAACTCATTATATTATAGACACTATTGGCAGGCTTTTTCATCTTTCAGTAAAAAAAAAATAGCAGCAATGTAAAATAATTTGAACAATGTAGAAGGATTTATAGTCCAATAGCTAACCTTAACCTTTGCCCCTTAATGCTACCCCAAACATATACATCTATCAGGGTTTACCAACCTCCACCATTTGGATTTATGCTTAATTTTTCCCCTCTTTTGGCGTATGTGCATGTGTTCTTCTATATGTGTATGCATTCAAATATGAATGTTTTGAAAGAAGAATCAAATATATAAATTGTTCTAAAGCCTGCTTTAAAAAGCAATCTTATGGATACTCCCTCGTGAAGCAAACTGAAGATTCACTTCATTATTTATAATAGATGTACTATGACCCATTTTACAAATGAACAAACAAAATAAAATCATGCATCCATTAATAAACTTTGGGGTGACTTTCATTTGTTATACTGTAACCAAATCTCTAGAAAGGCAATGTCTGGAACAAAGAATGGACAAGCTTTAAATTGTGATAGAATCCACCAAATTGTCTTGCACAGACTTTATAACAGTCGCAATCCTAACAAAACTCATGGGAGTGTCATTTTGCCTCTTCTACCATTAACATGTATAGATTTATTTACCTCTATTTTTTCTGATTGTTGAAATTGTTTGAACTTGCATTTCTCTCATTGTGAGTGACAGCAAAGATGTTTTGATATGCTTAGTCACATTTATATTCCCTCGTCTGATTTGGTTGTTCATGTCCAATGCCAATCTACTTTTTGAGATTTACAATTTTCTTACTGACATATTTTTCCACTGACAAGTCTTTCTCTATATCGTTTTTCTTGTTGTGTCTCTTTTGCATTCATTTTCTGATTCTTAGTAGACGATTCCATCTTCTTTTTTTCCTTTGTCATTCTTCTGTTAAATTGGGACTTTGAGAATTTTATGTTACCCATGTTTTATCTACATAAGGCCAGCCTTGTAATTTTAAGAAACACACTTCCAAACTGTCAAAAATAAGTCACCTCATGTGGATACACTACTCAATTTTTTTTTGTCTTTGTCCTTCTCTATCATCCTTCAACTCTAGTTAAATTCCCTGACATTTTTTCATATTGTTATTGGTACTTTTATATTACATTGATTTTCTTTTATGCCTTTACTGAACTATTATTATGTATTTTGCATGTATTATCAATAATGATTTAGAATGAACTGTTGTTTCTCTAATTCTTTCATCACCTTATTGTTTACATTTATAGATGTTCTTGAATCAAGTTTTTGATTTACTGAAACATCTCTTTAAGATTTCTTTTGTTAGTGTCAGGTGTACATGAATTATTTTTAAAGTCCTTATGTGGTTGATGATGCTCTTATTTGATTCTCATAATCAAATATGTTATTATAGCTGGATCTAAGTCTAGATTCAGAGACCTTTACCTTCAACATTTCATCATCATTTTTCTGAAATGTACTTACATTCTGTAAAAGAAGAAGTGAACCAGACCAATTAAATAGGCAAAGAAGATTCTATTTAAGACTACTGAAAAAGGGAAGAGAGACTGAACTCAAGCCTACAGAAACAAAAGGCTGGAAAATTTTTAAGTGCGGGGTGAGCTAGCAAAAAAGCACTGGAAGACATGAGGGGAATCTAAATTGCTCCCACCCTCCTATAGAGACTGGAAGGTAGAAGCCGTATCTTTCCTGATGGTTAGATTTTAAAGGGATGGTACCCAAGTTCTTGAGAAGATATTAATGAGCAGTAGATGATTCACATCTAAAAAAAGCAGAGAAAGAGTTTACAATTGCAAGTTTTCTAAAGAAAATGCTCTAAGAAAAGGGCAGGAAGAAACCTATCTAAGCTGAAGGGTATAGTGAGGCTGTCTCAGTCAGTTCCCTTAAATTGCTTTGATGTTGTTTTCTGTAAATATGTAAGATATTCTCTGTATTCTTAGAAATTATAAATTTCACCCACATATGTGAAGTTAGGAACCATTTGGTGTTAATAATTTTTTATTACACTGGGTATTATTCCATTTAATACAATAGTCTCGTATTTTTGTTGCCGTTGTTGTATTTTTGTAATTTCTACAGTTTATCTTTGAAATCCTCTCATGCACTCTTTAGAAACAGATGAGGGATCTCCTAGGTTTAGTTTTTTAAATAATAATGCTTTTGTCTTTGGCATCCTGAACCAGGTCCCGTGACAATCACTTTGTCACTCTTGATAAGTAAGCTGATTTTCAACCAACTCAATTCAGTTATTCAAACCATTTTATTAGGTTTTCAAAAGAGAATTCCTTCATTTTTTAGCATAATTTTAGATGGACACAAAAAAGTGTGAAGATAGTTCAGAGAATTTCCATATACTTGGAACTCTGTTTTCACTATTATTAACATCTTACATTAATATGATACATTTGTTACAATGAACCAACCAATACTGAAGTCCCTATCTTATTCAGATTCCCTTAATTTCATTCAGTATCTGTTTTCTGTTCTTGAATCACAACCAAGATACCACATTATGTTAGGTATTCCTTATGATCCTCATGACTATGGAAATTCTTTGACTTCCCTTGTTTCTGATGTTTTTTAAAATTTTGAGGACTACTGGCCAGATATTTTGTGAGATGTCCTCTCTTAGAATTGGACTGATGTGTTTCTCATGATAATCTTGGGGTCGCGAGTTATTGAAAGGAAGATCAGAGTTACAGTGTGCCCTTTCCATCACATCCTATCAAAAGTACATACTATCAACATGATTTATTACTGCTTATATTGACCTTAGTCATTTGGATGAGGCAGTGTTTGTCAGCTTTCCTGACTGGAAAGTTAGTATTTTCCCTCCTTCTCTATGCTTTATGGAAGGAGGTCATTATGTGCAACCCACACTTCAAGAGAGGGGAGTTATTCACTCCACTCTTAACTACTTAATGTATTAATCAATTTGGACTCTGAGAATATAAGCCTTGGCTCTGAAATACAAAGCATAGTGTGGTCTCTCTGCACTTTAAAATAAATTTCTCCAACTAGGGCCTCATGGTCCACTCCTGTTCTTATTTCTGATGATGATTTTATTTCTGTTGTGCTAGGAAAATGAACTCTCTTTCACTGATCCTATATGTCACCAGTATTTTTTGGTGGGTTCTCCATTCTTTCAAAATGCCAGAAGGCTGCTCTTTTCATCTTATGTCTGGAGAAAAATCAAGAACAACCAGGCTTTTTTCACTGACATTTTCAAACAAATATCTAAAAACTGTCTTTCATTCTAAGTTTCCTGTACTACATTTGTCATCTTTCAGCATGTGTTATGGCCCCTGGTTTTAATGCGGATGCATTACTGACCACTGAGAATACTTCTTCTGGTATCCAAGATTCCCTTTGGCCTGAGAGCAGTGCAAGAAATAGGGACTGGTATATTGGCATCTTAAAACTTTGAAAAGTTTGAGTAAGCTTTTGAGTGAAAGCTGCCTTAAAAGGCAACACTGATTTAGACAACTAGGAGAATCTCTTCAGCCACCTATTTTCCTCTGACTCTGAGCACTTCTCCCCATCTCTGCTTTCCCCACTGCATACGCAATCACACCCACACCCACACACACACTACGTGTTTGTGCACAAGTTCTCATCTTACGGCTTCCTTTACAGAGTTTCTTACTAAACAACTCTTTCCTACTGTCACGGGTTACATTATATTCCTCTACCATGTAGGTAGAAATAACCCTCAGAACATACTTACAACCCCACTCCTTATTAGGGCAAATGGGGAGCCCCAATCACTAGATAAATCAGTAGTTCTGATCTCAGTTTTCTCTCATCTCCCACAAACTATTATTCACAAATAGGCTTTGTTTTGTAATTTATTGGATTGTCTGGCTTTTACCGTTTATTCCAATTGTGTGTTTCAGACATGGCTGTGAAACAGTTTACTGGTTCCATTACATAGTATCCCCATGTGCCTTCTCTATCTCTATATCTCAGTACTAATGCCTTGGCTCACATATCTTACCAAGGACAGTTCTTTTTGGTTCATGACTTGTTACTAGACTTAATGTGAAAAATAATCTTGATAATTTTGTTTTATATGAATAACGAAACTGCTCAAAGCAAAGAAAAAAATTCAAATATAACACTTTATTATTTAAATGTTATATCCTCGTTCACAGTAGAATGGATATAAATATAATACATATCCCAAACTGTGCTATTCTGAGATTGAAAATAATAATATATGTAAAAGCATGTTATATAAATGAAAGTCATGATTATTTGCATGGATTTTACATATAATATGGTTCTAGATTTTTAAGAATCCTCAGTGAGATGGGATTGTGGGTGACTTAGTTGGTTAAGTGTCTGAATCTTCGTTTTGGCTCAAGTCATGATCTTATGGGTGGTGAAATTGAGCCCTGCATTGGGTTCCATGTTCAGCGGGGAGTCTACTTAAAGATTCTCTCCCTCTCTCTCTCCTAATGCCCCTCCCTTAATGCAGAAGCACACTCTTTCTCTTTCTCTAAAATAAATAAATAAATATTTAAATAATTAATCCTCAATGAGAATATAAAAGGAAGAAATTGATAATGGAGGCTTTTAGGACATTAGGTAATACTTATAAGATTTTTCTGGACATCCGTGGTAAAGAATTATTAGATATCACTTCAACATTATTTTTGATTCCATTAATTTTATGATTCCATTAAATAGATGCACATATTTATATCAGAGAAGAAGTTTGTGCTCCTTATAAATTGTTGTAAAGAACCTATGGAGAAGAGGGAAATAAATGCTTTGAATTATTTAATGAAATTTGTGAATAAAGGCTATTGTACTTACAAGAAGAATGAATGAAAGAAGGTATGTTCAAAGATTATTTTACCAATTCATTTGAAATATAATCAAGCATAAGAAAAAAAAAAAAAAGAAAACTTATAAAATTACAATGGCCATCATTAATGTTACTTCTTATTTTTTTCTTTTACCTGACACACCAAGAAAAATCCGGAAGTTGTAAACCAGTAAACACATGAAGCCAACCTCTTCATTCACTGAATGATGACTCAGAGTCAATGTAACTATTTCACTTCAACCTCTGAACTCCTGGACAGAAAGACCTGGCAGCTATCATTTGTTGGCCATACTCTGATGACAATGTTATATAAAAACTTCTGCCTATGAGGAACTGGATGGGAACAGTTATGTTCCTTTCCAGTTATATTATCAAATATGCATGGTATGATAATTGTTTATAATTCCCATAAGTCTGAGAAGAACTCGACCAGACCATCCCTGCTAGCCAGTCAATCTTGATTGAACTAAAAAGGAAATCTCAAATACAAGAATACTTTTAAATAAATATTTCCAAGCCAAGCAGATTTACTTTACTCAATTAGAAGGGAACTTCAGAGTAAGAGGTTGAAAACACAAATCCCTTAGTACTATCTGTTTTGATTTTAAAATGTGGCCTACAAAAGGTTAACAGGACAAATAAATTGTATATTACCTGAATAGCTTTATAGTATTTAATTTCTTTATATTTTCTTTTAATTTTCTTTATATTTTTATTAATTTTGATGATATTAATGTTAGAAGGATAATTCAGAATAAAACATTGCTCAAGAACTCTTTCTCCCTGCTTTCAGAAGTAACCAAAATGTTAAATTATCTGTATGTCATTATTGATTCTTACACATTTAATCCATGACTTGGTTTTATAGTAATGGTATGGAAGCCATTAGCTTGATCTTTCCTTTGGCTAATTGTCTTTTTTTCCTATTTCTAAATATATATAAACTAGATATTTAGAGCTAAACAGAAACTATAGAACCCTATTACTAAATATATAAAAACTCTGCTTATATATTTAAACCATCCTTGAAACTTTCTAGCAACATAGAAAAAATATTAATATTGTACAAAACTAATAGGATTAAGACTCTAGAAATATTACCTACTTCTTTTTGAATCTCCTTTGCATAGAAAATAACATTCTTTCTGACATTTCCCCCTTTCAATATTTCAAGTTTCATATCTAATCATACCTTCAGAAGAAGGCGGTGAAGGAAAATTCAAGGAGAAAGGAAGAGAAGTACTAATGTTTATTGATCAGCTAGGGTCAAGTGTATAAATTAAATCATCTCATAATGAGAAAGAGGCCATAATCATCACCAATTGTGAAGTGAGCTAACTGTGAATTAGAGATATTAAGTAACTTTTCTTTAGTCACTCAACTCTTAAGTGAAACTTAAAAGTGTCTAATTCTGAAGAGTGTACTCACAATGCCTCAATTTATTTGGAATTCTTAAAACTCACCATGTTTTTTCACACACCTTTGTCTTCAGCTCTTCCTCCGGTGTCCCTTTGTGACCTGCCACCTCGTCAGTTCACCAGGTTCAGGTCTCATGCTACTTTGTCTCTAATAACTAACTGATTTCTTCAGGCAGAATAAACCATATTCCTCTCCTGATGTACCCTCTTTCATGTATATAAGTGCTATATATTGCAACTATTCTCTCGCCAACCATCTTTAAAAGCTAAAAGGCAGGGCAATATGGTATTTCTCTTCGTTTCCAGAGAACCTGGAGTGTGTGTGAAGACTTTAGTGCATGTTTTGAAATGAAGGATGAACAAAAGTGAATGAGCAAAGATCTACCAAACTGAATGGTCAGGAAAAAATAAAGTGTAGCATTCACAATCTTTCTCCATCCACCAAATGTTTGCTAATAGTTTCCTACACTTTTGAACATTTTTATCAAATGTGCCACAGTTAGAAATACTGAAGCTTGGTTTCTAAAGAGTGATTTGTATTGTAGACTTTTGCCTACCCTGGTTTGGCATTCAACACACTCCTTGGTCGCTATTTATTGAGAGCCTACAAAGCAAAGGAAGACATTTTGTTTTATTTAGTTTTGTTTTGTTTTGTTTGTTTTGTTGTAGTAGCCACTTTTCCTTTTATCAAGGATTTTACTATTTTTTGGTATGATGCCAATATTGTATCCTTGGTATGATTATAAACGTTACATTTAATAAGAGGAGTTCAATAATTTGACCCTTGGGAGCAAACTTTGGTCACCAAATTTCTTTCTAAGATGCATGGAGTCAAATAACAAATGACCAGGGTAATGCTTTAGTATATGGAATTTTAAGGGTTTTTTGTTTTTGTTTTTGTTTTTGATGTGACAGAGATAGAGACAGCCAGCGAGAGAGGGAACACAAGCAGGGGGAGTGGGAGAGGAAGAAGCAGGCTCATAGCAGAGGAGCCTGATGTGGGGCTCGATCCCACAAGGCCGGGATCACGCCCTGAGCCGAAGGCAGACGCTTAACCGCTGCGCCACCCAGGCGCCCCGGAATTTTAAAATTTAAGGCACCAGTCAAATTGTGGGAGATAATAGATGGAATTTTAAATGGGGTATAAGGAAGGAAGGGAAAAACAGAATGAAGCTTCTCATACTTGGAGAATGATTTGGGGGAAAATCAGAGGTGGTAGTAATGAATTGTTAAACTCTGTTTAGTGTTCTATAACATACATCCTATTTCCCGCCCCTTCACAAAATTTTCAGTAAAATCTGCATTACTAACATTTGCCTTTTAGAGTTGGATTCTTTTGCTGGGATAAAACTGCATGCTTGTTTTGTGTTGGGGTGGGTACAGGGCGATGACAGAAACAGCCCATGGAGCACAGAGCATCTGGCTTAGTTATCACTGTTATCATTCATTCTTCCTCATTTAAGGATGATGCCATAAGAAACAGTGAGAGTAAATCTATCATGGGGAACTTTAAGGTGCTTGCTTATCTAGCTGGACCCTTTTCAACCACCATCTAAACTGTCTGCAAGAGGTCTGAGTGCTCCATGTGATAGGTCCCCAGGAGAAGAAATATTTTCCACTCAGATGACTTCCTTGTAATAAGCTGACATAGCTCTTGACTTTTACTTCACTGTATTAGCAGTGATTTTTTAAAAATCAATTCAGCTTTTTTTTTTCCTAAAGTCCATTCACTCAGGTTAATTTTTTTTGTCTTTACAAGAGATATTTAACTTTATTATGTCTTCTGCTACTACAGTGATAAAAACATGTGATACTAAGCATTATGCTATGTCACAAGTTATTTTTTTAATAATATTTTTATTATGTTATGTTAGTCACCGTACAGTACATCTCTAGTTTCCGATGTAAAGTTCGATGATTCATTACTTGCGTATAACACCCAGTGCACCATGCAATACGTGCCCTTCTTAATACCCATCACCAGCCTATCCCACTCCCCCACCCCCTCCCCTCTGAAGCCCTCAGTTTATTTTAACTGATAGAATGAAGAGCTTTCTTTTCCTTATGCATAATATAGGGGAAGACATCTGGAATTACAAATCCTCACATTTTCACACTCATCAGTCTATGAGAAAGACTAGATGGAATCCAACAGTCTAGTCCACTAGCAGACCCAAATCTCGGGGTGTAGGCCACTCACCACCATTTCAAAGCATCAGCTCATTTGTCATATCAAGAAGCATAAGACCAGGATAATGTCATTGTTTTCATTAATTTGTAAGCCTTTTGGTTGAAAAACTACCTTAAGAATTGCATAATCTATTATGCAATAATAGATTAACTACCTTATTAGGTAAGAATTGCATAATCTAAATAAGTATTTAAGCAGAGCTATTTAGTTTGCTAATAAATAACACATCTTTGTTTTAAAATTACATATTTGGCTTTGAAGAATCACCAAAATAACTTTTTGGTTTTTTTCAGATAATAGAGATAATAGCCTTGGATTGGGGGGAGAAAAAAGGAACAGGTTTCTCATTAACAACTTGTAAGGAAAAGTTAAAGTACAAAAAAAAAAAAGAAAAAAAAGTGAGAGCAAAAGTGTCAATATATGTATGATTTTATTACATTTTACGGGATGTACGAACTCTGTTGTAGTGAGTAAAGAGTCTTTTATGAAGACAGAAAATGAATCCTTCAGTTGAGGTATGTGAGCAAGGATGGATTGACTGGCTGAGTGGGGAGGGTATAAGCCCGTGGTTAGTGGATGCGAACGCGGCGGGCGCACGCGTATCTGTTTCTGTGTACGAAAGCTCATAACCCTGCTGGTGTGTATAGCACCAGTAAAGGCTGAAAATTGCTACAAGCTGTAAAAGGGTTTGGTCCTAAAGTGGAAGGGGCAATTTCCTTTCTACTCACAGCACAGCACCTTCCTTTTGATTCCATAGCTCCAGCTCTCTCCAGCCCTCCCTCTTACTCACTTTCTTGCTCCTTCTCCACTGCACATGCTGTAATGAGGCACAGCTTGAGATTTCTTTCAAAGAAGGAAGAAAAGGACATCTCTGAGTGGTGCAAATGGGCTGAAAATGTGTTCCTTCTACTCAGGAAATGCTCTTACAGTGCATACTGAGAAAGATCTCCTTCTTTTCATTTTTTCCCCCCTTTTTCTCTGAATTCCTGACATGCACACACACACAGCCTCTATCCTGTGGTTGGTAAGCGTCAAAGCCCTAAATGGCAAATGCTATGGCTCTTGGAGCATTTTCATCTAAAACAGAGAAAGTTTCGAAATTCATAATAAGGGATTTCTGCCTTGATAGAGTACTCTGGTTTGGGTTGAGTAAAAGATTACAAAGGAACAGACTGCATATGAAAGAAAGAAGCAAGCAAAACCGAGAAGGAAGCATAAGACTTTTCTTTCAAATTCAAATTTCATATGAAAATATATTCATTTTCCTGCATGCATTTTCAGTCCCAGAATGCAGTATGTAAAAAGAAAAGTAATAGGTGTTATTCTTTCTTAAATATGTTGTCTTTTCACTGATTATGGAGGAAACGTTTCATGTAACTAGGGACTGGAAGTTAAGAGACAGGCGTAATCAAACAAACACATGCATTCAGGCAAAATAAAATATAGTCTCTCTCTCTCTCTCTCTCTCTTTTTTAAGGCTTCATTATAAGGTCTCAGGAATGAGTGTCACATTTACAATAACCACTGCAAAGCAGAGAAAGCCATGGTTCCTGAAGTGGTAATGTCAAATTAAATAACTAAAAATAGTTCTGTTTGGTTTTTTTTTCCCCCCCCTCTGGTAGTGAAAAGAAATCAGGTTTCCAAATTATGTTCCATCTTCCAAATTTCTGGAAATGAGTATGTGATAGTGATGAGTGAATGTTGGCTGGACTTTAAAACAAAAAAAAGGTAGAATTCCTGAAATAGCACCTTATCTTTGCCAAATATTAATGCCTCCAACTCCCCACCATATTTTTCCTTCTCATTTCTGAAGATAACACAGTCCGGGTGTGTTTCTTTTCATACTTTGGAAAAACTAGACAATGCATATCCTCCTAGACTCTAAGTTGGGCAATTCCTTTCTTCATGCTTCTGTGATGGCCGTTTAGCCCTGTGTGATCACTTGAAATCACAGGCAATTCTTCAGATACTATCAGGTCTCAATCTGACATCAGAAAAAAAAAATGAAATTAGTAAAACAGAGTGGCAAATTAAAGCCGCCTGTGCCGAAGGACTACCAATAAAATCCTAAGAAGAAATGAAAATATCTGAAACCAACCAACAAAAAATGATAATGTGTAACCAGCGCTGTACATTGTCAATTCTGGCAAAAATCCTGTTTCTAAACTCCGTTTGATTTAACTGGTAAAGTGGAGAGGGGACCTCTAGAACATATTGAATCCTGCTCATTTTGCTTAAAATGGAACACAATCGATGTGGACTAAGCAACAAAACTCATCACAGGTGATGAATACAATTTCCCTAACACGTTAAATTTATAATAAGTGGAAGAGTATTTTGAGTGCCAAAGAATATGACGTGAGAAACAAGGTGAGGAAAAAATGAGTAAGCCATCGTTGTGAAATAGTCTTGGGCAGAGATCCTTCCCGAGGATCACAGTTATGTGCATGCAGGTGCCATGAATGATTGTATAAGACTTAGCCGTAGGTTGAAAAGTTTGGACAGTGAGATCCTAGGACACCTTTCTACCCTTGATGCCTAGTGCAGTGTGTGACACATAATAAATGCTCTATAAACAGTTTTTACCTCATGGAAATCCTAACTTTATAAAAAAATGTTTAAAGACACTTATCTATGTATGCTCTTAATTTTGAAGATACTAAATAATTAAACTTAGCTTAGCATATCTTAAGCAATTGTAATATCACAGACAAGGTCATACTAAAACACAAGTCGATTACTGCAAGTTTCCTCAAAACACAACATAAAGTGTTTAATATTTAGAACCGTCCAAAAATTGAACATAGCACCTACACGGCACTCTAGTACTGAGTTCTCTATCACTTGAGGTATTCAAGCCAAAGTGAGATGATTGTCTTTGAGGATGGAATGGAGTATGTAAGCTTTGGATGGGAATAATTAGTTGGTTGGCTTTTAAATTCCTGTAGGTGTGCTGACAACACTGAATCCATCTTATTCATTTCCTGCCCAATGACCTTTCTCAGGGCTGCATGTTCCTGGCCTCTTAGAGGTTAATGTATGCCCTGATGGGAATGTGAGAATGCTTGTTCTGAATGCTAAGTGGCACACAGAGGGCTGCACTTGAGATAACTGTCCTTTGACCTCACCACAATGCTCCTTAATCTATGAAAGTTGTGGCTCAAGGTGTGGACTTCCCTGATTATATTTGCATAAGACCTGGGTCATCTGCCCAATGTCCCCTGCAGGAAGTTACCCAAAATAAAATTCTTTGTAAATGGTATGGAGTGGCTTGCTTTGTTTTCCCCTCTCCAATTACCTTCTCAGTCTGGAGGTATACTTTACTGTGCCTCTTCCACCTTCTAACAACTCCTTTCGACACATGTATTTTATCATTTGTTGATTTCTGTTGTATTTCTTCCCACAGCCAGATCAGGGAGACAGCTTGGGTTGAGGGCTGATTATCTAGCTTTCTTCTTTTACAACTTGGAAACATTTTGCATTTTAGAAGTAACTAGTGGTATCCTGTAGCAGGATTAACCTGCTAACTGTGTTTATAAATAAAGTTGAAACACAATTACTCATTTATTTGTGTATTTAGGCTGTTTCACTACAGTGACATAATTGACCTGTTGCAATTGAGACCATGAGGTCTTGCAAAGCCAAAAAGATTTACTATCTGGCTCTTTACAAAGAATGCTTTCTGACCTCTGGTCTAGAAACCTATTTGAACTATCCATATGATTTTGGCAAAATATCCAAGTATCATCCCCAAAACATAAAGATTGTTTCATGTAAAAAAAAATTTTTTTTAAAGAATTTTTAAAAATTAAAAAATTATGGTTGACTTGCATTATTTGCCAATAAGTAACAGAGGCTTGCATCAGCATTCGTATGTTGAAATGGTTTTTAAAGTGTACTAGCATACAAACTCTTATAATTGACAAACATATTTGTTTATGGGTATTTTCATTAACACTAAACAAATTGTATTTCCCCAGTGGTTGACTGTGAGCTCACATAGCACAAAATTCTCTGTGATCTGTTTGAGAATAGGTACCTAGAGTACCAGTCAAGATGGCTTTAAGAATGTATAATACAAGGCATTTCTAATTTGGAATTTTCTAAGGAAAGAATAAATCTTAAGGAATTGCTCTGATGTTTCATTTAAAAATAATGATGCACTATAACTTTTTCATTTAGATGTTTTTTATTGTTACTTTTGTAAAAAAGATAGTAAATATTATATTTCAACCTGTGTTTCAAATGAAATAAAAATTCTACAATGGAGTCATTCAACTGAATGAAAGTTTTCTAAATTATATGTGCCCTCTTTTCTACTCTTATGCAGGGTTTAGATATTCATAAATATTTAAAAAGTCAGGTTTTCAAATCCAATATGACTGCAATCCATTTTAACAGTGAGGACTGAATTGTTTTTGCCCCTGTAGGTGAATAAGATAGACAAGCTAATTGCCTTTTTAACTTACAGATTTTCAGCACAAGATCTCATTATCATTTGCTTTCAGGAATGAATTTCTCTTGAGTTCTGATAGAGAGTATAGCTTCTTTTATTATAAAATCATGAACCCTTTACCTTCCCTCTCTTCCTTTAAATTCCCGTACAGAGTACTTGATAGAAGACTGATTTTGCTCATCACTGTTTCAAGTGATTCTTAGAATAACTTGAAAGAACAAGGAACATATCACATTAGCATAACAGAGTACTTGAAAAATCAATGGCTATGCCTAGGTAGAAATGATTGTACCCATAACCAATATTCCACACATTTAGAAAGGTCATAGAGAACTTATTTAAAACTCTATTCACAAGAATAATTATAAATGGCAAGTTCCTATTTATTGTGTTGAGAGCCATTCTATCATTTTAAATGCCTTAAACTGGTATAAAAAAATATTCCCCTGGTAAAGCAGACTCATTGAAAAACTTAGCTGTTGAGTGTGGAGTAAATGAAACACAAAATCACACACACACACACACACACACACACACATTTAAATCTGTACTGGAGTAGGTGGTCTGGAATGATCCCAGGCTAGGGTAGATGATCAAAGAGAATTTGAAAGAAGAAATATCCGAGGCCTAAGCTGCAAAATGGAAAAGCATTATAAGTATACATGCAGGGGAAGTCAAGTTACAGAAAGTTGATAGAAAGAGTTATGAAAATTGATAATTTTTATTCAGATCCAGTTCTGAGTATATTTCAGTTTTTAGTTAGAAAAAGTGAGTTGACTTTTAAAAATTATTATTTAAATTGTATTATTATTATTGAAATTATATTATTATTAATTAAATTATATTATTTATATCTCTGAAGAATCTTTAATAATTGCATAGATATATGTTACTACTATAAGTGTTCCGTTGCAACTGCATTTACTCTATTGATGATGTGGACATTGCTCTAAAATCATTTTTTAGTTTCGGTGAGTACTTCAAAGATCTAAGGGACAGAAAGCCGTAGTACGCTTATGCAGGCAATTTATAAACTTGAGCTTATTTTTAATCTTTAATATGAGAAAAATAAAATGTTTATCACACTGAGGTTATTAATGAAGATAAATAAGGTAATTTGTGTAAATGAGCAATGTAAATGCATAATTTCATGGATTTGAGTTTTTATTTTATATGGCTACTACATAGATTTTTTGTTACAGTGACTATTTTCATAAATAAGCATTGAGATTTATAATCTCATGAGCATGCATTTGGGGGAAAATGGGACAATATTAGAATCTATATTATTGTTAAAGATCAGGCTTTGTCTTCAGAAATAATATTCCAACAATGTGATATCAAATAGACACAAGTGGAAACAGGAAATTCAGTCTAGGTTAGCTATTACGGTGCTATTACAGTGTAGATGCAGTGATGAATGGAATTGGATGGATATGAATTTTTTTTTTTAAGATTCATTTATTTATTTGAGAGAGAGAGATAGCACATGCAAGTCAGGGGAAGGACAAGGGAAAGGGTGAGAAAGAATCTCAAGCAGACTCCCCACTGAGCTTAGAGCCCTATGCCTGGCTTGATCTCATGACCCTGAGATCATGACCTGAGCTGAAATCAAGAGTCAGATTCTTAACTGACTGCACTACCCAGGTGTCCCTGAGATCTTTCTTGAGGTGAACAGAAAGGAGCTTGAAAAAAGAGAAACATTCTAAATAACTTATTTGTTTAAATAAAAAAAAATAACTACAATCACTTTTATTTATTTAAATACAAATAACATTTTATTTTAATTTAATTAATTTTTTTTTTTTTTTGTATTTAGTAACTGGAAGGTGCCATTTTTTTTTCTCGAGGTGGAAGAATGAGAGAGGTCAAGACAATTGTCCTTAAAGTTGTTTCTATTGTTGGGGGTGTATATGTAAGAGATACAGAAAGGGTGTCAATTTTGACATGATGGTTTTGAGACATCCAGGAGCCAGACAGGTCTAGACATCAAATAGCTTGAGAGACACAAGTGTGAATCTAAGCTATAACATCAGGACTGGCGCTGGGGCGAGTAAAGTGAGAATTAAAGAGATCATCTAGAAGAAAGTTAGGAGGGACAGGATGAGAGAATCTAGGACTGAGCCCAGAGACAATCCCAAAGTTGGCAGTTGGGTATAGAGGAAGAAGGTAACAAAAGTTAATAAAGTTGACTAAACTTAGGGATATTTGATGTCATGAGAACCCCAAAAAAGAGACTGTTTTAAGAACTGGTAATGTGAAGGTGGAGGAGGAAGGATAGTCTTAATTGCCAAATGTTTTTAAGATATGAAGTGAATATGACAACAGGTAGTCAACAATCTTTCCATTGAGTTTAGCAAGAGTAAAGTCCTTGTTGAACTGGTCTAGAGAAGGTTCAGTAAAGGTGTCTAATGCATGTTAGAGAGATACTAAGTGGAAGTGGACATAGTGGATACAGACATTTCCCTGAAGAAATATAAATGTAATGTTAACCTTAAGAATAACATTGCCAATAATTTTACTAATAAAATGAGTTTATTCAGGAATTGCACAGGAATTGTAATTCGGGACCAGCAAATTATGGCAAACCATGGGTAAATCTGAAGAGACAAAGGGAAGGTCACCTTCTGTTAGGTTTTAGAAGGAAATTGGGGAGAAATGTTAGAACAAAAGTTCACTGGAGAAGAACGAGAGTTTGAGATTGTGGCCATTTCTCATTAGCCATAGCAGGGGTTAGGGCATGGTTGCTAGGACAGGGAAGGATCTTCTTTCTTTTTCTTAAAAACAAGAGATAAAATTCCTATGTGAAAAATGTCCTCCTTGTTAAGATAATTGCTTCTTTCTGCTGGTTATGCCCTCTGCAATGAGTGATATGTGCCTGGGAGGTCCCTCTTCAGGGCTTTCCTGCTCCATTTAAAATTAGGTTTTTGTTTTGTTTGTTTTATTTTTTAATTTTAACAATACATCATATAATGTATTTAGTAGATATTAGATAACATATTATATGTGTTAATATGTATACAGGCACAAGCATCTGTTATAGATAGATAAACTCCAGGAGTAGAACATTTCAAGAGGGAAATAGATGTCTTCAAATACAGGTGGAATTACCAACTTGTGGTAAAAAGTGATGATAGTTTATCTCTGTTAACGTCCTTTTTTTCCTCATTGTACTCATTGAACTGGGAGATGACAGGGAAGTAAGGGTGAGAAAGGAATGTATATGTCTGAGGACAGAAGAGACAATTCAAATAGTATTTCTGTTAATAAAGCTAATTATAGAAGCATTGACAGTTATGTTAGCTTTTTCTGTTGCATAGTATATTATACATATATGCACTTAAAACAATATATATTTAGGTATATGAGGCTAAGTGAAATAAGTCAGTCAGAGAAAGACATGCCAGATGTCCCTCATATGTGCAATTTTAGAAACAAAACAAATGAACAATCAAAGAAAAAAAGAGACAAATAACAAAAATAGAAGACTCTTAACTACAGAGAACAAACTGGTGGCTGCCAGAGGGGAGGTGGGTGGGGGATGGGTGGAGTAGATACAGGGGATTAAGAGTACCTTTATCTTGATGAGGGCTGAGAAGTGTATAGAAATGTTGAACCATTATATTGTACACCTGAAACCAATATAACACTGTATGTAATTATACTGGAATAAAAAAAATACATTTATCATCTCATAGTTCCAGTGGATCAGGACTTTCACCACAGGTTGGCTGGTTCCTCTCAGGGTTTCACAAGGCTGCAGTCAAGATGCTAGCTGGAGATGCGATCTCATCTGAAACTCCATGTGCTCTTCCGAGCTCATGTGGCTGCTGGCAGAATTCATTCATTTCTTTGCAGCTGTGGGACTCATAGTGGCTTGCTTCTACAAGGCTAGCAGGGAAGGTCTAAGCCCTCTTTTAAAGGCTTCCAACTGAGTATGAAAATATAACACTCTATTTTTGGTTCTGAAAATAAAGTCTCTGTAACTATAAAACACACTCAAGTTTATTGACTCATTCACTGGCTTTGTGTACCTTAGATCCCATGATCCATGACTACAATCGCTTTCTTTGTTTTCAGCCAACATTCTCAACTCCTATGACCTGGCCTCCTATAATTTTCTGCCTATGGTCATCCATAGTTAAACCCAACTAACTTTGAATACCTACATGGGAGACATGGACCACTGATTTAGATAAAACATACATTCAGGGTGACTGGGTGTCAGGCTAAATGTTGTGAACACCAATTTCAAATCAAACAAGCATACTCATTTATTACATGTGTTTAATAAATATATGTATGCCTTTAGGCTGCAACGGGGAAGTTGAGTAGCTCTGTTAGTCACTATGGCTTGCAAAGACTGAAATATTTTCTCTATGACTTGTTAAATAAAATATCTACCTCCAGTCTAGACATTGTGGAGGCCTTACAGCAAAGAGGGCACTAGGTTGTTGAATTAAAAAGAAAGGAGATGTTGGTGAAGAATAGGAGGCTAAGTGGTTATCTTGGAAGTTGGTATAGTTTTTGGAGTATAAGGGATAAAAAATACTGGAGAATTTGGGAGAGCAAGACATTGGTTATTGACATTTCTGAGAATGAAGATAGGAGATAGCATGGCATAATGCACTGTGAAACAAGCATGCTAGTCTTTAGTGAAGGTCAGGAGGATGGGCAGGACTACCAGGAGCACAGAGTAGATGATAGAGCTCATGGTGGGAGCATGGTGGAAGATTCAAGATACATATATCACAGTATATAGTGATACATAGAACTTGCAGTTTTGTTTACCCTTCTACAAGCGAGGAGGAAAGTAACCTGCTAGAACCATGATATGCAAGTAAAGAACATGTCTCCAGTTGTCTGGCCCTGAGTTAAGAAAAGTCTGACCAGGGGCGCCTGAGTGGCATAGCGGTTAAGCATCTGCCTTCGGCTCAGGGTGTGATCCCCGCGTTGTGGGATCGAGCCCCACATCAGGCTCCTCCGCTATGAGCCTGCTTCTTCCTCTCCCACTCCCCCTGCTTGTGTCCCCTCTCTCGCTGGCTGTCTCTATCTCTGTCAAATAAATAAATAAAATCTTAAAAAAAAAAAAAGTCTGACCAAACAAAAAAATTAAAACAAACAAAAAAGCAAAACTATGGCCAGACTGAAAAGATCAGTGGTTTCCAAGAGTTAAGTGGGGAGGTAAGAATGATTAGATGGGGCAAGAGGAGTTTTATGGTAGTGAGAGTATTCTTAGGATACTATAATGGTGAATACATGTCATTTATATATTTGTCCAAACTCAGAATGCTCAACACCAAGAGTGAACCAAAATGTAAACTATGGACTTTGGGTGACAATAATGGGTCATTGTAGGTTTGTAAATTGTGACCATTTGTACCATTTGGTAGGGATGTTGATAATGGGGGAGGCTATGCGTGAGTAGTGGAAGGGGATAAATGAGACATCTCTATACCTTCCATTCAATTTTTTTGTGAATCTAAAACTTCTCTAAAAAATAAAGCCTATTTAGAACTCACAACAATAACAACAAAAACAAAAACAATAGGCCCTGCCTCCAAAGCCTACAAGGGAAGAATGCTCAAGCAGGCAACCAGCTTTCAGTCAAAGTCATATAAATGGTTGGAAAGCCCGGAGATGAAATCGTCATGGAAGAGCACCCATTCATTGCATAGTTAGTTATTAACCATACAGTGGACTATAGATTGGGTCAGATTTATATAACGGCCATTGTAGGGAGGAGAAACCAGATGAAAACTGGTGACCACTAAGGTTTGGACTCCTGAGAGCCACAGGCATTAAAAAGAAGTGTAAGAAATGATGGGACCAGTTCAGAAGGCCTGATCATACGTGTTTGGGGGTCCATGTGCTCTTATTCTTTTCACAGGAATTTTACAAGTATCTTTCAATATTGTAAGTCACTCTGAAATATGTAATTCTTGTTCACAAATCTTATGTTATCTCATGTAATTAAAATCTTCATTGTATAGCTATTTTATTCCTGAATTTTCTGATAGAGATTGAAATCTGGAGGGTCCAAAGGAAAAGAACTAGTCCATACTTAAGATTAACGTGGGTACATTCTTGTAAACAGAAGTTTACTTGTACCTGTACCTCGTGAGTGATTCTGCAGAAGCAAGGTAGAGAATCACCTAGATTTACTCACATACTGGAGAGAAAAAATCGAAACCAAATAACTTCAAATTGCCCCACTCATGCTTGGTGACTAAAATTTAAAAAGCCTTAATCTTTCCCATCTTTAAAGCAGGAATAATAAAACCACCTCAATATGATATTGCATCAGTGAGGTGATGTGTTGGAAGCAGCTTTGTAACCATAATGCATGATACAAATATTAAGTGACAGTATTTTTAGATCGCATTCAGTACTCTGTTGGGTGATATTTGGCTAGCAAATTCTTTTTTATTTAGTTAATTAATTAATTGAGAGAGGGAGGGAGGAGAAGGGCAGAGGGAAAGGGAGAGAGAGAGAATCTTAAGCAGGCTTCATACCCAGTGCGGAGCCCTACGTGGGGCTGGATCTTACAACTCTGAGATCATGACCTGATCTCATCTGAGATGTTTAACCAACTGAGCTACCCAGGCGTTCCTCTGCTGGAAAATTCTGCTTCATTTCACCCATGAAGCCTGCAGGTCCAAATCTTCTAAGGTTAAGTTTCTGTATCAAATGCCTTCAAAGTTTCAACAATTTAATTCTTAACTTTTCCTTGACTCTGATGCATGCTGTGGTGCACTCATCACAAACCAGCAAAATGTGCATGCATTTATAGATATGGAATCTAGCTTAAAAATCATATACTCAGGGGCGCCTGGGTGGCACAGCGGTTAAGCGTCTGCCTTCGGCTCAGGGCGTGATCCCGGCGTTGTGGGATCGAACCCCACATCAGGCTCTTCCACTGTGAGCCTGCTTCTTCCTCTCCCACTCCCTGCTTGTGTTCCCTCTCTCGCTGGCTGTCTCTATCTCTGTTGAATAAATAAATAAAATCTTTAAAAAAAAAAAAAATCATATACTCATAGCAGGTTTTCACTTTTCAAAGGATCATTTCCCAAGTTTGTTCACTGAAGATTTTACTTAAATCTTCCCACTTAGATAAAAAATAGTCAACAATTCATTATTGCCCTCACCACGCCCGCCTTACCCTCATCAGCCTTCCTGCCCCTGTTATCCTCATCACTCATGGAGCTGCTGACGCCCTGGTAATAGTCTGTGCATACTACATCATGGAGACAGAGTTCTTGCCCTATAGAAAAAAAAAAAAAATCATGAGGGCACTTAGATTATTCCAAATCTTATTATACATGAACTCTATAGATCTTTGAGGAAAAGTGAGGAATGATTTTTCTTTTGTCAAATGTTTAGATAATTTCTTCAAAAATCATTTTTGTACACACATGTGAGTAATTTGTTTAGATATGGATTCATTCATTCATTCTTGCTCACTCCCTTTGTGGTCTCGAGGGAGGAAAAAAATCAGATGAAAACAACCCCAGGAATAAAATTTTATACCCCAGAATTACAGTAGCCTGTGGCTGAAATACTATAATGGCTTAACAATTCTCTTTTACTCTATGCTCAATGGGAAAATCTTCTAGGAAAGAAATTTTTCATACTAAAGAGATTTTCTCAGCATATTTTGCACTAAGGGGGCAAAGTAGCAGAGTGAATTAATAGATGGATAATTATTGATCGAGAAGATCCAGGGAATCAATGATCACTTCTGATTTCAAATTTCCTTCTCTGATACTTACTCCGGCCCCATATTTTCCCACATTTAGAATATTCATCTCCAACCTCAGAAATATAATTAACCATTACCATGTCAGATAATCAGCAGGGATATGCTGATTTAATAAATTTTCCTTTGATGTATGATAAACTGATTTTGTTGTTGACTAGACTCTTTTAACTTACCTGTTTAATGTGTTATTGGCCAGATGTCAGTGCTTCTCTTTCTTAAATGAACTTAATTATTGCCACAAAGAACATTAAATTTGACTTCCTTAAGGACAGATCAATATGACTGACAGTGAAATAAATATTGCTCATTATTTTAAATTGCTGTGCAATATACAGGCTGCCAAATTAATGGGAAATGACCGTGATTATCAGCCATTACGCAGGTTTGAGTGTTGCTTTCCCAGATCCCTGCATCTGCCTCTTTGTAAGACGTCTTTTCTTAGGACTGAAAGACAATGAAGCACGTAGGTATGCAGGACCAAGTACAGAAATCCATCAGAGCTGTTTATTGCGGGAAAAGAGGAGAATTTTTGTTTTTCATGGCAGCAGGGATTTTTTTAGGAACAAGTAAAAACGTTTTATTTACAAGGGTGAATGAGTTGCATTAACTAGCCATGGTATTATCTGGGCCAATTTCATGTCACTTGAAATTCATGAGTTCAGAGATTCGAACCAAAACACAAAGGTTTTAGTGGTTTTCATTCATATTCTTATTGTTCAAAAGTGCTTAAATAAGATATAAAAAGTTTCATAAGGCTTTCTGGACATTACATGGTTCTTTCAAAAGCACTATTTTGATGATTTAGATTGTCTGTTAGGAAATAATGCAGAAAAATACAGGTAGCAATTTATTTGCAACAGTGAGAATATTGTACATGAAAGGAAAAGTGTTTTGTTGAAAGCTTGCCTGTGTTTTTATCATTTAAGGGGCATCTAAACAGAGTTCAGCAATTCCAAAGGCACTGAAATATATAGACACTATATTTTAATCCTAACATCACACTTCTACTGAACCAGGTTCACTCAATCTTATACTTAACTTACTAAAACTTTTATATTGGTACAGGATGAAATTTCATTCTGTAGCGCTATAAAAAGCACTCTAAAAACATCATAATTACTGAAGAATTATAACACTACCACACTGTATTCCCATATTTAAAGAAAATATTAGTAAATCTATAATAATAATACATTACATGGTATCAAAGTGCAGTAAGCATTTCTAGATAGTTACTTAAGCTATTTAGAATATAACTGAATAAAAGAAAAGACAAATTGATATACTCAGTATTCACAGAACCTTAGATTCTCAACATCATTCCATAGGTGTCAAAGGTAAATTCCAAATTAGTCACACATCTTTAAATTCTATTTTAAGTCTGTGTTCAACTATATCATATTTAAATTTGAGGTGCCATCACTAATATTTCGACAAATTATAAAGTGTCTGTTTCATACCCACTCTCTTTGAGTTTTCATAATTCTGTAACTTATTTCCCATGAAGTATTTGCTATGTGAGCAAACACTCAATGAAAAGAAAAGGTGCAACTGAGAAAAATAACAGTGTTCATATATTCATACATTCAACAAATTTGGTTGTTTAGGGAGGGATGGGCATTGGGCCAGAGACTGGGAATACAACCACCTGTGGACGATCTAGTCCCCAAAGTTTGAGAGAATAGGTGTATGAGTGGATGTTATTCTATTGTCAAACATACCTGTCTTCACAAAGTTTTGTTTTGTCAGAGGCATCTTCTGAGCAAGCCTACACATTGGCGTGTGGATGTTTGTCTTTACTGATTTTTAGTATTTGTTTATTTGCTGTATAGCTTCGCACCCCACCAGAATGCAAGCTGTCTGCAGGCAGGAAATTTATAACCTTTCCAAGATCACCTTTGTATCCTAAGGGTAGAGTATAAACTATAACAAACATATGCTGAATGAGTGAATAAAGGGGAAAAAATCAACTAGTTTCTGGATGTGTTGGGTCAGTAAGTGAGGGTTTGTGTTCTTCAATTTGTGTAATGATGTTTTTGAAATATGACTTAAATCTATTTTAAATTTTTAAAATCTGGTATTTCATGAAAAGGAAAGCATCACTTTACAATAATACTATTTAGATGTTTCTAATACTTATTCTCCTAAATGGCTCTGAAATTATCTGGATATTTCAGTTTAAGAAAAACCACCTCTGAAGGTAAAGGAAAAAAATTGTAATCACATAGTAAAATTAGCTAATTTTTTTTCCCTTTATGCAACACACACTACTGTTTTCATGTATAATCTTATTTAACACTCAATAAATGTTGTGGTTACTCCCGTTTTAATGATAAGGACCCTGAGGCTCAGAATGCTTAAATGGCATGATCCTGATCCTTCAATTAGTAGATGTTGAAGTTGGCTCAAGCTTACCTCTGTTTGATTGCAATGTCTTAAAATAAATATCTACAAATGAAAAACATCAAATTTTTCAGTGAAAGAACAATGAGTTATGAAGCAAGAATACTAGCATAAGTTATCATTTATGAAATAAACTTAGAGTTTACTTATTGTTTCTGGAGAGTGGGCCTTCAGATCTATTATGCTGCATCCATTTTGAACAGGAGGTTGATAGGAAAAGATGTAAATTCTCTTACTAACATCTAAAATTGTTTGGTCCTTTGGGGAAATGAGAGCGACATAAAATGTGACCCCTTTATCACTCGTAAAACTTCTTTGTCTTAAAGTCAATTGTTTTTTCAGATACTGATATAGCTAGGTCCTCATTTTTATTTGTGTATGTTCACTATCTGAATGTGTGTGCACATCTGTGTGAACGTTTGTATATTTGCACATACACGCGTGTGTGGGCGTATATATATATATTTCCATCATATTATCTTCAGTCTTTTGGTTCATGTATTTAGGTGTTTCCTTTTTAAATAGCATATACCTGGATTTGTTTTATTTTATTTACTTTGACACCCTTTTTTAAAAAAGATTTTAGTCCATTTGCATTTATTTTGAATACCATTGTGTCCCTCTTATCTATTGTTTCATAATTGCCTTGATATTCCTATTTTTTCTCTCTTTTTTGGTCTTATTTTGTATAGATTGAAATGCCTGGAGATTTTTACTTCAATTCATGCTGCTATTTCTCTTTTAGCAGGAAGCTATATGCTCCATTTCTCTTATTTTTAATGGTTGCCCTAGAAAAACAGTTTACAACTAGAATGTCAGTGTCATTCAGGCAAACACTTTGCTTGTGTGTTTAAACGTTACATCCTTATACCTAAAAGAGTGTCTATAGCATAGTAACTTTCCATTGATATTTGTTAAAAGAAACAATTTTGATTGTGTTGTCATCGCAATTTCAAAAATAACAAAATACACTAGTTCTTATTCTTCTCTCTTATTCAGTAGTTTTCCAGTATTTTAATTATTTTTTCTAGGTAGTCATTTTAAACATTATTTATATTGTTTTATGTAGCCATCATTTTTAATTGTTTTTTTGGAAGATATTCACTTGGTTATATAAATCTAAATGTGAATATATTTTATGAAAATCTAACAAAATTTACCTAACTGTCCAAAGTGTGTGTCCTTTATTGACAGGTAGATTTCTAAATGTGTATTCAGCAACTGAGGTCCATTCCATCCCTTGGCTGTTCAAACCCATGGGGCCCTGACGATATCTGTAAAGAGCTTGGGGGGGGGAAAGGGAGAAAAGAATGGAGAAGTTAAACTTTTAAAAGACATTGTCTAGAGGGGTACACTGCATCTTGTCCCACATTCCACTGACCAGAACTACTCAGACCTTATCACCTAACAATGATGGGGATAAGGCAATAAAGTCCAGCTGTGTTCTAAGTTAAAGAAAGAAGGATCTGGTTTGGGGGAAGAGGTCTTTTCCACATAGATTGATACTTGTTTGTTTCTCATATTTTAAAGATACTGATCCACTGTTCTCTGGTTTCACTTTTTGCTTCTATAAGAACAGGCTGTGTGCTTGTCTTTCTTTTTCAGATAATCTTTTGGTTCTGCTTTTATTTAAGGTCTGCTCTTTTTCTTTGGTGTTCTGCCAATTCACTAATATGAGTTTGGTGAGGATTCACTTTTATCTACGCAGGTTAGGTTTAGCTGAATTATTGAATATATGAATGTATGATTTTAACCAGTTCAGCCGTTATCTTTTTTTTTTTTTAAATTTTATTTATTTATTTGACAGAGATAGAGACAGTCAGCGAGAGAGGGAACACAAGCAGGGGGAGTGGGGAGAGGAAGAAGCAGGCTCATAGCAGAAGAGCCTGATGTGGGGCTCGATCCCATAATGCCGGGATCACGCCCTAAGCCGAAGGCAGACGCTTAACCGCTGTGCCACCCAGGCGCCCCACAGCCGTTATCTTTTAAAATATTCTTTCTCATTCTTTATTTTCTCCTCTGCAACTCTCTACGTGTATGTATACTCGCTTATAAATGCAAGTGTGTAAGTACTGTTATATACTCATTTTCTTATTTGTCAACTTGTTTGCATATTTTCCATATGTTTCTTTGCTGCATTCCAAAATATATATATTTGGGGGGGCAGGGAGGAGGGGCAGAGGGAGAGAGAGAATATTACGTAGGCTCCATACATAGACAGTGTGGAGCATTACACCGAGCTTGATCTCACAGCCCTGAGATCATGACCTGAGCCCAAATCAAGAGTCGGATGCTTAATCAACTGAGCCACCCACACACCCACAAAATATTTTTAAGTCAGCCTTTTCTAGTGCTCTTTTCAGGAAAGTCTAATATAGTTATTATTCCATTATTTGTTTCTATAGTAATTATTAAAATTTCTAAATTTAATTATTAATTTAAATAATTATTTAAATTTTCTAAATTGTTAAATTAAATATTTACATTTCTGCCTGGTGAATCAGGCAGTGTTTTGTTATTTGGTAGTATTTTGATACTCCTTTTTATTTACTGAATAATATTAATGGTACTTTTTTATTTGGAACACTGGAAATATTCTATAGTACGTGCACCGGAGTGGAAGTGAATTGGAAATGTGCACCCACACACACCTTTATGAAGCTGTGAGCTTAAGGTTGTACACATTATTGTGGGAGTATCCATTTTCTATTGCTGTTGTAACAAATTACCACACATTTAGGAGCTTAAAACAGTATAAATTCATTTTACATTCTGAAGGTCTGACCTTTGAAATGCTTTCTGTGGAGCTAAAATCAAAGACTACTCCTTCTGGAAGCTTTAGGGTAGAATGTGTTCCTTGACTTTTTCAGCTTCTAGAGGCTCCACACACACTTTGGCTCATGGCTATATCTCTGGGACCTGTACTTCCAGTTTACCTTCTCTCTCTCTGATCTTCCTGCTTCTCTCTTATAAGGGCCTTAAATTATCTGCACTGGGAGAATCGAGGAAATTTCCCCATCCTTATTTTAATCACAGCTTTGAATTCCCTTTTTCCGCGTTAAGGTAACATATTCCCAGATTCCAGAGATTAGAATGTGAGCATCTTTGTGAGGACCGTGTTCTGCTTACAACACTGGAAGTTATACTTCAGTATGAATAAATAAATAACAAATACTGTTTTTGTTTAAAAAAATTCCCTGAAAATCCAGAATCACAAATATTAGCTAAGATATTTTCAAAAATCAAGCTGTATCCCTTAGCATGAAATAATCAGACTTAAATTTCCTCACTATATGTAGTACAAATAAAAGAAAGAACTATTTTTTCATGATCATTTACTAATCCTAATGTTTTTTCTTTAAAGAAAACTGTACCTCCAACTACAGAAATCAGTCATTCTTCATATCATAGAATCATAATGACCATAGTTTTCCTCTATTCTTCCTGATAACAAGGCTAGTTCTAAAAATTATGACTCATGGGGAAAAAAAAAAAGAAAGTCTTGAATCTTAAGGAGTTTAAAGTTTCAAGTCAACAATAGTTTTATTTGACATGAGCTCATCAAGTCATTGGATTCTTATAACATCCTGGAAAAAACATAAGAATGAGAAGGTATTGCATTTCTCATATTCATTTATTCTTGTTCCTGGATGAGCTCCTGCAAAGAAATTGATTAAAATTTCCAGGGTTGGATTTGGAAAGGTAGGATACATTTAGAATCTTTGAATTGTTAAATAAAACACAATAAACAGTCCTCAGCAGTAAACTTCGTACTCCCTGGACAAGAGAAGACGGACAAACATAGAAGAGAAAGCTTCTCTGACAATCACAGTCTTGCTTTGACATCTTCTCCTCTAATGAAACTCTTAAAATGTTTTATGAGGAAAAAGCTATTTTCTTCCATGTTATCAGTTGAAATATATTTTCATGAGTTCCAAAGGACAACTGCCAGGATGAATGCCTATAAACTTTAGGACTGAAGTTTTGTTTTGTCTGCTCTGGGGATGTCAGTGCCTCATTTTATTCATAGTGTTAGGAAAATTACATGATGCATCCATCTTATTTATCTTTCATTAGACCAATGCATATATATTCTAACTCTCAATACCACAAAACTTGCCAGTTTAGTTTTGTGTCTTTGTGTCTTAGTGATACAGAGATCTGGGAAGGTTTATATGATGTTTTCAAAATTTTACAGCTTTGCAGCTAGAACTGTATGAATTTTCTATAAATATTGGTGAAAGAAAGCAGTAACTTTGACACTTGAGAACTAGTATATAAAACAAAAAGTAGACAGAAACATTTGTTCATGTTCAGGACATCTTTTATTTTTTTTCTTTTTCTTCTTTCCTCTTTTTTCTATTCATACACACACATACACACACACACACACACACTTTGAACTACATTAGGTGACAATTCTAATATTACTGGCACTAACTCTAATCTCTTTCTTTGATAACAGGCATTGCTCATGCTCTTTCACTTTGCTTCTTTAATAAAGAACTGTAACCAAGAGAATTATTCTTTCAGTCTTTCTGTTTCCATCATTATTCTGTCCTGTGGTGCCTGTGGGCGTGTGTGTGTGTTTCTGTGTGGGCATCTGTGTGCTGTGATGTACACTAGCCTAAGTAGAAAGATGCATTTATTAAAGAAAAGTCATATTAGGAGACAGATTTATTTATTCTTAGTTTTAGATGATTTCTTTCTCTTATATTTTTACCATTATAATTGTTTCAATGCTAAAAGATATTCAACTTATGATGAGTATATTGTTTTCTATGTCAGGTGAAGACTCAGTTATGCTGCAGTAACAGACAACCCTAAAGTATCAGTGGCCAAAAATGTTTTCTTTCTTCTTCCTTTTCCACTGCAGGTTGGCTCCTGCTCTTCTTCATGTAGTCACTATTCGGGGACAGTCAAATGGAAGGGCCACATCCAAAACAGTGATGGTTACTATGAAAGAAAAAGAAAGAGGGAGGGGGTAGGTAGAAAGGATGGGGAGAAGGAGGGAGGAAGGAAGAGGGGGAGGGATGCAAATCATGTGATTTCTTAAAAGCCACATTAAAAGTTCTTAAACACGACATACCACTTCTGCTTGATTTCATTAGTCAAATCAAGTCACAGTTGCGTCTACCACTAGAAGATAATTTCATGTCTGCTAGTAATTTAAAAAATCTCACATTACTGACACAATTCAAATTGCTTCACTCTTTTTATATTCATGTGCACCTTCCAAAGCCTGTTGAGACTAGTCATGTATAAAATGTCTTTATTATCCATTCCCTATCTTCATCACAGGTAATACTCCTACACAGTATTTGCCTCTCGCAGTTGATTTGTTCATTTAGTTGGTTTTATCTGACAAAGAATAGATATTACTTTATAAGGCATCACATCATTTTTTCCTTCCTCTGTTTTGAAAATTTTATGGTTGATTCCCATATGAAGTTTTTCAATTTCCCACTGTCTCCATTAACAATGGCTCATCTGAAAAGACTATGTCAAGAAAGTTATAAATATTGGAGAGTTTGCCAAGTTCAAAGGTATTGAAGTTCTACAGATGCTTCTTTCATTTTCCTTCCTGTTAAATCAACGCCTCTGCTTTTGATTCTATTAAGATACTGAGCGATCTCAGGAAACACATTCATTTCATATAATGTCTACAGTTACAAAGATCTGAAAAATGTGGGGGTACATCTGTGTAGTTTTCCTCCAAATTCTACCATTAATATCTGTAAAGAAATTGGTAGAAATAGCACATGCTGCTTCATGCCAGTAAACATACTTCACAAGCAAACTTTTGAGGAGCTCCATCTTTACCTTTTCTCCAGTTGAAGCTTGTAGAATTTCGCTATTTCTGAACTGACCTGTGGCAATTCTTGATATACCTAAATGCTTGCCCTTGCTTTGAAGAACAAAAACCACCCTTGAAATAATGAACTGAACCTAATTCTGACTACCCTTTGTCCCGGCTGAGTGACCCCCATATTGCGGTTGGCACACCATGATGTTTCTGAGATGAACTGAAATCCTAATTTCTCTTTTGTTTCTTGAACCAGTTCGCTTGCTTTTTTCCCTCAGAGTCTGATTTACAATTATTTGAATCCAGTCAAATGATCTTACTTTGACCACTAATGCCTTCATTGTTTAATAATTTGGTTTGTGGAGTGGACTTTATCTGAATTAGTCCTATGCCATTAGGCCTTCTGCTACCTGCCTAATCTCATTTCTTCCTATTTTTCTTCCCCTCCCTCCACTTCGGCAACTCTGGGCTCTTTACTAATAATCTCTGAGCAGCCAAGGCAACACATCACTTGAAATCCATGTATTTTCTTCCCCCCCCCCTTTTTTTTAAAGAAAGGAAGAAGGGGTGTTGAAGCAGAGGGGAAAGAAGAGAGAATCTTAAGCAGGCTCCACACCCAGCCCAGAGCCCAATGTGGGGCGTAATCTCACAACCCTGAGAAAATGACCTGAGCTGAAATCAAAAGTCAGATGCTTAACTGACTCAGCCAGCCAGAGGCCCCATTTGCTTCTCCTTCTGCCTGAAATAGTCTTCCCCAGGTATTCTCAAGGCCAACTTTTATTTGTTTTCCCATAAATCCATCTTTTCTGTGAGGCTGGCATGGCCACTCTCTAAAATTGCATAATGTTACTATGACTCAGAATAATATAAGAAATAAAAGAAAATAAGAAAAATAAAAAATAAACACATATGTCTTAGTTGTTTCATTTTGCTATAACAAAAATAACATAGACTGCATAGCTTCAACAACAGAAATTTATTTCTTACAGTTCTGGAGACGGGAAAGTCAAAACTCAAGGTGCCAATAGATTTGGTGTCCAGGTGAGAAACTGCTTTTTGGTTTATAAATGGCCTCTCTTCTTGCTGTGTCCCTACATGGCAGAAGGGGCAAAGGATTTCTCTGGGGTCTCTTTTGTAAGGACACTAATCCCATTCATGAGGGCTCTACCTTCACAACCTAATCACCTCCAATACCATCACACTGTGGGTTAGGATTTCAGCATATGTATTTTGGGAAGACACGACCAGTCCACAACATTTATAAAGGAGAATTAATCAAAGGCCAATTAATCAAATGCTAAACATCTAAGTTTCATGATTCATTGTTTCTATGAGTTTGATTATAATAATGAATCACTATGTATTATCAGAATAGTATTGGTTGTTTATAATAGGAAACTAAGAAAGAAAGAAAGAAAGAAAGAAAGAAAGAAAGAAAGAAAGAAAGAGAAAGAAAAGAAAGAAAGAAAGAAAGAAAGGGAGAAAGAAAGAAAAAGAAAGAAAGAAAGGATTAATTCATGCAAATGATCATTCCAGAGGTACTCCTAGCTTGGGGTGAGGCTTTTTTTATTTTTTAAGATTTTATTTATTTATTTGAGAGAGAGAGAGAGAGCAGGAGTGGGGAGCGGGGTGAGGGGCGGAGGGAGAGACCTACTCCTGGCTGAGCAGGGAAAATGATTATAGGGAACTTGATGCAGGGCTTGATCCTGGGACTCACGGATCATGACCTGAGCGAAAGGCAGATGCTTAACCAACTGAGCCACCCAGGCCCCCCTGGGGTGAACCTTAATAGAGGGCTTAAATGGTATGAACTGGGTCTAGTTTCTTTCTTTGGTTTTTCTTGGCCTCCTCAGTGCTGGTTCCTTGTTCAAGCAGTCTCCCCTCCTTATATACCAACAGAACCCAGAACTGTATCCTTTTTCATTCATAGTCATCAGAAAAGAGAAAAGTGCCTCCTTCAGTTGCTTAAGAAAAGTTCCAGAACTGAGTTTCATTTATCCTGATTAGTCTGCCATGGAGAAAATTTAGAATATTGTTTAGAAAGGAGGGAAAGAGAAAAAAAAATCCCAAAAAACATTAAACAATTCACCATGTACATCTTTTTTCCCTTGAAATGATACCAATTATTGAATAACTTGAAATTAACATATTAATATATTTAAATTATTGTCTTAATCTCCTAAAAATACATTAGAGCACATTCATTCATTGCAAACTGTGCAAATGATTTTTGTTTGTTTCTTGCTAATTTTTGCTGATAAGTGCTGCCTGATAATAGCCACTGGAACTAATTTATTTTCAAGTTAATGTGTTTGGGGTCTAGTGTCAATATGTTCTTAAAGCAAGAAACAGCATTTCCTCCACCATTCTTTTCAGACTTGCATATGTTTGAATAGATTTCTTATATTGTACTGTTATATTGTGTCCTTTTCAACTACTACACTTTTTTAGAGACTACAAACAAATATACACTGATTTTTGTTTTAAGTACTCTAAATATGTCTCATCTCTGAACAATTGGAGAATGGCAAGTAATGTTTCAAGTGGCTCACGTTTTCACTTCCCTTAGTAATTTTTATATTTTATTACAGCAAGAAGAGAGTTCATGCTTATTTACAGTATATAATTGTACACATATCTCATGTTTATTACCACCTTGATGCTTAAACGTACCTTTTCACTTATTAATAGAAATAGAGATATTAATTAAATATAATTTCTAGTAATGACCTTCAAACAAAAGCATTTGAGGCAATTACATTTATACAGGTTTAGAAAGACTATAGGGGCGCCTGGGTGGCACAGTGGTTAAGCGTCTGCCTTCGGCTCAGGGCGTGATCCCGGCCTTACGGCATCGAGCCCCACATCAGGCTCCTCCGCTGGGAGCCTGCTTCTTCCTCTCCCACTCTCCCTGCTTGTGTTCCCTCTCTCGCTGGCTGTCTCTATCTCTGTGGAATGCATAAGTAAATAAAATCTTTGGAAAAAAAAAAAGAAAGAATACAAATTAATTCTGGTTTATTGACTTGAGGATAATAATGAATTATCGTGATTGAATTTATCAGTCAAAACTCAATCAGTCAGGTTAATCTTGCGTTTTGTGCTGTTCTTAGATCATTATTAGCTTTGTTGATTGGCAGTTTTCACACTAAGGATGATACAGACAGTTTGGGGAGAATAAATTACGTATTTGAATCTGAGTGATGTGGGCTGGTTGATGTTTCTGCTTTTCACGAATAACTTAGCCTTGGTTAGGTGCACTTTCTTTGCTTTTGTTTTTGTTTAACCCGTAAATGTTAGTGTGATGTGAGGTAAGGGTTGTGTTAATACACATTATCTAGAAAAACATAGACATTACTATTCCATTTCTCTTTACCTCTCCATCTTGTACTTTAAAATTCCCCATGAAAGGGGCACCTGGGTGGCTCAGATGGTTAAGTGCCTGCCTTCGGCTCAGGTCATGATCTCAGGGTTCTGGGATCAAGTCCCATATCTGGCTCCCTCCTCAGTGGGGAGTCTGCTTCTCCCTCTCCCCCCTCCACTTGTGCTCTCTCTCTCTCTGTGTCTCTCAAATGAATAAATAAAAATCTTTAAAATAAATAAATACATAAATAAATAAAATTCTCCATGGAAAAAAAATTTTTTTCCATAATATCCAAATGCCCATCCTACCTACTAGATATCATGATTCATATTCAATTTCCTTCAATCCTGAAATTTTCCTCCTTTATTTCCTTTCGTGTGTAGTCCTTGATCACTTACTAACCATGCCTCTTAAAATATGGTCTGAATTGTCTAGACGACCTCAATTAATTTATTTGTTTTTTTTTTTAAGATTTTATTTATTTATTCGTTAGAGATAGAGACAGCCAGCAAGAGGGAACACAAGTGGGGGGAGTGGGAGAGGAAGAAGCAGGCTCATAGCAGAAGAGCCTGACGTGGGGCTCGATCCCATAACGCCGGGACCACGCCCTGAGCTGAAGGCAGCCGCTTAACCGCTGTGCCACCCAGGCGCCCTGACCTCAACTAATTTAAAAAAAAAAAAAGCCCACCTGTCCTCTGATAACCATCAATTTGTTAAGAGTCTGTTTCTTGGTTTGCTTCTCTCTTTTTTTACCCCATGGTCATTTGTTTTGTTTCTTAAATTCCACAGATGGGTGAAATCACATGGTATTTGTTTTTCTCTATTTCACTTAGCATAATACTCTCTCTCTCTCCCCAAGTTGTTGCAAATGGCAAGATTTCATTCCTTTCTATGGCTAATATTCTATTATATATATGTAATATAATACAATATAATATAATATATGTTCCATTATATATTATATAATATAATATATACCTCACATCTCCTTTACCCATCCATCATTCAACAGACACTTGAGCTATTTCTTCTTGGCTATTATAGATAATGCTGTTATAAACATCGGGGAGCAGGTATCCCTGTGAATTTGTATTTTGTATCCTTTGGGTAAATACCTAGTAGTGCAATTGCTCAATCATAGGGTAGTTCTATTTTTAACTTTTTGAGGAAACTCCATATTGTTTTCCAGAGTGGCTGGACTAGTTTGCATTCCCACCAGCAGTGCAAAAGTGTTCCCCTTTCTCCAACATCCTCACCAACACCTGTTGTTTCTTGTGTTGTTGATTTTAGCCATTCTGACAGGTGCGAGGTGCTGTCTCATTGCAGTTTTGATTTGCATTTCCCTGATGATGAGTGATGCTGAGCATCTTTTCATGTGTCTGTTGGCCATCTGCATGTCTTCTTCAGAAAAATGTCTATTCATGTCTTCTGACCATTTTTTGATTGGATTATTCATTTTTTGGGGTGTTGAGTTTTATAAGTTATTTATAAATTTTGAATACTAACCTTTTATCAGATACATTATTTGCAAATATCTTCTCCCATTCTGTAGGATTGCCCTCTAGTTTTGTTGATTGTTCCTTTTGATGGGTTAAATAGGTGATGGGGATGAAGGAGTGCGCTTGTGATGAGCAAGAGTATTGTGTGTAAGTGTTGAATCACTAGAGTCATCTGAAACTAATATTACACTGTGTGTTAACTAATTGGAATTTAAATAAGAACTTAAAAAAACAAAATTCGTTGTCTTATTGGGGGTTTGTAATATAATTATACCTTTAAAAATTCAATTTAACTTAATAACCTACTTTGTTAATAATTGTAGAAATACTGGCAGGCCTTGTTATCGTAGAATTTTTTAAATCCTCCTATATAAAGTTGAAGTTTTTCAGTCTTCGCATGTTCAAGTTTGTGTAAATATAAATTAATCTTCCGTAGGCCCCTGTCATGGTGACACTCTATGCACAATTTCACTGTGAAATGACAATGGGGGGAACTTTGAGGCAGTCAAAACCTGAAATTTTGGGAAAACCTTGGTTCATCATTCCTATGTCTCAAAGATTGAACCTTAATCACCTTGAATGATTTTTTACTGAGTTTCTATTTTCTCAAACATTGAGCTGGGTGTTTGGGTATCAGATGATGTTTCTCAAGATTTTGACTTCAGAGCATGAGGAAAGATACTTTTTAGATCTTATGAGAAAATGAAATAAAACATAAAGACATTTGATATGTGTTTAAAAATAATTTGCTAGTAGCTCCCTGAATTATGAAATTAAAACTTACAAGTTACCTATGGTAATAAAGTCTCTATTCATTCACTATTTTTGAAATCCAGCCACCTCAAAATTTTTATAAGCAGATAGAATCCCCCCACTTTTTGGAAGGACTGTTTGGTATCAGTAAATAATTCATATTGTTTTGGATTGGTCCTGATAGTCAATTGCTAATATTCACTTTATTTTTAAAAAGTGTACATGATAAGGAGTTGTGATATCACACACCTGGTCTCCTTACCCCGACCATCACTATGGATGAGTTACAAAAAAACAAGAGAATCAGACCCTGGAGTCTTTCACTCAAACCAAGTACTCCTGAGGAAAAAATGGTTGACAGCCAGTCTGCCAGAGTAATGAAATTGATTTTGTTTGGTATTGCTGACAATGCCTTGATTTATTATCCTTTTTAACATGATTAGCAATTTATCAATTGTACAAAATGTGTAGATTTTAAGAATAACTAATAGCTAAAATTTGAAACTTACTGGCAAAGGAATTGTGGGAGTATATTTGCATCAAATGAATCATAACAGAGTTTAATATTTTTTTTTAAAGATTTTATTTATTTATTCGACAGAGATAGAGACAGCCAGCGAGAGAGGGAACACAAGCAGGGGGAGTGGGAGAGGAAGAAGCAGGCTCATAGTGGAAGAGCCTGATGTGGGGCTCGATCCCACAACCCTGGGATCACGCCCTGAGCCGAAGGAGACGCTTAACCGCTGTGCCACCCAGGCACCCCAGAGTTTAATATTTTTAAGCTAATTTAAATTTATCCTTCGCTGTTATTGTATGAATACAAGGAGCCCTTAAATATTTTTTTTTCTCGAAGCCGTCTCATTTACCTTTTGGGTTTGGTGTTATTTCTAGTGTCTGAATGGACATGTCATTTGGAGCCTGGGATCCTAAATATAATTCTAGTTCTGGAGCTTTCAAGCTCCTGACCATGGAAGCATTACTTAAATATTCTGAAAGTCAGATCTTTCATTTTTTAAAAAATGAGGATTCTAATAGTACTTGTCCCATTATTCTTTGTAAAGATTAAATAGTATGCTGGGAGAATGTCCTTTAAGAAAATAGTTAAAAGTCAACAAATATATATTGTTATCAAATTGTTTCTGGTTTTTATTTGCTTGCATTTTTTTTTTTTTGGTTCTCTACTTTTTCTTGGGAGTCTAGGTATAATCTTTAAGATGTTTCAAATGTGAAAATAGTTAGAGTTATTGTGAGATATTAAGTTGTGAGCCAAGACTACAGTCCCATAACTCAGCTATCAGGCTAAGAAGCTATGCTATGGACTGAAATTTGTATTCCCCCAAGTTCATGTGTTGAAACTTTAGCTCCCAATGTGATGGTTTTTGGTGGTGGACTTTTGGGAGGTAATTAAGTGGGTGAAGCTTTCATGAATGAATTAATTTTCTTATAAAAAGGGACTGGTGAAGTGTAAAGATGAAGCACAGACCAAGCAAGAAGGTGTCTGTCAACAAACCAGGGAAAGGACTCATTAGGAAGCAAATCACCTAACACCTTGATCTTGGAATTCCCAGGCTTCAGAACTATGAGAAAAAAATTTTCTACTCTTTGTACCACCCAGTCTATGTTATTTTTCTTGTAGTAGGCCAGATTGATGAAGACAAGCTGCTCATAGCAACTTGACCTTGCCCTTTGCTCCTGTGAATTTGCCAAAAAGTTAAGACTTTTGCAAAACCTTTCTCAGAGCAATGAGTTCATTGGTTGCCTTAAGAACTTCTGAAAATGAATTTACCTAAATAATATAAGACTCAACTAACCTTTTCAAGACAATATATTATTCATCCAGGTAAATAGTCCCTTTCCAAGACAAAAAGTGGCTCAAGTGGGTAAATGCTTATTTATGAGATCACTTTTCAGCATTCACCTCACTGCGTCCATTAGTTTTAAACTCTTATGTCAAGATGTTGACCAATCCCTATCAGACCTCTACATTGGAAAACCCGCCTTAAACCACTAGAACACAGACTCTAAAAGTCTATAAATATTTATCCTTTGTCTCTTCCCTTATGAGACACTTCTAAGTCTTCCTCAATTGGTGCTTTCCTTTACTTTATTGAGTAATAATTTCAGCCCTTCTCAATTCAGACCTGCTTGATCAATTGGTTATAATAGCGCCCTTTACAGGAGTTGATGGTGGACATAGGTCAATCAGTTGCAACTCTGATGTAGAAATGAAGGAAACCCTGTTTGTAACCTGGATTCCATCTCTGAAGTAGGTTTGCTTTCATCTGTTCTTTTTGCACTATCTTCTAATGTGAGCTATTGTTTTGTATATGCGTTGATGGATGGAGATAATTTCACTCTTTATAGCTGCTAAGTGCTTATAATATCAGATGCTCTCTAATGGATCTTAAAGTCTTCACAGAAAGGAATGGAAAAGTTCCAAACTAAGATGGAAATTGTGAAGAGAAAAAGACTGAGAACCTTTCTGCCATTTCTTGGGCATTGTGCCCTATTTAAGAGAGTAATGTGGAAACCCCTAACCCCATTCCCCCAGGAAAATTGTGGTTCAGAAACTATTCTTTTGACCTTTTATGCTTCTAAGCAATGTTGGTTTCATATAAGTGATTCCTTTGAAAATATCTTTTAAAAATAGATTATTTTTTCTGTATCTTGAACTTTTTAATATTTATATGGGGGAAGAGGCAGTTTCCCACTCTATGTTTCATCATGGTTTTGGCAGAAAACAATGAGATGACTGTAAGTCTTTCATATTTGAGTCAGATAGTCTTAAAATAATTTGAAATATTTTGCTTAATGATATCGTCTTATCATAAAAAGTGATAGTGTTATATTTTTTAACATGGAATATATTCAGTGATTCTCTGGGGGAATTCACTGAAACATTCCCAAGTTAAATCCATTTATTTTCCTTTAATAGCTATTTTAGCCTTTTAAATGGATTCAGTGTCAGTAAGGACAATATTTTTCAAAATTAGCTCATATTTTCCTCTCTTTCTTATATCATTTTTTTAGGTTGACTGATGTTGAATCTATATGATCTCAGATATTTGCAAAGCAAGTACATTTGTGATTCAATTATATGATGTAATATTTAAGGTTAAACCTTCTGAAACCAAACCAATTCGCATTTGAATTCTAATTCTACCTTTCTCTTGTTGGGAAACTTTGGGATAATTTCCTAAACTTTGTAAATGTAAGTGTCCTCCTCTAGACAATGAGAAGGATAGCATCTAATTTATAGGGTTGTTGGGTGCATTCAAATGAAAAAATAGATTGCTACACCACAGTTAATACAGTGGCTGGCACAGGACAAGTGATCAATAAATGCCAACTATTATTATCATTATCTTTTCTCTAAACCTATAAAACCTTTTATACATCTATAAATAACATTGGTTTTTTCAAGGAAAATATTAAACTACAGTTGAGGATAAACTAGAATGGCCTCTTCCACATTTCTAGATAGGGTAGATAGTAGAGAGAGCCAGAATTGAGATATATGTCCCTGTTGATGACCCTGATACATATGAGAACATTTGATCAAGATAGCAAAGCATTCCTGGGAAGACTATGACTGGGGTCACATTTTATGGTGAGGGAGTTGGAAGTCCCAGGGCTTGGAGCAGAGCCTTCACTCATGAGCAGAGATAGTGTTTATTCTCCTTAAGTGAGGAAGCCTGATCTCAACTGAAGGAAAAATGCCAGGAGTTGTAGGAGTTGGCCTAAATATTTTTCCAAGTGGTTTATAGTTGCAAAGCCCCTAATTAGAAACTGTTCTCCTCTAGAGAAGAAAAATCTGATATGCTGCTACTTTGTCTTCAATGAGAGATATAAATCTAAAAGTTTTGGAACTTCACCAAGGGTGGAAGGAATGAAAGCCAAATCTTCATGAAGTCTGAGTTTTCAGGAAGTCGAGTAAGAAATGTCTGGCTTTGCTGCTTAACGTATTCGTTTAGGCTCAGACAACGTCCTGCTCTAGGTGATTTAAAACAAAACAAAACAAAAACAACAAACAACAACAACAACAACAAAAACCAAAAACATGAGAGGATCCTGCAGCTTGAAACATCTTTAATAATGGTTTAATGAAAGTAAAAATGTTTGAATTTGTTCCTAAGAGGAAGTTTGTGAGATTAAATGTTACCATTGTGTGTGTGTGTGTGTGTGTGTGTTGTTATGCTGTGAGAATAACATCCAAGCTTTGTTCTTTTATGGAGCCGCTAAATTTCATTTATTTCCTTCAGATTCTTAATCCTCTTCCAGAAAGACTAGAGGATAAATGGATACTTTGGAATTTTTTTTGAGAGGTTTTTAAAATGGGAATTAATTTGGAAAAAAAAAATCCAGCTACAGTCCAAGAGAGATTATATGAGTTTTTGGGTATTTGAAAAAGGTTTAATCCCTTCACATAAAATACATTCCAAGCCCACTTTGTACATTCCCATTTGCTCTATTATAAAGGTTGTATGAAGGATCAGCACTTGAACTCAAGAAATTCAGTAATAATTGAAATGGAAAAAAATTTAAATGATACAAAGTGCATAACATACTTTAATAAATGACTCGGGACTGGGCATCACTCTATGCTTGAATCTATTTTAATTTAATCTTTGTGTTTATGTTGCCTTGATGAAAATGCATATATGCACACACACACAAGCACATAATCTTTCAGGGAAAGAAAGAGGAAAAAGTAAAAAAGAACAAGAGTGGGGGAAAGAGAAAGAAAGGCAAAGAGAGAAACAAAGGAAGGAAAGAAGAAATAAGAAAAGAAAAAAATTTAAACTGCAGATCAATATCATATATTTTGATGAAAATGGAAAAAGTACATAAATATGATCTATTGACATTTTAAAACCACAAAAAAGATGCAAGTGTCATTATCACTTCTCAGTCACATGTTATAGAAAATTCTAATTATCATTTAGTTGGAGGATAAAAATGCTCAGTTCATTCCAGCGACAAAGGCAAATACTAAATTTTGAAACTGAAAAGCTAATTATGAAGGTAAGAATATGGAGTAGAGGTCACTGACTGGACAAGTACAGAAATAGGGAGAGCAAAGGGCAAAACCTCCCTTTGTGTGTTGGTATTGCCAAAAAGGTGTTAACTAAGAAAGCAACTTCACTGGGTTTAACTCTTAGTGTTTTAGAAAAAGAAGAGAATGGCAGCCTATTTTTCTCTAAGCACTGCACTTGATAACGGACTAAAAGATTATTTTTGAGAGTGTATAGCAGGGTACTCATTCCAAGTGCAAAAGAAACGTCACAGAGTGGTGTTGAATTCTGAATTGAAAATGTTAACAATAGGAAATCATACTAGGTCAAATTAATTGCTAAGTGTTTTGTTACAAAAATAAATGGCAAGATAGAACAAAGCCAAGCTTTACAGATGCATAAGATATGTGTAGTGAGACTCTTTTAATATAAGAAGAAAATTTAATTATTGTTCTCATGGATACAGAATGTTGGAAAACAATCTTTCTGAAGGATTTGCAGAGAAGAGCGATAACCACCAAAAAATTGACCAAGGAAGGATACCTTAGAGATACTTAGGTAAGTTTTAATTCATGTGGATTAATGATCTAGAAAGGGGACCAACATATATAAAATACTAAATAGCTAAAAATAAGCAATATTTACGTGTATCAAAGTTGGTTAAAAAATAAGCAAGTTCTGGAATAGTCAAGGAGCAACCATATAAATAATTATAGCCACAAGAAGAAAATCAGAAAGAAATTAACACACATGGACACAGAAATACAAAGAGAAAGTCTTTTATTTCTTCACTGATCTTATCCTTTAAAAGAACTAAAAAATGAGTAAATTTTGAGGCTCAATGCCAGTTGTTTTTGAATTGATATTTTATTTAATTTCTACACTACAGACCAAAAACATTGTTGTTCCCATGTACTTAGGTGGAAACAGAAACACAAAATAATGAGCTCACTTGTCCATCATCATGCATTCACACAGAACCCAGAATTAAATGAGCAGAGCCTTATGAAGTCAGCTAACATATGATGAACATTCTGGAAAGCATTTGGATTTTTCTCCATTGGGATTCCACCCCCCACCCCCCGCTTATTAAAAGAACCAAATGGGAGATTATCCAATGAGAAAGAATCAAATGGACTGATTATACTAATACTGGGAATAAAGATAAGAAATATAAAAGAATTTCTTTTCCACTGACAAGAACACTGAGGCCTTGAAAAATTGTATGACCCATCTAAGGCCTCACTAGATATTAGCAGCACTGCCATGACAAGAACTTATTTTTCCTATATCTACTCCTTTTTAAACAGTAAAAAATATTGTGTAAATTATCAAAAATACTTGCATTTCATAAGTTACATAAATAATACCTATTACATTTATTATATGCCTACTGTATACCCACCGTGGGAGCTGGAGTGGGTTGGGATATGTAAAGGATATTTAATAAAGGGCTCCTCACGCTAAAGACAATCACTCCTTAATTGAAACAACAAGGCACAACAAAACAGTCTTTGGGATATGATAGATGTCTAGACTGTTTAGCACAGGCTGCATGAGCTCTTAGAGATGGGAACATTTAAAGATTAAGTCATCTGAGGAGGAGTGCCTGGGTGGCTCAGTAGGTTAAGCATCTGCCTTCGGCCCAGGTCCTGATCCTGGGGTCCTGGGATAGAGCCCTGCATCGGGCTCCCAAATGAGCAGGAAGCCTGCTTCTCCCTCTCCTCCCTGCTTGCCCCGTCTCTCCCTCTCTTTCTCTCTCTCTCAAATAAATAAATAAAACCTTAAAAAAAAGATTAAGTGAACTATAATTCGAACTTGAATTAAGATCTAAAGAGGTGAATGGACGAAGGAACAAGGATTGGTTTATTTATGTTTTAGCGATGAGCCCTTGAGAATCCCATCCCCATGCCAGTAGACATGCCTTCGGTTAATCTTTTCTAAAGCAGAAGGGATGAATTCTGAGTCCTGCGCTTGCCTGGTGCTCCAGTATCATAAAGGGCTACCTGGTGTCTTGAGAAGGGCATGGATCCCAGTGTCAGATAAATTGAGCCTAGCCCATTCTTGTTTTTTTGTTTTTGTTTTTATTTTTAGATTTTTTTTAAAAGATTTATTTTATTAAGTTTTTGAGAGAGAGAGAGAGAGAAAGAGAGAGCACATGAATGGGAGGAGCAAAAGGAGAGGGAGAGAGAATCCCAAGCAGACCCTGCACTGAGCACGGACCCCAAGTGTGGCTTGATCCCAGGACCCTGAAATCAAGACCTAAACAAAAAACCAAGTCACACAGTTAACCAACTGTGCCACCCAGGCAACCCTAGTCCATTCTTGACTCATGAGCTCTGGGAGCAGCTAGGTTACAATGTCTCACTGTTTTTCCATTTGCAAAATTGTAACATTGCCTTGCTAGTAATATGCAGGATCACAATGCGTGTCACATAGTAGGTTGCTCTTCCGTGGAGACAGAATTACAATGTGCAATGTGCTGTGAAATTTGGGAATGACCCTCAGAATATCTAGCAGACTCTGATTTTGTGCCAAACATAAAATTGAATCTTCAGTCTAGGACTTCCTTTGACTTTCTAATTTTACTAACTTTTCCACCCTCCCAAGACTCACTTTGAGGAGTTAAAACACACCATATTATCATTACCTGTTAAGAGAAGGAACTTAGAAACCTAAAAAAATTCATGAAAATTGTGTTACATGAATTACGACTGTGGATCACTTCTATGAGGTATTTAAAGCAACTTGGACTTTCTCTAGAACAAATTCTTTAAGTGGTGACTCTGTTAGAATTTATCAGTAGTCTTCACATAGTCAAAACACAGGAAAGACCATGGAGGAGAATGGTTGGGATGTAAGCATACAAAGAAATAGCCTAGAATCTTTTCACTTCGTCCAGTCTTTCTCTTCTCTGAGATGGCTTGTTGATTACTTCTGTCCAAGCCTATTTATTTCTTAAGGGCCAAGAGCTCAATGGAACTGAAGTAAGCTCGTAAGTATAAACCCAAGCTTTTACAGGAACCACAACAAAAGGAAATGTGTTTCGAAATTTAGAGATCTATGCGTCTGGCTCTTTCCGGACGTTATTATTTTGTTGAGGGAAGTGTTGGTGGGGAAAATGTCAGTTTACACCAAACTGGCCTAAGAAACCAGTCAAATGACATGTACATGTTAAGAGGCATCCTACGCTTGAATATTCATATAATCCAGATGGTGATGACATGAACTGAGAGACCATTAAGCAGCAAGAAGTTCTCTGACTGTAACTGTTTTTTATGATTCTGTGTGTGCAGAACTATTTAAATAAATCCCAATATCAAAACTGAAACCAATAAAATAGCCTTTTTTTAAAATTTTAAACTGTGATTACTAATTTGTCCAAATTTTCAAAAGGTTATTATTTTTTATTTTCTCTCCTATGCAGATATAATCTTGAGACCATACATTCTGAAATACATGCACAGCTGTACCAATGCAATATGTACTGATATATCACATGCCTACAGATAGTGGCTATTTGTCTATACATATGAGCATGTGCACACACACACACACACACACACACACACACACTCATGGCATCAAGTTATCATTATCATGCCATTTAGACCAATATCTGAAATGGAAATAATATCACGTCATTGCCTTATTCTGAATTTCTTTAGAGAATGCTATTAGGCCTTCCAGTAAATGTGTATGCCAGACCAAAATAGAGACATGCAAAACCAGCTATGACTTATTTCCAGTAAAAGAAATCTTACCTTTTAATTTCTCCAAATCACTAAGTACAATGCTCAGTGATACTGGACTAGGAATTTAGTGGAGTTGCCCAACAAGCAGTGACCCACACATGTTTTGAATTTCACAGATAAATAATTCAAAGTTTATCAGTGTACTTTCAATGTTTAACTTACAACCTCTGCCATATTCTTATTTTCCTAACACGGCAGGACTTTCCCAAGGAAGGGCATATTTCTCTTCCTGTTCTATTGTGAGGCTAGTCAAACGATCAACACGAAATTCAGAATGAGGTTTTAGTAACTTAAACAATTTGTGCCATTATTTAAGATATATGGTAGGACTATGTGGATTTAACATTCTAAGAAAAAACACATATACTAAAATAATATTTAAGATCTCTCTGTACAACTGGCTGCTCTGTTCTCCTAAAATATCAGATACATTTGGTTATGCCCAGTAATATCACTGTGTAGAGAAAGACGCATCACACATCACATTGTAGGAAGTTGACAATATTGAATATCATTTTTGATGATACAAGAGCCCCTGATCTCTGAGGGTTAAAAATTGGGATTTCAACACCACTGTACTAATGGTTTTCTTATTGATTCTGACCAAGTTAAACAATGATTTTTTTTTCACATATACCTTTCAAAAAACAAAATGCTTAAACCGTGGAAAACTCATCTATTTCTGTCATTAGTGTTTGCTTTCAGCTATGTATGCATGACTCTCAAATAGTTAAATTTGGTCACCCTAGTCCAAGCTCACACAGAGCTCAGCTTCAGGGAGGAAAATGTAGCCTAATTGTTAGTATAAGTATTCGCTTTTCATCAGTATGTATGCTTCCAGGGGGACGGTAGCATGCCACAAGAATGCTGTCTTTGGCACTGGAAAAGACTGCATTTAAATTCTTACACTATTCAGTAATGATGCAAACAATTTGTGACTCAGTTTCCTCATTCTCGAGATGGGGGTAATAACATACATTTCCTTGTTAAAAATATTAAATGTGATAAAACATGTGGAGCATCTAGGGGCAACAGAGAGCTCCGAGACTTAATAATTGGTACCAATCATAACCTGTCCTCCTCACTACCTGAAAAATCAATGTGCTAACAAATTACAACTTTAGAAATTTTCCTTCAGCACTTCAAGCTTTTAACCTGCTGTGTAGTAAGTACACATCCTACCTGTCACTTCAGGAAACTGAGGTTTGCATGAGCAAAGAGACTAGAATATTTGATCTCCTGGGTCTCACCTGCTTAATAGTCTTTCATCATCATTCCTCCACAAAGTGGCAGAGCACAAATTGACGGTCTGTTGACAAAGCCATAGATGTGTTGTTTCCTTAGCTCTGATAACCTTTATACCCAGAGAAATTATATCATCTTGAAAACTTTGTTTGTAAAATTGGCAGATGGAGTACTTAAGTAATTTGCCACCAACCTTTCTAGAATTTGATAGACATTCAGGGTCCTGAGGTTATCTTACAGAAGCAAGCAACATCATTTGACTTTTTAAAAATTCATAGTAGTCTCTGAGAGCCTCATTGCATGATTATTCTTTTAATATTGTTGACACAATTTTTATTTTCAACAGCAAAGCACATTCTGAAATAAAATTGCTTCCCACGGGCTAGGCACTCTAACGGATGGTGCCTAATTATTTTAATAAAGTATGAATATAAGTTTGAACTCTCTTCTTTTTCTCTTTGTTTTTCCTGTACATTTTTGCAGAGGAAAAATAATTTAAAAGTTCTACTCTGTAGATATAATTTCTACCATGGTACTATAAACCTATTTGTTCATAATGTTTTCTCTGCAAAAATACCAAAGGGTTTTATTTATATTTCTCTAGTTCTTCTCCTTTTTTTTTTTTTAATATTCTGAGCTTAATTAGAGTCACTCTGGTGTGCATGGGTCCCTGGGGCCTTGCTGCCCAAAAGAGACTGTGTACTCTTTCCTTTTCCCAAAAGGTCAATGCCATTTCATCTCTTCTCAACATGCTAGCCAGTGTTCTAGAGAATAAATCCACCATATTCAAGCTAGTCCTGGAGATTTAAAACCATGAGTCTCGATGAAAAAAGCAAAAATGATTCTAAATACCAAGGCATCGATGCCAGCTCAGCAGCTTTTAAGGAAATCCAGAAATATTTGTATAGTGCACAGAGCTGAAAGGACATGCGGATCTAGTTTTGCTATTGCAAACAAACCCAGCCCACAGAAAAGTGCTAGCTTAGTCTTATTTCTTGGCCTGGAAGATAAAGTATTATGATAACTTTTCTCCACATGTTTAGATTTATGGGAATTTAACATTTTTTTCTTTAATAACTAAACACAGGATTGTGAGAATACATTAAAAAAGAAAGAGAAACATTAATTCAAATATAGATAGGTTTAGATTTTATATAGATGACGTATTTTGATAAACCATTTATGTTTTTGCTTTTCGTCTCTCTTTTTTATACTCATTTATAGACATACTCTCATATATGTATATACAAATATGTTATAGATACACATATATTTGTATATGTATGTATGTTCACTATGTTAATATGGGTATACGTATGTGTGTGTGTGTGCACGTAAAACAGAGAGACAAATACAAAGCAAGCAGACATACATGCATGCATGCACATGCACACACACAGAGTAGTTGGTCAATACACCTCTACATAAAACTGGCAGAGACTGAAGTTGAAAATAATTTATTACTGAGTAAGTTCCTCAGAATGTGGAATCTTGCAATCTCTGAGATACAAAGTCACTAGTAGTCAGAAGGTCAGGTTTTTTTCTCTGCCATGAGCTTTCAAAAATAATAGCTCTATTGCATGCATCATAAAGGATTGACATCCTAGAGCTCTAACCTGTAAATGATATGGTTGGTACTATATAACTTAACATATCTTTTCCAGCTTTAGAATTTTATTGTAGTTCTTGGACATGGTGCTTCAGGAAGCAAGAGACTGTTGTTTTGGTGATACAGATAAATATGTAGGTATAGATGTACATATAGATACAGGTATACATACAGACATTAATTTTCACTAGCAAAAGAATAAAGTATCTTATAAAATTATTTCAAATTCTACCATTATTTTTTTAAATATTCTAGCCCAAAAGAGTAAAGACTAAAGATGAATTTGGTTTTCATCCTTCTTAATATAGCATTAAATCTTAAGCAGAATGGCACCCAACAGCTTCCTTATGAAAATTGAAGAGATTGGTTAAAAGACACTTCTGATAGGTCCACAGTGAGAATCTCCCTGAGAACCTGGCCTTTACATGCTTCCAGGACCTACTCTGGATGAATTACCCCCACATCTCCCACCACATTACTATGAAACAATGTACTCCAGAGCACTTGGTAAGTCATTTAAGTGTTCTAATATCTGCAGCATCAGCCCTATTTTTATAGACTTCTATCTAATCTTTACAGTAATTAAAACCCCTTCTTCCTTTTCGGGGAGGGGGGTTCATTCAATCCTAGGTAAACATTCATCGATTACTCTCACCTGCTGTGATATTTTCATTTTCTGAATTTCAATCGTACTTGCTGTCTATCATCCTTAGAACCTTCATAATAGACTTTTTGTGTTGTTCCGTATGGGAAATACCTTAATCTGCTGAGGAACCCCTTCCTCCAAATGTGGCACTTAGTGTACAGTAGACCTCTAATATATATTCCTTGAAGAAATGAGCCTTTCATGGTCAAGCTCAAATATTCAATCTTTCCTGATTCCCCCAGGCAGTCAGTTGCTCACATCTGTCTTTACACAATGTGTTGTAAGTCAGTCATTTGACACAATTTTTTGAACAGCTTTTATGTGCCAAGCATAGTTGGAATATTGGCAATAGGGAAGTAAACATGATAAATCTGCCCTTGCAGAACTTAAATTATTTCTACTAGGGAAATGTAGATAATAACAACAACAACAGCAACAACAACAAAAAACCCTCAAAAAATAAGCTAATTAATTTTAGGCAGTAATGATGTTAAGAAAATGATGAAATAGGCTATGGGATAGAGCTTGACTGCATTGGACTATGGATTACTTTAGTTGTATGTTTACCCCTTTCTGAGGAGCCCATATAGGAGTCGAATCAGGACGGATGAATGAGAAATAGTCATGTGTAAACCTATGAAAAGTTATATGCAGGAAGAGCAAAGTACACTGATCTTCCCTGAAACAAGAAAACGCTTGATTAGATAGAGAGGGCGATTGTGGCTGGACCATGAACTTTGTATAAGGAGAGAAATAAAGGTGGAGACATAGTAATCGAGTCTTGAGGAACCTGTGGTACAACGTAAGGATTTGGAATCTTACACTGATCATAATGGAAAGTCAGTGGAATGTGTTAAAAAGGGAGTTACTTAGTATCTTTTACTTTTTGAAATACCATTATATGTTTTTGTTGTAGTAGAAGTAAGATTAAGCAAGACAGACCGGTTGGATGGCTGTTGTAGTAATCTTGGCAGGGGAACAATGGAGACATGGAATGGGGTGGTCACCAGGGTGAGATGAGAAGTGATCATATTTTTAATATATTTTAAAGGTAAGGCCAAAGGCTTTGCCTTGAATTGGAATCAGAGGTAGAGGGAAAGAAAAGAACTCTTTTCACCTAGTTTCTAGTGGTGACGCTAAATGAGGCAGAGGAAATCGGAAATAAGCAGGTTTAGGAGGGTGAATAGAGGGACATTTCACAAAAGTTTGGAACCACATTACTTTGGAATCATCAACACAATAAAGTGAGCTCCTTATGGGCAAAGGCCAGACTAATTTTACCTTGATAAATAAGGTATGTGTTTTAAAGTCTAAGCTTTGAATTGTCTTTCAATTCTGTTTCATACACCATGTAGTTTCTAAAAAATACAGACAATGTTAGCTACTGAAAGCTGTTGGCCTTAGGAACTTAAAAAGCAAATGTTTGGAAAGCATCAAGATCAGTGCCTGTCACGTAGTAGGGATTTAAACATAACACTGATCTTCTCTTCGTATTTTAGCAGCTAGCATAGTATCTTTCACGTAATAGATGCCTTTTCCATCATATAATTATAGAAATATAGATACTGACACATTTATTAAATTATGAAGATTATCATGTGATTGAATCACCTGTTGTTGTTTTTTTTCTCCTTGTAGGTTTAACACTCATCACCTTTATGTGTATATGTTGTGCTAATTCCTGGAAAGGCACCACAATGTGCTGGGTTAGAAAGATTATATATCCAAAGTAACCCTTATATGTAGTCCATGAGCCTTAAAAGTCTGTTTTTCCTGCCTCACAAATGCCTAAATGCCTTAAACCTATGGTTTTCCTTTTATTATTTCCCCACTGATAAGATGTAGAAAAAGGAGCAACAAAAGGAGAGTGTCATGAATACTGTCCAGACTATCTTCTTAGTATGCGTCATGTTTGGAAAGACCATGCAGGGCTGCAAGGAGACAGTTGGCTGATGAGTTCAGGAAGGACATAATTTCACTATCAGTTAAGCTTCCTGAGTTGTTATACATGATACATACCAAAAGAAATGACATTCCCAAGCTGTTACACATGCTGTCTATGGTTAAACCTGAATTAAAGGTGATTTGGATTAATTTTGAGGACTTTGGGGTCACCAGACTAGGTTGAGAGAGTGAGGAGTTAACAACAGGGTAGCAGAGATTCCTTGAAGTCTAAGGCCAGTTGCTGTGATTGGGGCAATACCGGAAACAGCAGTGAAGCCAAATCACACAGTTCTGTTGGATGGTGGTCCCAAAAGATGCATTCAAGTCCTAACTGGTGGTACCTGTGAATGCAATCATATTTGGAAATAGGATTTTTATAGAGGTAATCAAGTTGAGATGAGGTCACACTGGATTAGGGTAGGCCCTAATCCAATGACCACTGACTTTATGAAAAGAGGGACATTTAGAAACAGAGATAGAAGACACACAGAAGAAGGCCACATGACGGCAAAGACAGAATGATGCATCTTCAAGCCAAGGAACACCAATGATTGTTGGCCACCACCCAAAGTGGGAAGAGCAAAGAAAGATTCTCCCATAAACTGTCATAGTAACTGTGATCCTGGTGACACCTTAATTTCAGAGCATACCCTCCAGGACTGTGAGAAACTACATTTCTGTTGTTTTAAACCATGGAGTTTGTGGTCTTTTATTACGGGAGCCCAAGAAACTAATACACATAGCTTTGAAGAATTGCTGCACATGATAAATCAGGCATTGTCAAGATATTTACAGTTTCATTATGGATACATTTAAACAACTAGATAGGTGGACGGATGGATAGATAGATGATAGATACATAGATACATAGATACATAGATACATAGATAGATAGATAGATAGATGACAGACAGATGATAAATGATAGATAGATAGAAACAGAGACATAATGCATGCTGTAGCCCCCACCCTCCATTCTCACTCTCCACAGTTTTAGCTACCCATGGTCAAATGGGGGCTGAAAACAGATGATCCTCCTTCTGATGTACAGTCAGAAGGCCAAAAAAGGCCTCACGCTACATCATCAGTCATCTCACTTCATCTTACCATGTAGGCATTTTATCATCTCACATCATCACAAGAAGGGTGAGTGTAGTACAAAAATATATTTGAGAGAGAAAGCCCTCATTTGCATAACTTTTATTACAATGTATTGTTATGGTTGTTCTATTTCATTATGTTATTGCTATTAATCTTTTATTGTGCCTAATCTATAGATTAAACTTTGTCATAGGTGTATATGTATAGGAAAAAAAATAGCATAGATAAGGTTCATTGCTATCTGCGGTTTCACGCTTCCACCTAGGTGGTCTTGGAATATATCCTTCATGGATAAGAGGGGACTGCTATATATAAAATATAGTATAAGACATTATGACACCCATCCATGCTGTGTTTTATTATTTTGTTGTTCAAGTTCTTTGGGGAAGCAGATGCCTGATGGGGTTAAATGTGCAAGAATGATATTAGGAGAAATGCCTGTGAAAGAAAATGGAGAGAGAGCCAGAAAAGCTGGGAGAGCCATCAGACCATGCAGCAGGTCTGACCCTGAGTGAAAAAGAGAGGAAAGAAAGGAGGGTGTGTTAGAACTTTCCTAAGCTACTGTACAGTTTAAGGAAAGTCCAGAAGTCAGGGAGTCTTCAAGTCAAAGTGCCCTGGAAGAATTTTTCATCTTCCAGGCATGTTTCTGTCTCTACCACATTTGGTCATTGGCTGGGAAGAGTCCACGAGAAGCATAATTTCAGTGCAGATACAGTGATAAACTTTATGCCATAGCCACGGGGACTGTCAATTACTCACTGAAGTTGAGATCTGAGAGTTGTATACTCATGGTTCCTTAGGGAGTGTAACGATAGGGATGGGGTGGAGGGCTCTTAGTTTTACTTTTGCATACCTGGCCGCTCTTCTGCGCTTGTCATTTGCATGAAATTATTTTTCAGATTTCTAAACCATCTTTAATTTGTCCAGATAGAAGGGCTAGGGATGGCGGAAAGGGAGTGAGAGGGAAAGTGGAAGTTTCAGGCTATTAATTGGAGTCTATTTACGCGTGAAAGCTGCTTAATATATAAGGTAGGGCTATTCTTCATTTTGGAAAAGAGAGACCCCTTGATCTCCTATCCAGTGTTGTAGAGGTGTAGGCACAATTCCAACCCTCTCTTAGTCCTGTCTACTGAAGGAAACACAATCTGGGTGTTGGGAGTGCACTTTTCCAGACCTAACAATGCCAGTCTTCCCATTTTTCCTTTCTGTTCAAATTTTGCTTTTCTGTGGGCAGGTTAAGATTATTCAAACATCAGTATTCATACTATCTTCCATGACATCCTTCAGGTGGTCTTATTTCAGGTCAGTGAACATTTCCTGTGGACCTGACATGTGCTAGGCACTGGACTATCATGGACTGATTTCATGGATAAAATATGTGGTCCCTGCTTTGAAGAAGTTTGCAGATAAGCAGGAGACACTGAAGCCCAGCAATGTCAGTGCAATGTGACAAGCATTGTGTTAAAAGTAGTTCCAGGTGTGTTTGAACCCAAAGATGAGCAATCAAATCAGCCAAGGTGGAGGGCTTGGTTATCATAGAAAGTTCCCTAGTACATTGAAGCTGGCAAATCATATAGTTTCATCAATCATGATTTACCTGATGTGATTCTTCAGTTCAAATCCCATAGCCACCCAGCAAGTGATTTGAGTGTCTAAGTTATAGTCAATTATTTAGTGCTACAAACTTTTAAATAAAAAGTAACCCTTGTTTAATATGATGCCAAAAAAAGCCCAACACATTTAAAGGTTAACAAATATCATATCCATATTCAAGCAATGTATAGAAGGAGCTCAAGATGTAAAAATATTAAACTGTAGAGCAGGAACACAATTAAAACATGGATTATGCTCCAAAGTTTACTCCTAATATAAATAGTTTGGAATGCATAATACAATTTCCCATAGAATACAAAACTATATATTACCAGGCTAGTCCATGAAAGCCTAATTAGCTTATAATGTAGCTAGTATATTATATATTTATCATGAAAATCATTAAAATCATATTATTCACCAAAAAACTGGAAAGATTAAATATCCAATAATGGGGGCTTAATAAAATAAATTTTCTTTTAGCTAATTAGCTGTATAATGGAATGTTATAAAGCCATTGATGATTACCCGCAGAAGAATATTTTCAAACCTTATGAGTTTTCTGATTTAAAGCATTCAGTAATGCAGAAATGTAAAAAAGCAAAATACAGAAGTTTCTTACCATTCCACTTTCAAGAGCCATCCTGTGTTAATAGTTGAGGATGCGTTCCAGACTTTTAAAAGAAAATTATTAATATAAATGGAAAAAAACCCTATAATGGTATATTATTATTAAAATACGATTTATTAATTTTTTTAATAACACTTAGAACTAATACAAAAATCTTTTAATAGTAGTTAAAGAATATAAAATTTTTATTTTTTACTTTTCTGAATTTAATTTATATATTTATTTGTGACTTCCCCAAATTTCATTATTTCCAACTTCCTTTTCTTCAAGAGTTGGCTTAAATGTCACTTTTCAGATAAACCCTACTTGAACAATCCTTATCAAAAATAACTATGCTATTCCTTCTACCATGTTCTACCATGGAGACTCATTATCCCCTTACCATGCTGTATTTTCCTCATAGCACTTATCATTTCCTGGCATATTGCATATATCTATTTAATGACTCTTATTGTTCTAGAAAGTTCATTCCATGAAGACAGAGGCTAGTTTGGTTACTGCTTTATTTCTAGCAACCTAGACAAGTGCCTGGAATGTAGAAGGCATGCAATAAATATTGTTGAAAGAATTCTTCAATGTAAACAAATTACTACGTAATCAGAAAATACTGTATTTTCAAGTCTGTATTTAAAATAAGCATGCTACTTTAACTTTATTGAAACAGAAAAAAGTACATACACTTGGGGAAAATATAACCTTATGGATATTAGAAGCTGGTAGTTGAAGGAAAAAGGTTTTTAATTAGGGACAGAAATCAAGATAGAGATGTTTCTTCAGATTCTGATGTAGTCTTTTGAATTAGTTCAATATTTCCTGGATGGTGGATACTAAATCTGTTTACTGACCTTCAAAAATGCCCCCCACAGGCCACCAGTCTGTTATTAGGACGATTCCTATGCGTAATAGCTATGATGATATATTTTTGGCTCAAAAATGAAACAAATCACAATAGTAATTGAAGAGAAGACGTGAAAAGGAGAGGGAACGAGAGGCTTTCAAGAAGTTTCTGGGCAAGATTTCGATGACCTGTAGTAACAAAAAGAATCATTCAGGATACACTAGATAGAGATAACAAGCAATACTAATACGCCCAGAAAGGTTTATTTTTCACTCATGCCACGTGCATCAAAGTCAGTGGCACATTTTCTTTGTCCATGCTGCAGGACCCAGGCAGAAAAGTCTGTTTTGTCTCTGCAGAAGGAGAAGAAAGGGAAGCCTTTGTAGATAGCAAAGTCTGCACTGATCTTTAAAGCTCTTTTCCGTAGGTGACATGAGACAGCTTCCACGTATATTGCCTTCGCCAATGCCAGACGCATGGTCAAGAACAAATCCCATCCAGGAGGAAAGGGCAATCTCATCAGATGCCCAGAAAGAGAGTGAGAATCAACTATTTGTAGATTGTTTTCATGACTGCACAGCAAGAAAGGGGAAATGGAGCTTCCACGTGAGAAAGCACATACTTTAGAGGAAAAGAAGAGTACATCAGTTCCCAGTCAAGTTTGGAGCCCATACAACTTAAATATGCCTCCTCAAGTCAGGCAATGCATGAAGAATCGTAAATATTGTCTTGGTGGTGTTTAATTTTATATTTGTGTATTTTCCGTTTCAGACCAATCCTATTCACACCTGTATACAAGATGATGATGAATGAATAAATATAATTAGAGTTCAAATTATAATAGTATCGTGTCTCCAGTCACAGATTAGAAGCAGAATAAGACCAATGTGTCCTCTTGATTTTAAGCACTTTGCATCTTTAATAACTGAAGAGACTACAAGGCATCAAAATGTACAACGTGCTACACTTAATGGTGAGTCGAGCTTAAAAAGGTTATTTAGATTAATTTGATTTCAAAATTCATTTATTACTATTTTCAAGTAATTTGCCTATTGTTATCTAAACCTAGCACCCATTAGTCTAGAAACCCACGTATAACTTCTCTGATTTCTGTGATTCTTAGTTGCCAACATTAGCCCTCTCTTTCCATTTTCCCTCTTACTGTAATTTGCTAATACATCAGTTTGGTCCCTCTGGATATGAATACAATGCAGCTTTTAACTCTGTTTATGGGATACAGGAATACACATCCTGCCAAGTGATTTCACATTGAGCTACAAATTACTATCACGAGTCATTATTTCCATTTTGTTCTCCTTGTGTGCATGGAATTAGTGTGAAGATCCCATTAGCGACAGTGCCATTATAGGCAGCATATTTTTTTAAAGACAAAATCAAACCAAACATTTTTTATAATGCCCAGGCATAAATGAATATGAAAAAAAAAACCTTTAGAGGTCATTTTTATCATGAAAAATAAATAATATCTAGAAACACAGTGGGGGTTTTTTGATATGGGTGTTTTTCTTAACTTCCGTAGCTGGAGAAATACAGAACCATAGAATCAAAAATTGATAGTAAATTTTTAAAGGGGCTAAAAAGAATTTTTAATGTGTGGTCGATTTGCCTCTGGTGAACTTAACTGTCACTTCCTTTCTCTCTCCTAAGCTAAGGGAGTTATTTTTAGTTGGATGGCCATATGACTTTAGTTCTTTTAAATTAAGTTAAATTATTATTAATTATTATTATTATATTGGTATTCAGGAAAAGATCAAGATCATCAAACAGTATAGATTTTCATGCTCTCTTCCTGTTTATTTGAAATGTGTGAAGTAATGCACTGAGCTGAGCTGAATCTAGGTCTAAAAGGTGGTTACCATCCAGCTTTCTAGTCCCAGAAGAACTTCCCTTAATAAGTCAGCTCATTTAGCAGATAGAGTCCACAAGTGGTTACTGAGGACCTAACACACGCCCAGGCTTTTCCAATAGGGACCTAACCCCCCACCTTGGTTGGTAGGAGCTGATATGCCAGTGGGGCACACAGACCACCCACAAAATAGACAGTAAGAGCAGGAACCCCGTCAGAAAGGAAGACGTGCTGTCCAGTGATAAGGGAAGGTGATGCAGTGACAATTTTAAAGCGAAGACATCATAATGCGCGGCAATTGAAAAACGAGCTGAAAATGGAAAGTCTGAGTCATAGGTGTTTCTGAGGCACAGGCTGGGCAGGAAGGAAGAACAGTTCTTACAAGGCCCTGAAAGGACAACGTATTGTGTGGGTTCTATTTAGAGCCAGGAGGCCCACTGGGGCTGGGGCAGAGAAAGTGTGGGGGAGGCTAATGGGAGATGAACTAGGGCCCCCCTGTAAGTTTGTTTCCTCCAGCATCCTGACAACTTATTTTGAAAATTGGGCAGAAAACAACAACAAAATAAACAACAACAAAATAATGCTGCTTTTAGACTGCAAAACTTGTTTTCACCAGTGAGACACCGTGTACCTTTTGCAAGAGTTTCCACTGAGAGCCTTCAATACTTACGTGCCGTGCTTGTAGTGAAACACATAGGAATTTACGCATTAGAGGTGTCCGGAACGAGGTGAGGAGGAGAAGGATAGCAATCTGTTGTGCACTATGTGGATTCCTTTTGTACATAAGGTAGATTTTTTTTAAAAAATGAGTTTTGCCATTGAGAAAACACAAACTCAGAGATTTAGTGACTTTTCTAAATGTATACTGACAACTAGCACATCTGAGCTGGAACAGTCACCCAAATCTATCTGTCTCTAAACCTTGTCTGACACTTTCCAGTTCATAGTGAAGTCTCTTAACTGCCAGATTTGCATAGGAGACAGTCTGGTGTATTCTGCGAGCACAAATTAATTCACAAGTAGGAAGGATCAGAAAATACTCTGTCTCGTTTTAGGCAAGGTGGGGATGAAGAGAAGATATAAACACAAAATACTAAGCAGAAGGGAATAGTTAGTAAAAAGGATTTATGAAGTTTGAGCTGCTTGTTGGTAAAATGGGCAGAGAACAAAAATATAATTATCACTCTGCTTGAGAAGCTGAAAATGAGTTCTGTGGGTTTTGCAGAGTGCGATGAAGAACAAGTGACATTAGCATTTGTTTGCAAGAATGATGACAGTGGAGTAGTGCCAGAGATCACAAAGAAGGAATCTCAGAGGTCCACTAGAGCACTCATCGAACCTGACCTTGAACTCTTGTTACTCACTCAGCTTCACAATTCCAGCCTTTACCTGAACAGGCTATAGACATCGGCTACATATCCATGAAGATAATGTGGGGATCTCTGTTGTTACTAAGATATGCCACACTTAACCGCCTTACAGATGGTAAAAGAGGATGGGATATACACAAAATGCTAAATAACAATAGATTTCTTCCCTTTCCAGGAAAGAAAATTTTAAAAATCCAAAGCAATGTTGAATTGTTATGGTTCAATTGCCTTTCAGTTCAGGTTTTTGTTTTGTTTTGGATTAGCTTTCCAAACCAGTTTTTTCTTCTCTTCTTTCCTCACAAATTTCAATTGACTTGCCCAGGGCAATTTGTCTTCAGGAAAATGGTGTCACCCGGTGGCAGTCATACATGCAGATTGGACAAATGTGCTCAGAAAGGTCTTTTTGTTGTTGTTGTTGTTGTTAACTTTTCCAGGCAGGAAAGCAAAGAAAGGAGAAGGAAGATTTTGAGGGAACGCATTCTGATGTACTGTTAAATAATGGTCCTTCTAATCCATTGGGCGACAGAAAATGGCCGGGTAATTCAGGAATGAAAATGTTTTTTAAAATGGATAAGCCAGCAACTCTAGAAATGATGAGAATCGGGGTTTAATGCACATTCTCACTAGATGGCTTACTGAGAGATGAGACTGTAAGTGTCTGCAATTTACTAGCTTTTTTGTGATTCTTTGATGGACTGTAGATTGTCTCAAAGTGGTACTCCATTACCCCTATCTATCACTATTAATGGACTAAATAAAAGTGATCTAATTGCTGGTCATGGAAATACAAAAATATTCCTTTCTCCTCTCAGATGAAAAGAAAGATGGGACTAGAAAGTATACAAACTATTAACTGTAGCTGTTCCTATTCTGTTTAAGTAAAGAATTAGGACTTTGAGAATATCAGTGTGGACTTCCTTTTGTTTTAAAATAATAGTAGTGGTGGTCACTTCGTAATGTAAACCCTAATGGCAACCATTATGCTATTTCTACTGCCTTGAAGGCTGGATGGTGAAAGCTATGAACATTGATTTTTTGTTTTTTTTAAGCAAGATATGCAGAAGTCTTTTCAAATGACGGTATGATTCCTTGGTCAGTTACATCTCCATTCTGTTAAATATTTTATTTAATTTGTTAGGTCATATATATGCAGTGAGACAAAAAATAATATCATACTGGAGAGGACATTTGGTGTCACATTTCAAATATGGATCCTGGTCCAGTCTATTACTTGTTTATATACATTTACTATCTTTAAGTATTTTCGGCTGCTCTTCTTAAGCTCAATCCCAGGACCATATCTGGAAGAGAAATGTGTTCTATTCTAAATTGAAGGTAACTCCACCTTCCATACCCGATATCTCCAAGTCTACAAACCCTTTGTATCCTGTGGTTACAGAAACTGAACCCTTATTGGTTATCATAAGTACGAGGATTATTACCAGTGCTTATAAATGACTGAGAAGGTTTCTGAAAGCTTGCTTATGTTGAAATTCAAGAAACAGAAATCTTATCCACAAAGACTTATAGCCTCAACGATGATTTTTAATGGCAAGCTGAAATCTAGATTTCTTTTTTCTTAATGATATTTGGCTGTTAACAAGTCAAGAAATCTCAGCAAATACACGCTGTCTTGCTCTGTGGGGTTGTGTTTCACATTTGTTTTGGTTTATATGTGTGTGTTCTTGCATTTATGATAATTGCAACATTAATACCAATGAAAATAAAAAATACAAAGTTAAAGGGTCTGATGATCAAAAGTAATATAGAGAACACATTCATATTGACTCAAAGATGATACATTTTTGCAAAACTTTTCTGTGTGGGAGATTTGACCGGGTTTTTAAATGTTGCCATGTTGGTGATTAGAGAGTTAGGGCAGATAGACAGCTAAATGACTTTTGCCCCGTTAGATTATAAAAAATCACTTCCATTACTCAGAAACTCAATTCTTGCTGCAGGAGACCCACATGATTTTAATAATAGTAATTATAATAATTATCATAGCACTTACACTCACAATTATACCGTGCTGCCTATCCAGTGAATCCTCCAACTCTTTAGAAGGGGAATACAAACCATAGACAGGAATCACTTTGCCCCTGAAATGCAGACCTCACCAGAGTGAAAAAAGTGGCATCTCTTTTCCCTCCAGTTTCCAGTTTTTCCTAATAGTTGTTATTCGGAAGAATGAATTTAATTAAAGGTTGAAAAATAAAAAATAATTTGTAAGAATTGAGTGGAAACAGAAAAAAGCCTTAGATATCCTAAGATAGCCCAAGTTGTTAAAAACAGAGAAACCTATAGATTTTTTAGCCTTTAGGCAAAAGGAAATTCTTTCTTTTAGGACCTGTTCTGCAGCAAACATTCTCAATGTATATACAGTAAAGAGTATCTACTGACTGGCTGTAGTGTGTTTGTCAGCTATCACATGCTTGGCTGCATGTATATATACACTCTCCATAGACTTTTGGATGAATCCCTACAAATCAGGACTGAATTATTTAGAATATAGTAGACAAACAATACTATTCTACTCTTACAGCCCCTTTTGCTCCAACACTTTCAAACCGCACCGTATTTTCAGGCTTATTTTGGCTACATTGTGAATATACGTGGATTGTATATGGATAGCTTTACAGCAGTAATTACTGGCTGGCAATCTCTCAGAACATTCTGGATTTGTTTGACTTAAATTATTTTTCTCTTTCTCTTAGTTTCAATGGGTCTATAAATATAATAATAAGAGCTCTGTTGTATGAATACTTCTGTATGTGATCCCGGTTGGAATTAGTAGTTTGAAATAGTTTAAGACTAAGAAATACAAACTCCAAACTTTTGACAAAAGTTCCCCATCCTCACAAGTTCTCCTTAACAACAGCCTCTTTCTAGACCTCAAGATGAAAGTAATTTAGATGTATTACTTTTCTTTCTCGTGTCTGCATTTCCAAACCCACATCTTTCTTCATATGCTACCCCATCCACAAAGAATCAAATAATCTTGCTCTGTTCTGAAATTCATAACATGGAAGCTGGCTTATTCCTTTCTTAGAGCGCTTAATCACCGTCTGGTCTGTGAAAGCAAGGATCTTGTCAACTGGCACCGTGAACATTCTGAATGAGTGCTTGTTACAAGTAGGTGCTCAATAAAATTATTTGACCTGCACTAGGGTCTACTTTGTACAAATACTATTGTGTGTCAAGTGGATGTCTTATAGTTACAACCCACAATGTCAAACGCTTAGTAAACATTTAGTAAATAACAGTGATTATTGTTATCTGCCCTAAAGTTCTATAAACTCAGAGAAAAGGCCCTATCTTATTTGTCAACATCTCTTCCACAGTACCTTGTATATGCTATACATTCCATTTATTTAGCAAATGGATTCATCCTAAGAATTCTGTTCACATATGCTGCTTACATCCAAGAATAAGGTTTTATATCCTTTATAGGATACTTGTATTCTATACAATTATATTTAATTAGGAGTTAGATTTCCAGAAGCACTTTGGAAACAAGTGGCAACTATTCCAAACGGCCTATCCAAACACAATAAATTTGAAATACATTTGAAGAAAAAAGAAAGAACATTCACCTTTCCTCCCCCAAAAAGCTGGTCTGTACTGAGGGATTTAATGTTTTTAGCAGATAACTAAAAAATGTGCTGAATCCAAGAAAAGAATTTATGTGTGGCCATCTGAACTTCAAGAAATAATTGCCCTGCTAAGATTTATCTTCCCTACAATTGGGTTAATGGAAGCCTGTATTTTGGTATGCAAAGAATCCTTTCTTACAATAAAAATTTGTAAATCTCTCCAGCGTGTTACCCTCTTATTTGACAAGAAAGTTGCCTTCACATATAATCTGTCATAGCCAGGACTGCAAAAATGCACTACTGTTGAGTCTTTAAATGAAAACACTACTTCTTAGAGATGGACAATATTGGTTACATTCTTCCAGTAATGCGTTGTTGAAAGAACAAATGATTCTCATTTTGAAGGGGAAAAAAAAAACTTGAACAATTGTAAAAACAATATATTAATAGTTTTTCATTGTAAGAAAAGACAGCAATTGAGAAATGAAGATGCTTGCCTGTTTGCTTCTCTGAAGGATGTGTTTTGGAAACAGAAAGCATGTCCTTGGTGAGAGGAATGAGTGTCATTTAGGTTTTAGATCAGCTGTGGCCCTAAAATCTATCTATATGGGCTTGTGTTAAATGGCAAGGTTGTGAAATGAAATACAAATTAGGCTTAAATAGGATAGATTGCATTAAAAATGTGCTCGACTGAGCAGGAAAGTTCAACCAAAGTTCAGTGAGTTCATGCTGATGTGAACTGGGGAGAGGAGCCGGGCACAATGTCATGTCTGCTGTGGGTGGGACCTCCCGGGGACATCTTCTGGCTTCCAAAGGTGACATTATATACACAAACAAGGGCATTCCAGCAGTGACTGACATCCTGCCGGATGAAGTTAATTTGATCCACGTGAGGATAAATCCAGCAACTGCCTTATGACCAGCAAGCTCACTGTCGGTTCACACTAAATATGTATGTTGACCGATTCTCCAAACACAGCATTGATCTGCACCGTGAAGTGATACTTCTGATTTTAAGTTATCATTCATTTGATTCTGGGTAAGAAACTAAATTGAATGGCATAAAGAGAGATATTCTTATCTTTTCAATTACTATCTACTTTGAGCATGATTTACATAATTCAAAAGAACTTTGAATTATTTCATGGATCCTACTGAGAAAATTCATCATTTTTTACATTAAAAAATTCACAAATTTGAAAGAGAGGACTTTCTTCTTTCCAGCTTTATCTGTTATAGCTGAAATTTGATAACACAACTATTTTCTCTTGATAGACCAGAATCTAAAACTATTTGCATTGATGAAAATGACTAACTTATATACTAGGAACTATTCAAATACTTTCTATTTCTTATTTAATTTTTCCAGTAGTGCTATGATGAAGTTACTATTATTGCCTCCATTCTCATTCTACAGATGAGAAAGCTGAGGCACTAAGAGGTTTATGGAGAGGCCAGACTTGTAAAAAATGGAACCAGGATTTAAATACAGGTCTTTGGGCACCTGGGTGGCTCAGTCGAATAAGCATCTACCTTTGGCTCAGGTCATGATCCCAGGGCCCTGGGATGGAGTCCCACATCTGGCTCCCTGCTTGGCGGGGAATCTGCTTCTCCCTGTACCCCTCCCCCCTGTTTGTGCTCTCACTCTCATGCTTTCTCTCTCTCAAATAATAAAATATTTTAAAAAATAAAATAAACGCAGGCCATTTGGGGGCACCTGAGTGGCTCAGTCTGCTACGCATCAGACTCAGGATTTTGGCTCAGGTAGTGATCTCATGGGTTATAAGCTCAAGCCAAGTGTTGGGTTGTGTGCTTAGTGAGGAGTCTGCTGGAAGATTCTCTCCCTCTGCCCCAGCCCCCACTCCCCCCACTTGTTCTCTCTCTATTTCTCTCTCTCTCTCAAATAAATAAAGAAATCTTTAAAAAATAAAATAAATATAGGCCACTTGGCTGCAGAGATGGAAAATCAAACCATTGATTATGACATCCCACCCTCTCACTCGCAATAAAAGAAGGCGTTACAAGGTATACACAGTTAGAATACCTGAATGATCCAAAATGAGAGATCAAAAGTGGGAATACACATAAATGGTTTAGCTAATGGGCAATTAGCAGATTCTTTTAGAAGTGATGAGAATGTTTGAACATTGATTAGGGGGATGGTTACACAATTATGTAAATATAGTAAAAACCGTTGAACATGTCATTATGCATGTCTATGTATATATTCATATATATGAATACATATATTCATATACACAAATTCATATACATGAATTTAAATACATGAATTCATATACACAAAGAAAGCTTTTTTTAATATATGTGTTTTATTTTAATTAATCTCTCAAATTCTTATTGAAAGGTTACCAGAGCAGGGAAGGATAATTGATGGTATTTAAACTTGTGTGACCATACTTAAAAGTAGTCTAAAATCATGGCATAGAATCACCTGAACCAAATTATGTTTCCGAGCCACAAATTCTTTTGTGACTTGATTGCGAGTCATGTATACGTGTGTGCATATCCTATTTATTTAGGAATCTTTTAATTACTCAGAAAAAAATCCTAATTACTTTCTCTCCCTTTTAAAATTTTCTAATTATCATTGAAAATAGGTACAAATATAATTATTTTTATTTATCATTTTCCTTCAACCTTCTTTAAACATTTTTTTTTTTCCAATTTGAACTATGGGAAAGCAGAGAGAAGTCACTTTGGAGTGGTTCATTTCCTGAAAACACTTATCTTCAAAATAAATTGGATTTCTGCTGCTTCGGTCAGTGACTGGAAGTTGACAAGGCATCAGCCTTATCAAACCACAGCACTCTGTTGTAGATTTGGGATATTAGCATTCACAGTCTAATTTTCCTAAGGTTACATCCTCCTGTATTTAAATTTCTAATGCCCTCGGGAAAAGCGTAGAGTCTAACCCCACAATTTATTAGATACCAATGCTACATTCATTTTTGCTTGTTTTATTTGAAAATATATTTTGTGATATTGTGAGAAAAGATAAAACAAATGTACTACACTTCATTTATATTTATAGTGTGCTCTATTCTCTCATACATATAATGAAAGGATCTTGTTGACCCTTATGTTCTAAGCCACATGAAAAATATGTATTTTAAATTTTAATCGTAAATAGATTTAGGCTCCGTTATGGTTTTCTTGTTTTAGACTATATCAACACAGTCATTTAAATAAAACGTTTATTTGTCAAGGCTGCACTTTACTTGACACAGCCGATTATAATGCTGTTTGGGGTTTTTGTGATACCTCTTTTAAAGAGAATTTTTTTTTTAGGTGAAAATGCAAACATTTCACCTTTTAAAATGCTTTGTGTTTGATTTGGTGTGCTTGACTTAAACATACCCAGCGTATTTGAATCTCTCCTTATTTAAGGGAACCTTTCTGGAAAACAGGCATGGCAGTTAGCTTCCTCTCTGTGGCTTTCCAAGAATGAATTAAAATGTGCAAAATGACTTGAGATTCATGGTGAAAGGATGCTTTAGAGTGTTAATCCCCCATGAATTCTGCCTCCAGGATCCTGCTTAAATGAGCAGGAAACTTCTGGAATTAAAGATGTGAGTTCCTCACATAAATGCCATTATTTGTAGGTGCATGTGCGTGAGTGTAAATAGAGGCCCACACAGACAGGCTGAGAGAGACTGCAAAATAAAATCTCCTGTGTGTCGGAGGAAACGCTCTGCGGAGGGAATAGATGCTCTCAGGAATTTGTTTTGTATCTCCTAACATACTTGGTCAGTTTACCACGCCATTGACTTGGACTCTGATCAGAGTTTTGGAGACTTGCAGATAAATTAAAGGGTAGCATTATATTTTGGTTTACTGATGAAATTTTACAGTTTAAATTGTTTTTCCACTTTTACTTCCACGTTCTGGGGTGGGGAAGAAATGCAATGTACATTTTCTTACTGTGTATTACAATGGGGAAAAATTCCCACATCCTATGGTCACATGGTTCAAACAGTATTGCCTTTAAGAGCAGATTTAAAAGTCCTGTGTCTGGGGGCACCTGGGTGGCTCAGTCGTTAAGCGTCTGCCTTCGGTTCAGGGTGTGATCCTGGATTCGGTTCTGGGATTGAGTCCCACATCAGGCTCCTCCGCTGGGAGCCTGCTTCTTCCTCTCCCACTCCCCCTGCTTGTGTTCCCTCTCTCCCTGGCTGTCTCTCTCTGTCAAATAAATAAATAAAATCTTTAACAAAAAAAAATAGTCCTGTGTCTGATTTTTATTGCAGTTTAATGTATGAATTATTTTTTAGGCTTCTCCATTCATCCACAACTATATTACATTATCTCTAGGTTGGTGTATACTGGGCAAAGTGGCTTTTTAATATTTTTTTAACCGTCTCTCCATCTCTGTTTCTCTCTCTCTCTCTCTCACACACACACACACACATACACATTTATAATTAGACTTATAATATTAAGGTTATGATATGTGTGTTTTTTTAAAGGTAGGATGGAATACTTCAATTTCCAAAAATCAGTTACTTAAACATTTCCAGTTTACAAATATGGCGAATATGATCTTTGAGGTGGTCTAATTTCCTGCCTAATATTAGCTACATTTATGAAGTTGAGCAAGCAGGTAGGGGATTATGATAGGTAGAAAATACTGTGAAAATATGAAAAATCAGAGTTTTAAATGGAATGAAATTTATGGTAAGACTAAAATAGAACGGTGACTTTACCATTTGCTTTTTAGTACAACTGTCATTTGCCTCGGGAGCTTTGTTTTTTTAAAGTGCTTTCAGATTTGGTGCCCTGGTATCTTTTCAAAGCCTTGTAGAACAATCAGAATTAGGCACTTAATCCTTCAACTTGTCAACGTCAAGGAAAAGGAAAATGGATTAAGCAGCAGAAGAAGCCTGAAGGTTTGGCTGATAGACTCTTACTTGTCTTTAAGAGCACATCTTATTCACTGGGCTCTGTTATTTTTTCACAACTTCTCCTGAAGAAGAAGACCGGCCTCTGCAGCTCTAAGGGCAGAGCTGTTTTCCCATCACCATGCTAGAGAATTCCCTGGTCCTGTAGCCGATGTCCCCACTTGCATTAGTGAAGACTCTACTCAACCAACCTCCCCAGAGGGAGTCTGTCTATAAATGAAAAGTACAGTGTATTAATTTCTCTCTAGTTGTCTCTTCTGCTTTGGACATGCTTAGTATACTATGGACTCTTTCTGCCCTTTCACAACAAACAACAATGACTTTTTTATACCAACTTTACACCAAGGAGACCCTGTGAAGTTCAGACAACTTAACGATTCGGGGACTCCAATTTGTAAGGTCCTCTTCTAAGTCCTGGGAGACGCCCTACCAAGGTGTTCGTATCATCATGCTTTTGCATAAAGTCCCGAAGAATGATAGTTTCATCACAATTAATCAAGCCCTCGGCGTTTATCGCTTTGAGTTCCCCTAGCTCACATCTCCCCTCATGCCAGGTGCCCTCAGAGTGAGCAGAGCCAATTTTAGGATTTGGCAGACGAGAAGGTGAGTTTGAGTGTACATTTAGTTTAGGGCTTGGGGATGGTGTTTATTTGGTTCACAGTAGGTTTCACGTATGGTTATTGTTGGCCATCCCTGTGCCAACTTGTGCTAATCACAATACAGAAGAATGTGTCCCTCAATACCTGGCACTGCAAGTATGGGCTTAATGGGGTAGATAGGTGTTCAAAATGCATGCAACCAGAAGCTAGCTTGTGACAAATTTTTCAAGGATCTAATGTGTAAAATAAAAAAAAAGGGGGCCGTATTAAAAGAATATATTAAAATTTTGGCACATATAAAGTGTGTACAATGAATTTGACTTTTCTTGTTTAATGGGAATGGCATATTTGCAAAAGTTTAATATACCTTCTTAAGTAGAAAGATGTCTTGGAATATTTTAGTAAAACGAGAAATTACAGACCCTTTATTTGGTCATATATATTGTGTACTTTCATTTATCACTTTCAATTTTTTACATAATTGAGAACATTTTAAGGTAAAGGGAATGAAACATGAAATACAAGTTATAAATATGAGTGGTGAACTTGACAGACATTATTTTGATATTGAGAAGGAAATTGTAACTAGAAGTTTTCACATCGTACCAAAAGTAGTAACGTATTATGAGAAAGAGATGAGTTTCATATAGAAATAATAAATGTTTTTTTATTGTTACTAATCTATTCAATATAAAGGAAACTATTATGTGAATATATGGTAAAAGATTTAATTATTTTGCTGATTTTATTAAAAAGTACTAATGCCAACAAAAAAATAAGATAGAATTCATAATAAATGAGTACAATGCAGATTTTGATCCAAAACTGGTGATATGTATCAGAAATTGAAAGAGAACTTAGGTTTTGTCAATACACATACACACACACACACACACGTACCCACACACTTTAAATGCCCTGAAATCAGCTAAATCCCCAAATTGACAATACTAAAACTTTTTTTTTTTAAAGATTTTATTTATTTATTCGACAGAGATAGAGACAGCCAGCGAGAGAGGGAACACAAGCAGGGGGAGTGGGAGAGGAAGAAGCAGGCTCATAGCGGAGGAGCCTGATGTGGGGCTCGATCCCATAACGCCGGGATCACGCCCTGAGCCAAAGGCAGATGCGTAACCGCTGTGCCACCCAGGCGCCCCGACAATACTAAAACTTACACAATTACCAAATTGGTGTGAAGCTGAAAGAAACTTGTGTACATGTTCAATTATAATAATAAAAATTCAATCAACCATGACTAATGAAAAACTGAATTATCTTTCTATTCTTACTGTAGATAGGTGAGATATGGTATTAAAATTCTTATCGTAAGAACAAACCATCTAATAAATAAAACAGCCAAAAATGTATATAAAAAGAAATATTACAGAGGCATATCAGGAAAAAATTGGTAATTAAAAAAACTGATTTATTTGGATTTTTTATTTTTGTGGTATTTGTCAGCTTTTAAAAATTTGTGAGTTTTATTTTATTTTTTTTTAAAGATTTTATTTATTTATTCGACAGAGATAGAGACAGCCAGCGAGAGAGAACACAAGCAGGGGGAGTGGGAGAGGAAGAAGCAGGCTCACAGCAGAGGAGCCTGATGTGGGGCTTGATCCCACAAGGCCGGGATCACGCCCTGGGCCGAAGGCAGACGCTTAACCGCTGTGCCACCCAGGTGCCCCTAAAAATTTGTGAGTTTTAAATTTGCGTATGCATACACTTCATGTGTATATATACACACTATAAATACACACTATATATAGACACATATACGTAGTGTTTGTGTATACACTTTCTCTATAGATACAATTTTCTACTTAATTTTTTACTTACAACCTACAGTATTTTTCTTAAAATGAGGCTCTAAAATCAAATAATGTCAGGTTCCTGAAAACCTGGGTCTGTCCCTACCTATGAAATCAGATACATTTCTTTGAGTACAAGCAGCAGAAACCTGGTGCATGTTTAATTTCAGAAAAAGGTCAGGTTTATTATAAGAACATTCGTTCCTCACAGAATCAAAGGAAGATCTCAGTGACTAAGATTGAGGAGGTGGGAGCCAGGATTGGAGACAGACTCCGGGTTTTAAGAGTGGAACATCCTGGTGTTTTCCTAACTGCCTCTTTACTTGAAATTCAAAAGATGAGGAGGAAGAGTCTGCCCTAGAAAGGATCCCGTGGGTGGGATCCCTGGAGTGACAGCGTCCCAGAATTGCATGGACAGAGGGCCAAGCAGTTTCACCAGGGAAGACAGGCAAGGGAGCCCAAAATACAAAGAATCTGCTACAACCAGATAAGGTGCTTAACGTTGGGGATAGGTGGGGGATACAGGGGTAAGCCAGCCTTGTGCTTTTCAAAAACTTGCACTTGAGTGTAAGAGATAACAACATAAATTGATAGTTTGAAAATTACATTAAAAGCTAGGGAGATTTGGAAACACAGGGTAAGAAGACAAATCCCAAACTGGACTTTCTTGGAGAGAAAATACCTGAGCTGAAACTTGATTTTAATTCTTGGCTTCCTTTCTTGAAAATTAAAATAAATAAATAAATAAAATCATATTTTAGTATATGTCCTTTACGGAAAGAAAAAAGGGGGGGGAGGAATCTGATCATTCTAACTTATCCGTACAATAGCTTCTTCCGGCATAAGGAAATTGAATCCCAGAGAAGTGAAATAATTGGTAAAAGAAAATACAATTAGTTGGTGGCAAAATTTTGCTGAAACCCAGGTCTTCTGAATCGTACTACAATACTCTGTTGATCATTTTACACAACAGATGAAAGGAATTCAGAGAACTCACCAAACATCAAAGTGAATAAATGGAAATTTATAGGAGGTTCAAGGAAAGCAAGTAAAAAATCTGGTACTTATCATTTTAATTCAGGAAACATGACTAAAGATATGTATATAAAAACTTTTAAATCAAAACATAGTATGTACAGGTTAAAGAGAGCAATCTGTTGGGGAAATAAATGGGCATTTCATAATAGGAAGCCATAAGCAGGAGTCCATGGGATTTTTCAACTAATTGACAGCATGTTCAACAGAGAAAGCAATGACATATGTCAAACATCATTTAACAGACTTTAAATCTGCACTTAATAACAAATGCATAACCCATTTAGACCCAGATTCCTGGCTTTGATTTCTTAAGAACATATAGACAAATATACTTCATAGCATATATTAAGATTCATGATTTACAATCTACACAAGGATGATATTACCCAAAACTCTGGATAATGGATAATAGAAATTCCAGATCTGTAAGCGCAAGAGTAATGCTGAGCATGAGGAAAACGATCAAGGCAGAAAGAAAGGAACAAGCACAGAGAAAATACCCCACACTAAAATGCATCCCCAGTGCATTTGGTAAACTGTTTATAAACTCGTCTCTTACTTTCTTTCCTCTCCTCTTTTTTTTTCTTCTTCTCATGAATCCACGCAGACATGTCCCTTGTTCCCTGGGAATTTTCCCTCACTGTCACTGCATTGACTATCTTTCTCACTGTTATGTCATGCATGGAAACATCTTCCTCTTAAGATTTCATTACTTGAATTTAATACATTTAGGTAAGGTCCTAGGGAAATTTTAGGTGCGAATGTGTGATTAACGAGGCAGTAGAGAATAGTGATAAGAATACGAACTTCTGTGTTAGAATTGTGTTTGAATCTTCACTTTATCACTTGACAACCTTAATACCTTGAGCAAATAAATAAGAACGTAAAATCTCAGTTTTCTCTTTGGTCCTACAAGGGTAATAACCATATCATCTCATTGTGGTGTTGAAAGGATTAAAATAGGGGTGCCTGGGTGGCTCAGTTGGTTGGGCGGCTGCCTTCGGCTCAGGTCATGATCTCAGGGATCCAGCCCCACGTTGGGTTCCCTGCTCAGGGGGAGTCTGCTTCTCCTTCTGCCTCTCCTCACCCCACCCCGCTCACTTTCTCTCTCTCTCTCTTTCTCTCTCTCAAATAAATAAATAAAATCTTAAAAAAAAAAAAGGAAGGATTCTAATAATTAAAAGGCAGAGCTCTCAGTAAGTCCTACTTACGATCGCCCTCGGCATCATCGTCACTGATGAAAGCAATATTTGGACAAATGTTTGTCCTCTCTGAAGCAAACATACATCTCTTAAACCACTTCTGCACTTTCCCCCCAGCGACTCATTGGATTTGGCTTCATGCTAATTTTCAAAGAATTTCCTATAGTAACTTTCTTTATATTTGAGGGTTCTCTTTTCGAACTTTTAATATAAATCAAAAAGAGAGAGAGAAGTAGAAAAAGATGAAAGGTTATCAGTGAGAAAATAGAAATGAGAGGTGGATACAGGAGATATGGGTTTAATATATGAACCATTGTATTTGAACTTATTACTCTTATTTTTATTTGCTCCCAGGGCATCTCTCTGTTCCCTTCAAGTACTCCTTCTGGAGGGTTAGGAAGTTCAAACCTGCCAGGCTTAATCTGAGTGAGACAGATGACAGAGTCACCTGATGAGAACAGGGGAGGCAGGGTGAATTCGGGGGCTTGAGTAAATTGAGTATGCTTCGGAATAGCTCCTCTGGGAAATTGTATAGGGATTCAGCTGTGAGTGAATAAAAGGTTTACCAAGAAGCGCTGAGCAGAGAGAGAAGGCATTTTCAGAGACCCATTTAGCCTAGTTACATGACTCTGTAACATAGCTCAGCAATTCTTGGATGGAAGTAAAGAATGGAATATTTTTGGTTTAAAGGGTTGCTAACAGGTGGAGATTTGAGAGTACCCAGAGCAAAATTCATCTCATTTATACTGTTGGAGTGATGAATTCCTGAGCTGTACACCGATTTGTTTGTTTCCATTAAATATAACATTTTGTGTGTTTCCTGTAACATAGGGAGGGGACTATTTCACACATTTAATTTTTTTCTTATCATGAAGGAAATATTTAGTTGTTGGGAAGAGTTTAAAACTAAATGTGGAAAAATCACATGACTCCTAATTTATTTTACCCAAAAGAAGAAAAGAGCAATTTGAAGGTATTTTAAATTAAAAATCTTATATTTAAAAGTTTTAGTACACCATAACTTTTTCTATACCTTTAATTACTGTTCTATAATTCAAAATTTCTACATCATATTATATTTCAGTTATTGGTGTGGTTTATTTAACTAATTTTATAAAGTTTATTTGATTATTTTAGCTTTTACCATTACAAAATTCCATAGAATACACTGTAGTTAATGCTTGTAATCATTCATGATTATTTGTTTAATACATATTTTTAGAAGAGTTACTTTATTGAATATATGACTTTTTGTATATCATTGTCATACAATGTCAAATTCTCTTCCAGAATGACTGTTAAAAATATATGTCCTTTGAGTATGCATGGTAATGATTCTAGAATCTTGATTAACATATAAATACTGTGTTTTACCTGCTTATGTATCTTAAAATTGTAAGCAAAGAAGAAAGTATAGAGTTTTCTTTTGTCAAAAATTATTAAACTCCACAACATTTTAACTATGAAGTATCTTAAACATGTAAGAAATCACAGAAAATAATAAAAAGACACCAATGTACTCATCATTGCAATGATATAAATAAAATATTTCTGTATTTGTTTTCAACATCTCTAATTTTTTTCAAAATAATTAAACTTTGCAGACATACATTGTTTTCATATTCACTTTCCTGAATGAAACTGAGAATGATCAGAGCTGTTCTATTGCATTAATTTCTTCTTTTACTGTGATTCACACATTTTTTCTATTTCATTTCTTCTTTTTCTAATTCTTAAGATGAAGTCATAGCTCCTCTAAGATATTTTTCACATTATTTAAAAAACTCTATTGGCAATAGTATTTGTTTTATTTATGTATTTATGCAAATGAATAATAATCTCTCCTTTTCCAACCTAGCACTTCCAACTTTAGGTAAGCACTCAAAATTTTTCTGTCATCCCACTTTCCATATACTCATAAAATTTATCATATCCATCTTTCTTTTTCTCTGCCTCCTTGTCCCCCTCCTTCCCCTCCTCCTCCTCCTTTTTCCTATTCTTCTTCCTCCTCTCTCTCTCCCTCTTCTCTTTTGTTCTTAGCCAGGGAAATCTAGCATTTCAAAAAATCACCCTACAACTTATTTTACAACATATCAGGAAAACCTTTACACAGGCTAAATGTAGGACTAGCTTATTTTATCCTTGCCACATAACATCACTAGATCTGAATGAGCCACAACTAAGTTCAATATTAGAAGACACCTAGTTTGTTTATGATCTTTCTGTTATTGAAATTCTGAAATATGTACTTCTGTTTACAAATTATTATGTAATAATAAGATTTTATGTACTATATATCCTTCAGGTAAAATTCTATGGCCAAAACACACAAATATTTTTAAAAATAGACATATTATTACATGCATTTGCAATATTATGGCAACTTACAACCAATTTATATTATATTATAATATTGTATATTATAACAATATATGGAAGTGGACATTTGCACATATTCTCATCCACATGGCATCTTACCACTTATTTTCATGCAATTAGCTGTTTTATTATTCCATGAAATCACTTCTAAGGCTATAAACCCACTTCTGAGTATAACTTCAGCCATCTTCCAGAAGTTTTGATATGGTAACACTTAAATTTTCTTATTTCTTTTTTAGTTTCATATATTTTTCTATGTTCAATATTTCCCTGATTCTATCCTTCGTAGTTTAGAATTTATGCATCTTCTGACTATTTTTTAAGACTTTCCAAGGGATGTCTTAGTTATTTAATAAGCTTTTATGTTAGAATAGATTTAGATTTACAGAAATATTGTGAAAATAGTACAGGGGGTTCCCATTTCACCCACACTCAGTTTCCTCTTTACTAACATCTTACTTTAGTGTAGTTAATTGGTAATAATTAATGAACCAATATTGACACATAGTTATTAACTAAATTCCTTACCTTATGCAGACATCCGTAGTTTTTACCTAATGTGTTTCCCTATCCCAGAATCTAATCCAGAACACCACATCTCATTTAATCATTAGATCTTGAGCTCCTCACGACTGTGACAGCCTCTTGGAATCTCTTTGCTTTTAATGAGCTTGAGGGTTTTAAGGAAGACTAATTAGGTATCTTGTAAATTTGGTCCCGCATTTGGGATTTGCCTGATGTTTTTCTCATTATTAGATTGAGATTAGAGGTTTTTGGGAGAAAGACCAGCAGGGCAAAATGTTTTTGTCAGCACATCACAGCGATGGCATGTCTATGGTATATACTCGCAACATAACTTTCACTGTGGATGTGAGTCTTGGTCAGCTGGCTGAGGCAGAGTTAGGTTTCCCTACAGTAAGTGATTCTCTTTTCCTCTTTTTCATTGTAAGGAAGTCACTATGCACAGCGCAGACTTAAAAAGCAGGGAGTTATGGTCTGCTTCTTTGAATGAGGATTATCTACATAAATTACTTCAATTCTACATGTAAGATTTGTCCTTTTTCCCCATTTTATTTATTCAAATGTTTATTTATAGCAATCCATAGGTACTCATTTTGTATTTTAATGTATAGCCCAATATGACTTTATTTTGTTTGCCAAATTTTTCCAGTTTCGGTCATTGGAGACTTGCGTCAGTTGGAGCTCGTGTTCCTTTGACATCCCCCATCGTTGTGTTTTTCTTTTGATCATAATACTTCTTATGCGGTTCTTAGTCTCAGATCCCTAGTTCTCCTGGTCTTCAGTCTTACAGACTCAATGCATTTCCAGTTACGAAGGTAAGAAACTTTCTCCTACACAGCCTTTAGTTAGGTTGCTCTGTACTTTTGTAAAACAATTTCATTATTTTGTCACAGTCTGCATTCTATCCTGTGATACCCTGATCTCCTAAGTGATTTGTTTAAATATTTATTTATTTATTTTAGAGAGAAAGAGAGAAAGATTGGGAAGAGGGGTAGAGGGAGAAGGACAGAGAGTCTCAAGCAGACTCCATGCTGAGCACAGAGCTGGACCCAGGGCTCCATCTCACAACCCTGAGATCATGACCTGAACCAAAACCAAAACATTGATATTTAACCAACTGCACCACCCAGATGCCTCTTAAATGACTTTTAAAATATACATCCATTAATGTTAACTCTTTATGGTTTGTTTAGCATGTTTTTATGCTCCTCTTTATCCCCCCAAATATTTCTTATTCTGAAGTCCATTTTCTTTGGAATTAATATAGCTACATCTATTTTATTTGACTAGTAATAAAATGATTCTTTCATCACCCCTTTACTTTCAACCTATTTGGATTTATATTTAAAGCAATCTTCTTCAGAACTACAGTTGAGGATTTTTTAATCCACTCCATCATTTTCCATCTTCTCATTCATACATTTACACCCTTCACATTTAAAATGATTTTTTTTAAAGATTTTATTTATTTATTTGACAGAGAGAGAGACAGGCAGTGAGAGAGGGAGCACAAGCAGGGGGAGTGGGAGAGGAAGAAGCAGGCTCCCAGCAGAGGAGCCTGATGTGGGGCTCGATCCCAGAACACTGGGATCACGCCCTGGGCCAAAGGCAGATGCTTAATGACTGTGCCACCCAGGTGCCCCTAAACTGATTATTGATGTAGTGTTATCATCTGCCATATTTACAATGGTATTCTATTCATTGCAGTTCTTCATTACTTTTTTTCTCTTCTTTTTCTGCTTCTCTATTTTTAATTTTAAATGAGCATTTATATGATTCCATTCTGTCTCCCATCTTTAGTGTACCAACTATACCTTATTTTTAGTGATTCTAGTGGTTGCCCTAGAATTACAATATACATTTTTAGCTGATCTGTGCCTGCCTTCTATTTATTTATTTATTTTTAAGAGTTTACTTATTTATTTATTTATTTGAGAGACAGTGAGAGAGAGAGAGCATGAGAAGGGAGAGGCAGAGGGAGAAGGAGAAGCAGATTCTCCATAGGGCAGAGGGCCTGATGCAGGGCTCAATCCCGGGAGTCCGTGATCATAACCAGAGCCGAAGGCAGATGCTCAACTGACTGAGCCACCCAGGTGCCCCTATTTATTTATTTTTGCCTGCCTTCTAATAATACTATTTTGCTTTATGTTTGGCGAAGGTGCCTTAGAATATTCTCCATCCCTTTTTCCTCTCCCTTGTGATATTGCTGACATTTATTTCACTTATGCATATGTTACTACAATCCAATACATTGTTACTATCATTGCTTTAAACAAACAGTTATTTTTTTAATAAATTAAGAACAGAAAAACTATATTTCCTATTCATTTATTCCTTCTCTGATATTTTACCTCTCTTTATTCCGATCCATGTTTCTGAGGTGTATTATTCTTCTTCTTCCTAAAGAACTTTTTTTCAACCATTCCTGCAGGACAGGTCTACTGATGATGAATTTCTTTAGGCTTTGTTTGTCTGAGAAAGTTTCTACTGTTCCTTCACTTCTGAGAAACAATTTCACCAGGTATAGAGGTCTGTGTTTTTTTCTTTTGATTCTTTAAATATTTTATTTCATTATCTTTTTGCCTGCGTAATTTCTAATGAGAAGGTTGCTGTAATTATTCTTGTTTCTCTGTAAGCTCCTTGTTTTATTTCTATCATGTTTTTTCAGGATATTGTTTATCTTTGATTTTCTGCAGTTTGAATATCCTATGTTAGGTTATAATTATTTTTGGCCTTAATCCTGGTGGTGTTCTCTGAATTCCCTGAGTCAGTAGTTTGGTGTCTGTCATTTATTTGGGAAAACACTGGTCATCCTTACATTAATATTTCTTCAGGTCTGTTGTCTCTTATTCCTCCTTCTGGTATTCCAACTATGTGTGTATTAACACTTTTTGAAATTGTTCCATAGTGCCTCAATATTCTCCTCTGGGTTTATTTGTTTTTTTTTTTTCCTATTTTTTTTTTTCTCTTTGCACTTAACTTTTTAAAGTTTTGACTGAGCTCCTCAAAGCTGTGCTGGCTCTAAAGCTCAGCCTGCTCAAGTTCTATTAATTTCTGAAAGTTCCTTTTTATTCTTTCTTAGAATTTCCATCAATCTTTTACATCACCTTTCCCCCAGCTCTGGCAGTCTTTCCTCTGGAGAGTAGGATTTTATTATAAAGAAGGTTCTAGGTGTATTTCACAATGATAGCTCTAACCATCTCCTCCTCCCCCTGCTGAAACCATGTGGAGAACTTTCTTAGATTTTCATCATGAGAACCCAGGGGGTTCACAAAGTAAAACTCAGAAAATATACCCTCTCCCAATGAAGCCTGCAATTCCTAGGAGCGTCTCTATCACACGTTATTCTTCATTCTGACTCCAGCAATTAATCCAAACCATCATCTGAGTTTCCTGACAGCTGGTGGTTTCATTGGTTTTTGTTCTAGGGAAACAGATGCTGACCATTTCTCCTTGGATAGGTTTGTCTTTCCAGATTTTGGGGTAGCGGCTTGCCTTGAAGCCTCAGTTCTCCAACAGGTCCATGAAATGTCACGATTTTCAGTTTTTCCAGATTTTTCTTCTTCTAAATACGGGAGTGACAGTTCCCAAACTCTTTAAAATTCAGAGCTGAAACCAGAAGTCTTACACTTAAATTTTTAACACACTTCAGAATATTTTTTCTGTTACTTTCTATAGTTAATTAGAAAGAATATCTTTTCTTCGAAACAAGAAGGACCATAGCATCTGTGCTAGTTATAAAATTAATGTTTCTCAGTGCAAATCCACCTTTCTTAGCCCCGCTTTGTGATAGTGGAGCAGGATTCTGTAAACATTTCTCCTGTGCCAAGTGACATAATGCTAGGTCTTCCCGTAGAGGACATTGGAGGAAGATGACAAGAGACAGGAGCTTCTCTTCTTGGTTTGGGAGTGTTTCTTCTCACTTCTATGGCTTGGAGGCCAATGGACACTTTTTGCCAATGGTGTGCATGAGACCTAATGTTATGTGCCCTCCAGCAAGTACTGTCGGCACCCAGTGAGCACATTTCTAGTAAGTATCCTGACACCCAAATGATTAACTTCTAAGTCAATCTCACTAGCATCTCAGAAGTCAGCTACCCACCTCAGCAAATAGCTTCAAAGTCAGAAGTCACACCTTTCTTTTCTGAAGATTACCAAAACTGTTATAAACCTATTTTTCCCCTAAAACAATATTTTCTACTGTATCACTGGAATTTTGAATAGTAGGAAATATTCATTTGTGAGCTTTTATGACTTAGTCTCCCCCGTAGTTATGTGGGTCTAGTTATACTGTTTATAAAAATATACCACACTTATTTTTGCAAACACCTAAAAATGAATGAGATCTGCTCTGTTTCAAGACACATCATGATAAAGAATTATCTGATCCAGAAAGGACATAGTATAATAATCTATACTCTACTACGTTTTTTCATCTGACATTTGATTCTCTCTTTGAAATTAGACAAGTAGCACAATTGTGTTCTGTATGAGGAATTCTGTTTATTAATCCACATGTGGTCCTCGATTTTACCAACTCCTCTGACCATTGTGCATGTGTCCTTCCTGTCTATTCATCCTACAGTATTTGAGGATGAAAATTAGATTTCTGTCTGTCTGACTAATCTGCGTTGTTTCCTTAGCTTTTTTGTTGCCTCCTATGTGACCTCAAGGAAATCCCAATATTGATTTCTCCCAGAGATATAATAAAAATTTAAAAAAGAATCCCTCTGTCCCAAAGAATTCCCTCAACTTACCCAATAACCTCCTCCATGATGTTTTAGGAAGTTAGACCTCCTGGTTGGGGATGCAAGGATGACTATTTCTTCCATCTCTTTTCTTTTCTTTACCATCTCTCAGGTGTGACGAAGATAAGGTCTTTTTTACTCAGTCTCCTAACTAGCAAAGTAATTGCAGTATTTCCTTAAAGTACACCCTTTGTCTTTGAAATTTTTAATGTAAGTTAAAGGCATGTAGTAAATTCTTTTTGTTCCCTTGATAAAGCCTGGTTTTTGAGCCCATTACCTTGTGGCCATTTTTATTAATCTAAATTGATATTCTTTCTTTTTTCACCTCATTTCTAAGAATCCTAATTACTGTCTCTCCAAAAGAATGTTTACATTTTGAAGCATATATTTCCATTATGCATGGGTAAGAGGGTGACTCAGTAGACATATTAGATGCCAGAATTTAATATTTGACCTGGCTACCAAGCCACATAAGTTATTTTGTCAGAAAGCAATGCCTTAATAGTAGATTCAAAACATTTTCACTGTAGATGGGAAAATTTTAGTTAACATGTGTCTGAAACTTTCCAATATCATATATTCTTTTATTCCCAGACTGGCTTCTCTGGTGTCCCATAGCAATCACTTTCCAAAAAGCAAAGAAACACTTGTTTTCTTGAGATTTTAGGCTCCCAACAATATTGAGAGCTAATAGCTACAAAGACTTCCATGATAGAGAATAACCTCTTCAGTGCTGATGAATTTTTTTGTTCTGTTTTGAAATTATGTTTCCTCTTCCATTAATTACCAAGATGAGTCTTCAGTGCTCTGTAAAATATGACCTTAGGTTTGGTGTTGTCTCTGGGTGTAAATCAAATTATTTGTACAAGTGACTAATGTATGTAATTGCAGAATTGCCTTAGAACCTAGCAGCTTTATAGAAAAAGATGACATGAAGTGATTTCAGCAAGCTAACTCCAAAATATTCTTTAGGAAAAATTCTAAGGTAACTTGATTTGAATACCCAATATCTGTGTCTTGCTGCATGGAAAGAAAGAAAAGATTTGGGATAATTTTCTGAGCAATTATAACTACAGGAATACATTGTTCATTAGGAATAATGTGACAATAGAATTTGGAGAGCCTAGGACCAATCATAAAATCACTTTAAAGAAATGTTGTTACTGCACATCTTATCTGTAACATATTTGGAGCTTAGCATATCCACCACCAAGCACCAGAAACCACAGAATAGGCATACATCTTTCCAGAAATTTTATTTTATTTAAAGACTTGGAAAGCAGAAAGCATTTAAAATTTTAAACATATAAGGATATGCTATGAAATAGAATGAAAAGTTAAGATAAATTTAAACTTCAAAGGAAGGTTTCAAGCCCCTAAGGCTTTATGATCTTGCTTATATCCCACAAATGCTTCATTGCTAAAATTTTCGCTTTCTTTCTCTGAGTCCTTCATTAGAAAAGTTTCAAATGCAGAGCTTTAGTTAGAATTAAAAATATGATTGTCTAAAAAAGAAAAATGAAGCCCTTTCACCATAGCAAGAGAAAGATAAAATATTTAGGAATTAATATAAAAAGATGCACTGAATTTATGCATTAGTGAGGGTTTAGTTAAAAAAAAAAACACAGAGCCCTTATAAGTGATGTAGAAATAGGATTTATTATAGGGATTGTAGTTTTCACAACAGTGGGAGCTAGTAGAGATCTCTACGGAAGACAACTGTCTTACGTAGGGTTGGACATGACATTACTCTAGGTCTGCCAGATTGGCAGTCAATTAACAAAATTGGACCTGGGCGAAGATGGGCCTGAGGTCCACTATAAAAACTGGAACCATAAAGACAAACTAGCCTGTGCTTACCTCACTACCTCCAACCTCCATGGACAATATCCAGGAAAGGGTAATGTTTTTCACCACTGGGTGGCATAAGGTCCATGTAGGTATTCTAATTCCCAAGGAATAGATTGACAGGAGCAAGAAAAGGGGTCAACCTTAGAGAAACAAGTGTTCTTCTAAAGATTCTCAAATCAAGGAAAGACAGGCTTATAGCTAAGGTAGGAATGTACTCACTACACTTGGGATCTTAGGTGGGAGTTTTGTCACTGGAACAACACAGGTACTGGGGACTGCAATCAGAACACAGTGTCTTAATGGATTCAGAAAAAGAGAGAATTCTGTGGTCTGGGTAATTTGAATTGTATAAAACCCCTTCTGACTAGAGGCAGATTGATTCTTGTTGCTTCAGAAAGTGTTTAGTAGGTAGGTATTTGCTGAAGGTACTCGAATGTAGGTAATACAGGGACAAAAGAGCCAGAGGAAAAAGAGAGAGAACTAGCAATTCTTGAAAACTAATGGGAAAACCAAAAAGGAAGGAAAGAAGGAAGGAAGGATGGAAGGAAGGAAGGAAAAGAAAAGAGAAGAAAAAGGAAAGAAAAGAAAGAAAAAGAAAGAAAGAAAGAAAGAAAGAAAGAAAGAAAGAAAGAAAGAAAGAAAGAAGGAAAGGAAAGGAAAGGAAAGGAAAGGAAAGGAAAGGAAAGGAAAGGAAAGGAAAGGAAAGGAAAGGAAAGGAAAGGAAAATAAGAGAAAAGGAAAGAAAAGAAAAAAGAAAAAGAAAGAAGGAAGGAAGGGGGGAGGAAAGGAAAAAGTTGTATCAAACTATCACCAGAGAGACACTTATTTTATAAGCTATTTCATTCCATCTTTTCAACAATTTATTATTTTTCATTTGAAAATGGCTAATGAGAAATGTAGAGAATTAAGTCACAGGACCACAAACATATCATAAATGCTAGTGGAGAAACTTAAATTCAGATTTGTCTCATTTCATTGTTAATTTCCACTCTATAATCCTTTCTCATCAATCTAAGCAGATAATTCCAAGATGATCCCTCCTGACAGTTTCTAATTGTGGCAGTTTGTCTAAACAATTTTGATTGGCTTCAAAACACTGTTTAGGTTTGAAGTTTAAGATCCAGAAAGCTAAGTGACATTTGTGAACTTGTATCATTTTCGAAATGCTGATTGGTAAAAAAAATATATATATATATAAGATATAGATATTCAAACTTATTTTTAAACCACACAAATTATTTTTACTATGACTGGTTAGGGGAACAAGCTTATTTTTTTTTTTAAGATTTTATTTATTTATTTGACAGAGATAGAGACAGCCAGCGAGAGAGAGAACACAAGCAGGGGGAGTGGGAGAGGAAGAAGCAGGCTCATAGCGGAGGAGCCTGATGTGGGGCTTGATCCCACAACGCTGGGATCACGCCCTGAGCCGAAGGCAGATGCCTAACCACTGTGCCACCCAGGTGCCCCAGGGGAACAAGCTTATTGAATGGGTACTTGTTCTTACAACTCTGATTGCAAGCAATTTTTGGATTTCTTTTCTTAACGCTTGATAGCATATAAGGCGGATCCCAGTACTTTCTTGCCACTTTTGGATATTAGATTTGTATTAATTTGTCATCTTAATGTGTGAAGGGTTGTGTCTCAGGGTCTTTTTTTGTTTTTCTCTTCTTGCCGGTCACCCCCACCACATTAAGCTGTATCTGGTCACACTCTTTCATACCACAACTGTGAGGAGAGATTAAGAGTTTCAATAAATAAATAAATGAAAAGCTCCTTCTGCGGGTACAGCAATGTATTGATTATATGTAATGTTTCAAGGCAGAAAAAAAATAATAGGTATTTTCATATGAGGGTAAGGGTAAGAGACATTGTCTATGTCCCTCAGATTCCAGGGAGCATTTGTAAAATGAATAACTGCACACATCCACATTAAGCAAGATGTGGAGAGCATTTCCTGTTGCCTCTGCTGGCAAGTAGCCTCACTGGCTTACAGTGGGGTCGTTGAAGCCCTCCCCCACTTCATTTGGGAAGTAAGGAAAAGCCACCCCACTCCATGTCTTATAAACTCAAAATTCTTCAAAATGAGCTGCATTTACCCTGTTGAATTTCTAACCTGTGAATACAGGTTGCAAGTGGGTGTTGGATAAAAGTATCAGAGAAATTCTTGTTCTTTCTCAATAGGTTCTAAAGCTATGTCGAGCTACTCTCTTTAAAATGTGCTTTCAAACATTTGGTTTTAGCTTCAGGTATTAGCTAAAATTGTAAGACAACAGAAAATCTCACTTAATATCCTGTTACCTAAGTACTCCCCGTTTGAGAATACTTGGAGAGAATGTGCCGTAAGAATCTATTGCTTCATAAAGATATAAATAATTTCCCATTAGTTAATTACATGTAGATAAGAAAGATATCTTACCTGACATTAAAAAAAAACCTGACTCTTTTTTTAATAGAACAAATAAAAAGGATTATAATCAGTTATCCCAAGAACCACAAATGAGACCAAAAGTATTTTTGTGTGTGTGTTTGTGCCTTAGAAAGTAATCTTTAGTACTAGCCTCTAAATTGTTCACAAACCATTTCCAGGTTGTTTTTGGAAATCTCCAGTTTGTTATGAAAATACTGACAGAATCTTAATTATAATAGTGCTACAGGGCACCATTAACCTCTTTCAGATACATTTATGCTGAAGAAATGGTAACTGGGAGGCATTAGGGTGTTGAATAAACACAGGTGTTGTTGAGTCCCTGCTGGCTGCCATCTACAGAAGACTCATTTTTTCAAACCAGTCAAGAAGAAAGGGAGAAGAGAGAAAGATCACTGGGGTCAACTGTATACCTGCTGAATGTTGTTCTTAAACAAAAGTGGGTTGTCACTAGGCTGAAAGTGCAGAGACACCACTGACAGGCCGCGGGGAGAGTAGCACTGACTCTTGGTCTTTTAAAGGAGATTTGCATGTGATTCATGCTTTTAGAAAGAAGTGGGCATGGGGCGCCTGGGTGGCACAGCGGTTAAGCGTCTGCCTTTCGGCTCAGGGCGTGATCCCGGCGTTATGGGATCGAGCCCCACATCAGGCTCCTCTGCTATGAGCCTGCTTCTTCCTCTCCCACTCCCCCTGCTTGTGTTCTGTCTCTCGCTGGCTGTCTCTATCTCTGTCAAATAAATAAATAAAATCTTTAAAAAAAAAAATTAAAAAAAAAAAAAGAAAGAAGTGGGCAGAATGACATGTCTGATTTTAAAAGGTACACATACATACACCTACCGGTATATATGCTCTCCCTCCTCCTCCCCCAAAGGTGTTGGATGCTGTTCTTGCTAAGTTTAAGGTGACATCAGATGCGTTTAATATGAACTCAGATGTTGTGGTTTATTTATTTTTTTAAAAGATTTTATTTATTTACTTATTTGAGAGAGGGAGAGAGCACAAGACAGGGGCAGAGGCAGAGGGAGAATCAGACTCCCAGCTGAGCAGGGAGCCAGACGCAGGGCTCGATCCCAGGACCCCAAGATCATGACCTGAGCCAAAGGCAGATGCTTAACTGACTGAGCCACCCAGGCGCCCCATGATGCTGTGGTTTGAAATAGTGGACTTGCCCATTTAAAAAAAAAAAAAAAAAAGAACTGAGATTTTCATTTCTTCCCTTTTGAAATCTCTAAGTTTAAGTGTCACTTAAAAACAAAGAAAGTTTGTCTGTCTTCTGGATGCAATGACTATCTGGATTAAATAATATTAACTCGTAAGATTAGCCCTCAATTTACCCTGAGCCAAATGTTGCTCATATTTCTGCCTTGACATCCGTTTACGGGAGAAAGATGAAGCATTTACAAGGACAAGAAATTTCCACTAAATGAAAGTGCTGCTGTCACTTTTGCTTCCACTGAGTTACTTGTGAGAGTGAATGTCAGCACCCCAAAGAGGAGGGTGTGGCTAAGTGCTAAAACTTGCTTCAAGCTAATTGTTCTCTGTGAACTCCTTTGACAGGAAGCCTTTCTCCTCCCCTAATGACAAATCTAATGAGACTGCCAGGCAAGATGGTCAGTTCTATCCACTAGCGAGTCACCCCCACAACACTCACCCACATTGTACCCTAGAAAAGAGGTGACATGCTTGCTCTCCTGTCCTTTCCTTCCTTTACCCACCCCTCTCTGGGCATCCAGTTATCCAACCTGGCCTTTTAGTGAGGGTCCCTGCAAACATGCCGTGGCCATGTGTGCAATCACAGTGTGTGTCTAGAGCACTCACAAGAGACCCCGCCTGTTGTAAACGTTTTCTGACCTTTTATTTCCTGATCGACTGGGAGAAGGGAGGTGAGAGGCAAGGAATGTTTTGAACAGAATAAGATAACATTGCATCCTAGACATTTAAGATCAGCATGCTTTTAAAAAGTCAACTTGAGCAAAATTTTTAGTTTAGTAGCTAATTATAGCAAACTCTGATCCTGAATTAGTACAATCAGGACAAAAAACGTACAAGCCGCATTCAATCTGGAATACATTGTTCAGTTGGGGATCATCAGATAGTGGAAATGTGTGCGTGCCAAATCAAAGCACCCAAGGGGAACAATTGCTGATAACGGTGGAGACAGCCAAATGCACTCTGTCCATCTTGATACAGGAAGTCGGCCCAGATTAAACAGAGAACTTCGAAGCCAACCCTCCCTGATTGCACCACCAGCAGCCCGCCTTCCTCTGGGCTGATGTGCCTAAGACTGGAGGCTGGTGCCTTGTGTGTGTTTCTATTTATGGAAGAAACTGGCGATGAACCAGGGCGTTTCTCCTGCTTCAAATACTCTCCTTTCAAACACAATCAAACTGTCAGCTGGTTGGCATTGGTTTGATACATCTCTCAGACGTTCTCTTTTCGGGATACTGGGGGAATCACAGACCACAAACATGAGCTTCCAGACCTGAGTCATTAGGCCTCTTTTGATCAGCAGCTTGGGGACCTGATCCCTGTTTCGAGTTAATGTCTCTGTGTTGATATAAATTGCAAATGAACAATCAGAGGCTATGAGATTTTCATTAGTTGGATGAAGAAGAGAAAACTGATCACTCTTTTTACCTTAAGATAGTCTTAATTATATCAAAAAACATACTCAAGTCTGTTTTATTTTTCTTTCTGCTATATTCATTTAAAAGACCAGGATTTGGTTAAGTAAAGTGTGTTTTCCCTATAGAGATGATAATAAAATAACTATCTCCTAATTTTACATGCTGCTGGATACAGTCCAGGAAATGTGTGCATGCGTGTGCATGTGTTCATGGGTGTGTGTTCATGGGTGTGTGCATGCATGCATGCATGTATATGTTTGTGTGTGTCCCAATGTTCCCCACAGTCCCTTGAATGTTGAGTATCCCTCAAATCTCTCCCCTTCTCCTACCTTATTCCTATTAACTTGCCTGGGGCTACCCGAAGGCAGAAAATCAGGATTCTTTGTCCATCTCAGGGAAGTCCAAGGCTAGGTATCTTGTCTTCTGATTGAACCTATGAAATTCCTAAGAAATAAATAAAGGAAGGAATAGAGGAAAGCAAAAGGAGAAAGGAGAATAGAGAAGAACAAAGATGGAAACTCCGTTTTGGTGAGGCACCATACTGAACACTATTTTCAGAAACCTATTTTCAAGGTAATATTACTTGTGAATGTGCCATTTGCATGCGCAGCGTTCTTCAGAGAAGAGGGAGCTCTGTGAGGGAGGGGGAGGGATGGAATCACCTTTTGATTAGTCCTTCTGTGTGGAGCAGTGCTAATCCTTGCACAAGCTTCCTCTTTCTGGGCTTGCAAGTGTGTGCTGTAATCCCCGTGTGACCCTACACTCTGAGATGAGGGGTAGCAATGGCCAGGAGGGAGTTTTTGGGCTGTATTTTCCAGTTCAGTCAGGAATAACCAAATATCACTTGCTATTGAACATACAATTGAAATGTACAAGTTATGGTTGTTTTGTTTGTTGCTTTTTTGTGTTGGTTGTGTTTTGTGTTGGTTTTTTTTGCTGTGACAGTCCATGGGAACACAGCAAATTGTCTCTATAATGACCACACCCCAGAAATGCCACTGTCTCATTCTAAAGATCATTCTTATATGCTCTCCACGTGTAGTACCAGTTTAATAGGTGTGAATAACTGAGTGACCTTAAGAGGTTTAAGAACCTTAGCTAAAACGGCACAGGCAGTAAGAAGTAGACGTTCAAAACGAAGATCTGCCAGATTCGAGACCACGTTGTAAATCTTTGTCTCAAAAGAGATGATTAACTGAGAAAGGATTTCTAGGAGGAAAGAGCGCAAATATAATCCCAAATCCCAGGAATCTTTGCACACTTGGTAGGAGATCGTCTTTCGCATAGCCACCATATTGGTGGGACCATCTGCCCCTGTCAGGACCCAGGTACAATGCCAGTGTATGGCGGAGCAGTGCCTTGCTTCTCATCGAGGCATGCATTTACGGAACAGGGCCCAAATAGAATGAGGCCAGAACTTCTGCAACGTTTTACTGAACAGACTTAACAGCTCTCCGAGTTCGCCATAGAATTTACAAATCCAGAAGCTTTCTCCTGCACACCTTCTATTAATGTTTGCTTTTCAGCAGCCTATTGACTCATCTATTACTGTGAGAAAATGGAGAAATTCTTCATCTAAAAGAATTATATATTTGAGATGAATTTTGAGAGACGATTTCCTTCCCATGTATAGTTGGTATTGTGCCATCAGTGTCGTAGGGTACTGAGGATAAGTGAAATAATCTGAATTTACACAACAGCATTGAACTGGAACAACTAAAGTTGGGGAAATGAGACAGGCCAAAATAATTCTGTACTTAGTAATGTGGTCTGTTACCATCAATGTTCGATTGGCCGGAAAATAAAATGCTTTTTTGTGTAAAAATTGTATAAAAACTCACCTCTTTTATTAGTGGTGGCAATCTGCATGTGTGTTTATGCTTCCAGAGGTAATTGTCCCTAATTAACATCAACAGGAAACTTCCAAAATGTTCTCTGTCTCGAATTTACCCTCCCAAGAAGTAGAGGCAGGGCTCCTCAGAAGGATAGGATTGTGTGTTTTCTCTTTTATCTCACTGGCTTCCTTGATTTCATCTTAACATGGCAGGCCGTGGTGATCCAGGCTGGTTCCCATGCCCCGCGGGTCATGTATTGAATGGTACTGGGAAGGGGCAGGTCTGTTTCACTGCAACTGACATAACCACATCCTCAGAGTTTGAAATTAGTGCCGCTGAAAATATAGTGAGAAAAGAATCACATCCAGATGACATTTTGCAAGTCCTTTCCAATCTGGTACAATCTTGTGGTTGTTTCCTTTCTGTTTCCTCTTGAGCGTGCTACGCTTTAGGATCTGGAATTGAATCTCCTAGCAGTTCTCCAGGCTAAGGATGCAGCACACAACTTCTGTAGGGGTGTGGAGATTTTCTGATTAATTTTTACATTGCCCAGTCAATCTCTTCACCATTTCCTTGTGTCTATGATCATATTGCAATTAATCAGCCCGGGGTTACAATTTTGTATTAAATCTGACACCCATTCATTGCTATTTTCCTTATTTCTTTAGAAACTGTAATTTCGGGGCACCTGGGTGTCTCAGTCATTTAAGCATCTGACTCTTGATTTTGGCTCAGGTCACGATCTCAGGGTCCTGGGATCGAGCCCCACATCAGGCTCCGCACACAGCATGTAGTCTTCTTGTCCTTCTCCTTCCCTCCCCCTGCTTGCATGCTCTCTGTCTCTCAAATAAATAAATAAATAAATAAAATCTCTAAAAAAACCAACAACTGTAATTTCTACTATTCAACCACACATTCATCATCATCATTATTGTCATCACCATCTTTTAAATATCTTTACAACTGCTACACTTATTTTAGAACATTATATCATTTAGCAATGGCTGATAGCAGCTCTTAGATCTTAAAATCCCCAGTATGCTCTGGTGAGCACTGGCATTACAGAGAGTGTAATTTACACAGTATCTTTCAGGATGAATAGCTTCATTTTTAAACTGTTTGTGGAACAACAATGGTTATCATTTGTTTTGCATTTCTTTTTCACTGAGTGTCCATGCACAATTATGAGTTAAAAAAAACTCCTTGGGGCACCGGGGTGGTTCAGTTGGTTAAGTGTCAGACTCTTGATTTCAGTTTAGGTCTTGATCTCAGGGTCCTGAGGTTAAACCCCCATGCTGGGCATGGAGCCTACTTAAAACCAACAACAATAGCAAACAAACAAAAAACCCTCCTCACTTTCCCCTCTCTTATTTAAGTCAGTTTGTGTTATTTTTATCTATAGTTTGAAACTTCTGCGTTGCCACAATAGTTGTAGCTCATGTCTTTAACATATAGAACAAAATAAACATTTTGGTCTGATTATATTTTGGGCTTCTACAAAAGAATTTTTATTCATAGGACTTGGGACTTTTAGAGAAAACTATGAATCTGTTATGCATCACATAAGGCTATAATGAACTGTGGATAATAATAATGATTATTATATATAATATACTATAAAAACATTTATAATAACTTTTATTATTATTTTGTAGCTGGAACCATCAGTTGGTGCCTACCCAGTAGGGTTACCCTTTGAACCCAGTGTCTGCAGCTGTAGGTAACTAACTGTTCATAAGTAACCAGTGTTTACCTCTCAATGTACACTCTTTTCTTTGGTCTACTCATTTCTGTATTTGAACTCTTATAATCTAAAAAAAAGAAGCTGATTTTTTCCTTTAATTCTTTAACTCCTCAAACACTGGAATGTAGTTATTTTAAGACAATGTGTTTAAATGTAAATCTAAATTCTCTGGCCTCAGAAATTTAATATTCTGTTGATAGCAACAGAACAGTAAATACTTTGATGTCTGGAGATAGAGATTTACTAGGCAAAAATTTTGTAGTTACCAGATCAGTTTGCAATTAAATGCAAATCTCAAAAGAAAGCAATGATGTTAATTTCAGTTACACATGAAACCTACAATTTTGGGTTTTCAGAGTTTGTGCATTTGGGGAACATTTATGTAGTTTGGATTTTTGAGAAGCCTTTAGAAAAAACAGTTTAGTTAGACTGCCTCTCGATTCCGGAGATGAAGTGTAAGTTATTGTTAGTAATTAAACATTTTTTGCTGGTATCGAACATCAAATATTATTTTCATTAGCTCTACTTTAAATGTCCCTTTAACTCTGGCGACTACCGTAAGTAGTCACAGAATCTTAGGAATAGAAAAGATCATCCGAAACCATATTTTTTACAGATATTCAACGGGAGCTTTAAGATATGTGTTTCTTTATACATAAAACCTCAAAGGTTCTTACGTCAACATAAAGGAGAACTACTCAAAATGTGGTTGGGTTTGGAGATGGCTGTCCATTTACAGAATGTGCATTCTGTCCTATGATACAAATGCAGAAGTAAAGAGTGTTTTTAAAACTTAGAGCAATTTTACATCTCCGTGACATTCAAGTGTATGATCAGTGGACTTGTATTTTGTATACATATTTTTACATTTAATTTTTCTAACAGTTCATTTTGCTGTATTTTACAAAAATATCCGTAATGAATTCGAATTTCTTTAAAGTGATTCTTCACGACATAGTGAAGAAGCATTTACTCTAGAGGTTTCATCTACTTCTAATTGTCACAACTTTTCTGTTATTTTTTCCTACTGTATAAACTTTTTTTTTTAAAGATTTTATTTATTTATTTGACAGAGAGAGACAGCCAGCGAGAGAGGGAACACAGGCAGGGGGAGTGGGAGAGGAAGAAGCAGGCTCCTAGCGGAGGAGCCTGATGTGGGGCTCGATCCCATAAAGCCAGGATCACGCCCTGAGCCAAAGGCAGACGCTTAACCACTGTGCCACCCAGGCGCCCCTTTCTGTACAAACTTTAATGGGCTCCAGAACAACTCTATGCCGTGTGTTAAGTACCATTATTCAAAATCAAATTTTACACAAGTACAGACCGAAAAGCACTTCAGCTATTTTCTTAAACTTTGGGGTATACTTAAACTTCGAAGAAATATGAATAACCTTTTTGATTTTTAGGGGAGGAAATCACGTGGTACTCTCAGGACTATTACACTTTGGGATTCCAGAGAGCCATTGATGATGTAGCTGCATATTCTGGTCCCCACTTTGGGTATACTTGGTGCTCGGCAAATACTTAACAGCTAGAATAAAACAACTCAAAATGTCTGACTTTCTAAAAAGCCAGCCGCTCTCCTCGGAAATTAAAAGCCTTCATAGAATGTCCATCCTTGGATTTGGACTAAGCAGGGTGCTAGAATTACGCATCCACATCATGGGGTCCCAAGGAACAGGCGCGCCAGGGACCATTTGTCTCAGCAGAGAGAAAACAGCTGTGCTTCATGTTTTGTTCAGTTTCTCCAAGAAACGCACCTCATTTTTCCTGTCCAATCAATTTGGATACACCGCTTCCTAGAAGAGATTGATAGTTTTCTCGGCAGGAAAATGAGAATGCAGGGCCTTGGTAAACATCAGGTGTCTTGAATGTTAGACAGCAAGGACTTATCTTGTGGAAATGCATTTAGTGATATTTTTGAGTACACAACGCACCTAACAAATCTGGGATTTTCCTGTTTTTACATTACACTTTGGGTGTGTTTGTTTAGATTTGCTCTTCTTTGCAAGGAAATGCAAGTTACTGGCAACATTATTTTATGTTTCAACAATTCAGTTTTCTCTGTAATTACCTATATAGCTCATGCTTCCTATATCCTGACATATTCTCACAAATACATTCTTACTGGTGTGATGGACATTGTTGTCTCCGTCATTATGGGGGCAGTTATAATTTCCAAGCCATGACTAGTGTTTTGGTGTTGGAATGCTCCCCCGGATTTAGAAATAAATCTTACATTTGTTTTTTCTTCAATCATTTTGACTGCTGGGGCTGTACTACTTTCTTCAGCCTCTATACTGTGGCCGGATGAAGGGGAAGGGTGGCAGGTATTACTGGCAGTACACAATTATTTAATCGGTTGCACTAAATCCCTGAACCAACATAAGTCCTTGAGTCCAAGGTGTTTTTTTTTTTTAACATTTCAAATGCAACCAAAATAGGGGCTATGAACACACAAATTATATTCAATATATCTATAATAGAGTGTGATTTTAAACTCATAGTAGCTATTAATTCTATGATAATTAACATTAATAATTCCTAGTATCAGTAAAATATAATAATAAATTGAATTTCAAATGCACATTTCATACATATGCGCAATTAATTTTTATTTGGTCACTGCTACACTTCTCAGTGTAAAGTATGTTAAGAAGAATGCAATTATGAATTTTCATTGTCTTAAATCGCAAAGGCAAAGGATGACACTAAGCTACTCTTCATAATGCTTACACAATTCATTGCTTTGTTTAATCATTCATTCAACAAATATCTACTGAAAAATCTAGTAGTTGCCAGGCAGTGTCCTAAGCAGTAAAGAAGTGGCAGTGACTAAATTGAACAAAAATGTCAACTTTCATGCTGCTCATATGCAGTGATTAAAATAACTAATTCTTCCACTAAGAAATTTTTATAATACACATGGCTTAAGTTTTAATACCTCTTTCCTTTTCCTGGTCTGTGGTTAATCACTAAGTTTCATCTCCTAAAGTGCAGTGCTATGCTCTTTGTGGCTATGAATTTTAATCATTACTCTCTGCAATATGTTGAAAGTCTAACAAAACAAGTTTAGAATCTAAGCAGAACTACAATGCTTGACTCCTAATATGAAGTGGAATTAAATTCAGTTTTCATTGCCACTCAAAATGCTTATATATAAAAGTACTTCATAATACTGATGAACTTTGAATTTTTTTCCAGAGATGAGTAATTTCTGTCCATATAACTTTATAAAATTTGCTCTTGCTAATGTGTTGCTATTTTACATATGGAGTTAAGAAGGCCACAAACCTGCCAATTGCTCCCCAAATGGTGTCACGTAAGTAATTAGTACTGGCCTGGTTTTAAAAAAGAAAAGGGAAAATAAACTCACACTCATGTATAAAATGCAAAAGTAATACAGAAAATAACATTTTTTTAAAAAAACAACACTTCCTTCCTTCCTTTTCGAAGCTAATCATTGTTAGTAGGTTTTTTTGACCTGTTCCTCACTAGGAAAAATTGATAAGCTAATAAGTAAGTAAATGCATATGCCAGCATGTAAACACTCAGGTTTGTACCAATCATTCTCCAAGTTTATTTGCACAAAACCATATTATAGAGATCATCCCATGCTTTGTTTTGTGTCATTAATAGTACATTTTATCTTTGCATCATTGTGTGGAAACACTTAAATCCTTCTGTTTATTATTTTCCATTATGTGAAGGTGGCATCATTTATATCTCCTATATCCTACTGAGGACACTTGGATGGTTTCTACACACAAATATTTCTTAATGAAGCAGATAGCTAATGAAACCATTTGCAGGAATTCCAAGTGAAATCCCCAACTTGTTTTTCACTTCAAATTCCCCCCAGGATTTGCCAATATGTGCTTACCTTTGCCTCCAAGAAGCTTTAGAATATGTCTACCTTATTCTGGAAGCTGTCTTGGCATTTCTGCACAGGAAGGATGCATCCAAGGGCTGCAGGAACTCCCTGTCTTCCCCTGTGATGTTCGGGTTGGCTTCACAAGCTAAAAACATGTTAATCTGGTGGAACTAATCCTTCCTGGGGTCTGGCCAGCACTAATCCATGAAGAATCAACTCTCCGTTGTCTGGGACAATGCATGATGCTACTATGAAGGGTAAGGACCTTGAAAAATATATGTCTATAAATAATATAAATCAGATTCTAATCATGTTCCTCATCCTATCAAAGAATTACTTTTGTTTCATTTATATTTGTTTCTCTAAGGGCTAACAGTGAAATTCCAAATAAAAACTGAAAAGTTAAAAAAAAAAGCAGTACTATAAACATGGCAGAAAAGACAGGGAGAAGGCATTAAATGAATGATTTACTATTATCAATGGACGTTTATAGTCACATAAAGAAACACGAGGGACAGGGTCATTTCACTATGATTTATCACCGCTCATTACTGTTAAACATGAACACTCACATCATGAACATACAGGAAAGCAATAAGAACACATTGAAGATGATAGCTTTTCCCTAAGGACAGGTTGGCAGCCGCAGAGAACTTTTGCGTTCTAAGAAGAGGAATGGCATGCTATCAATGTACAGAACTGCCCTGTTACTATAAATTCTGAGATAGACGATGTCACTGGACTTGAAAAAATTTGTGATGAGAGATTTGGTGGAAGGAGTTGCTTTGGGTTTCTTTCTGTGTTGATGACAGCTGATTCTGGGAGCCGAGTCTAGCTCCTGTCTCACTGACCTCAGTAACCATCCCTGATGAACTTGCAGGGCTGGTGAGTCCCATCGGCAACGCTTTCATGATCACCGCCACCAGACCCTGCTCTGTAACTATCAGGACGTCAGTACGCTGAATTAGGGATTAAGCACTTACTTTCTGGTTCTTACTGCCAAAGACTGAAGTACCTCCATCCCCTCGAAGGCTAGTTCGAAATGAAGAGGTCAGCAATGGGCAAGACATGAAGCTTTGTTTTAATAATACAATAACAATTGTCATTAGTTCTCTAACTTTTAAGATTTTTTGTTTTGGTTTATTTCTAAAGTTGTCCTCCATTTTATTCCAATGTCATGGAAAGCCAGTTAATTCTTATTTTTATTTATTTATTTGTTAATGCAGAAAAATGAAAAGTTCAAACGTGAAAGCTTTATTAGGGAAAATAAAAGGCTGAAATACACAGCTGTTGTCATGCTATTTTATGGACCTATTATCTACTGTTAATTGAATCCATGCATAGCAGTGATAATAAAACATAGGAAGGACAGAGAGCTCAGTGAGGGAACCCTTAAGAGAAACCTTATTAGCCTTACAAAATAAAAGATGTGAAAGGTACAGTATTCTATGATGCCAGAGGTTTATATGTGAATTAACATGATAATAGAAGTAAGTAACTTCTTGGAAAGAATAAGCCAATATTTCAAATGGTGAGATTTATAACAGAATGACTGCTCATGCTCCATGAATGTCTTATTTCTTGCCTTTCTATTCAGAATAAAAGGCAGGTTTCAAGTTTCTGATAACAATATAACTGAATACCAATACTTTTATTTGCTTATTTAGTTAGGAACTCATAGATATTCTGTGAGTTTTACCTCCCAAGAAATATTTTTTAGGTGGTCTGTCAAGTTACCTTACAGTGGTTTAACCAGTAAAATATTACTTACTCCTTTGGTATAGAATTTTTGCTGTGTTTTTGAGCAAGACTGTTTTTGAAGACAAGATTGCGACCAGTTGACAATTATATGGAAAGCAGATACCACCTATATGTGTATTCTTTGGTTTACCTGATGTCTTTCTGTGTGCATTATATCATGTGTGCATTCATGTATGTGTACATGTGTGTGCGTTGTGAGTAGGGAGATTGGAAGGTGTATCTTATTTGGAAGATACTATGCAATCATGAGAGGCATTGCTCCTTTACCTCAGCAGGGAAGTTTAAGGAGAAATAAAACAAAATTAATCCTCATTCTCAAAGAATAGTGGAACACAGATGAATAGAAAAGATATTAGTTAGGTGATTGCAATAAATATTCAGATACCTATAACAGGGAACTTGTAATAGGCCAGGGAGATATATAGGATGTGCCTCTAAACTATTCTAGGAAGGATCAAAGAGTACTTCCTGGGGCCCTCGATGGTTCAGTCAATTAAGTGTCTGACTTCAGCTCAGGACATGTTCTTGGGGTCCTGGGATAAAGATCCCTGCATCTGGCTCCCTGTTTAGTGGGGAGTCTGCTTCTCCCTCTCCCTCCCTCTTTGCCTTTCCCCACCCAGTTCCTGCTCTCTCTCTCTCTCAAAATAAATAAAGTCTTAAAAAAAAAGAGCGCTTCCTGAAGAAAGCGATTTTAAGTCACTATGCATTATATTCAAGATCAATCCCCAAATCCCTGTGGTCTCCGTGTTCCCAAGAACAGTTACTGTATTAAATTGCTGGGGCTAAGTACCACGGATTGAACGATTTAAGACAACAGAAATTTATGATGTCACAGATCTGCAGGGTAAAAGTCCAAAATCGAGGTATTGGCAGGCCCTGCAACTCTGAGCCTCCAGGGAAGGTCGCTTCCTTGCTCCTTCTAGCTTCTGGAAGCCTCAAGCATTCCCTGGTTTGTGGCAGTGGGACTACGGTTCATATGGCTTCTTGTCTTGCCTTCCCTCTGATCTGTATCTCTGTCTTCACACGATGGTTTCCCTGTGTGTCTATGTCTGTGTCCAGATTTCCCCATTTTCATAAGAATATTGGTCATATTGGATTAGAGTACACCTTAATGTTCTCATTTTAACGTTTTTTAAATATGCAAAGATTTTATTTCCAAACAAGGTCACAAACACAAAGACTGAGGATTAGGATTTCAATATATCTTTATTTGGTGGGGGGGGGCACACTTCAACCAATAACGGTTACTAACATTTCTTTGCCTACAAAACACAAGACTAACACTGCATCACTCTTCTGACCCACAGAGGGTATATTACGAAATCATAATATAGACATGGTACCATATGCATATCTTGTTGTACTGAGTTTTTTCATACACGTTGTGTTTACCCCGGTATGAAGGAAGCTTACTTGATAAATATGGAACCTGTGGATTAATAGAAGAAAAACATTTTATTTTCTAAAATAATTTTTCAATTGATATCCAAGTTATTATAGAAATAAAAAAAGAGAAAAATTCCCTGTAGGTTGTGCCACTGTCTCATGTTAACTGCTAATTTGTCAGAAAAATACCAAAAGAATAGCAAAACTCCCAAGGTGATAATATGAAATAGCTCATATATTATCCTGACAACATCCCCACAGGCTGCCAAGGAATATGAAATTCAACAAGGGAAGATACACTGCTGCAAAACTTTTCTGTAAGAATGAGAATGATCACCTTCTTAAAACTATACTCAGGACCACTCCAGCTGTATGGGAATTTTATGCAGGAAGGTATTATCTCTCAGGCACAAAGCACAATCCTGGGTAAAAAA